>NW_004524739.1:2039478-2040705 GCF_000260255.1 Octodon degus
AGAAGAAGAAGAAGAAGAAGAAGAAGAAGAAGAAGAAGAAGAAGAAGAAGAAGAAGGAGAAGAAGGAGAAGAAGAAGAAGAGAAGAAGAGGAGAAGGAGGAGGAGGAGGAGGAGGAGAAGAAGAAGAAGAAGAAGAAGAAGAAGAAGAAGAAGAAGAAGAAGAAGAAGAAGAAGAAGAAGAAGAAGAAGAAGAAGAAGACGACAAGGTAGAAAACTTGCGGTTTAATGAGGAAGACTTTCCCTCTTAGAATCCAGAAGCTGGCAAATAGAACTAGCCATGCAGACCTACCAGGCCCCCTTCTGGAGTGTGGGAAAGTCCGCCTAGTGCCAAGAACCCTCCAAGATGCTAGTCATCCACACTGCTGCCGCTGCCTTCTCTGCTGCCTTTGCCTCACTAGGATCTCACCATGCAAATGGAGATAAACCATCAACCACAGTTCAAAGTGTATAGAAGAACGGGGCTCCTGAGCCTGCAGCACTTCCTTCCAAGTCCAGGGCACGGAAAGCTGACAGAATGGAACACACGTCAGGATGCCTTTCCTCTAGCCAGGAGTCTGGTTTTAGGTACTGGCTGGTGGTGTGATTCTAAGCTCTCCCAAGAGAGCCCCTCCAGCACGACCCCTCCAGCTAAGACCAGTTCCTCTTGCAGAACCACCAGGAGGAAAAGTGAGTTCCTGAAGACTCTGACAGATGACCACAGTGGAGACTTCTCAGAGTGCAGAGACTGACTGAGACAAGCTGGAGGATTTGGAGGACATAGCACACCCTAAACAAAGGGAAATAGAGAGCAAGGCTGCCTTCAGAATGGTCTCTCTCTCCCTCCACTGTGGAAGAAGAGCAGGGCCACACATCTTCCCTGGAAACAGAACACAGGGTATTGAGTCCAGTGGAATGGGAGGAATATCCTGAGAGTAATGAGCGTTGCCTTCCCTTCACAGAGGATGAGCTCAAAGAGTTTCCTGTGAAGACTAAGCGGCTGAGAAGAAACAGCTTTGCTCAGAATGGCTTTCTGTGGAGCCACAGTCTGAGCCTCGTCTCCCCTTGGAGAAGTGCTTGTTGGGACTGGGGAGATGACTCAGTGGAATAAGGGTTTCCCTGGCAAGCCCTAGGGCCTGAGTTCAATCACTAGGTCTGGAGAAAAGAAAAAAAATCTTCAAACTCTATCTTTGGGGCCAGGGAGATAGCTCAGTGGAATTAAGCGCTACCCTGGCAAGCGCAAGAGCCTAA
>NW_004524739.1:2041908-2045356 GCF_000260255.1 Octodon degus
TCCACAAAAAAAAAAAAAAAAAAAAAAAAATCACCAAACTAGTAGCTCATAGACATGCAATTCTATCCAGCATTTAGGCTTCATATTCTTAGACAATGTTCCTAAAGCAGGAGCGCTGGCTGCTTCTTGGGTGGGAGGACTCTCTATTGTACAAGACTGCCCCTCTTGCTGTCTGGGGCAAATCTTGTGTCCCTTGCCTTACATGCATTAACTCGCGGTAGCCCTCTCCACAGCCTTATGAGTTCCATGTTGTTGCAAATTCTCATCACCATTTTACAGAAGATGAATCCAGGAACAAGCAGGTAAAGTAATGCTCAGCTCTAAGTAATGCTCCTGGCTTGCTCAGCTGTAAGAAAGGAGGCAGCATGGAACCCAAGCAGTTGGGCTCTGGTCCTTGGCTCTAAGCCGTTCTGCCATCCTGCCTATAGATGGAGTGGGGTGTCTTTGCAGTAGAAGCCTTTTAGAGAGGACTCAGGTGTGTCAGGGAGCCACTCCAGGCTGAAAAGCCAAAGATTGGTAGGAACCAGTGAACTTTGCCTTATGCAGGATTACAATGGCAGATGAGGAAGGCCTCTGTCCGTTTTCTGTTGCTATAACAAAATACCCGAGACTGGATACTTTATTTTTTAATCACATATTAATTAATTAATTTAGTACAGGATCTTGCTACACAGCTCAGACTAAATAGTGATTCTTCTGTCTCAGCCTGCCCAGTGCTGGGATTATAGGTAAGCACCACCACGCCCCGTTTCAGTGACCAGCTTGGTGCAGGGCCAGCATGGTATGGCATGAGGTACCAGGAAACGATACCCAGGTCCTTGCATTGGCCAGGTAGGCACGTAGGCTGCCGAGCTATCTCCCCAGCCTGAGACTGGATACTTTATAAAGTAAAAGTTTCCCTCATGACTTTGGAAAGCCCAAACAGCCTGGTGCTGGTGTCTGGCAACCCTCCCCCTCCAGGTATACCACCTAGTGGCGAAGAAGTAGAAAGGCAAGCCAGCTGCATGCAGAAGGACCTGCGCACGCCCGCGGCTTATAGCAACCAACTCTCATGAGAACGAATCAAGGGGCAGGAGAACTGACTCTCTCCCACAAGCCAGCATTAGTCCATCCATGGGGTGGAGCCCTCATGACTCGATGACCTCCACTAAGCCCCACCTCCTCTTCAAGCTTCCGCCGCTCCACAGCACCATTGTGGGCACCCAGGTTTGGCATACAGCCGTTGGTGGATAAGCTATAGCCAAACCACAGCAAGTGGGGAGAAAGAGAGGGTTAGAAAAGTGTAAAGTGTAGAGGACACAGCCCAGGAACTGGCAATAACCCAGAAGTGGGAGTCGGGAGTCCACAGGAGAGCAAAACCAAAGGAATATCCAGAATTCTGGGTTTGGGGTGGGTGCTTGTCTCTCCAAATTGTTTTTGTTTTTGTTTTTCCTCTTGCCTGTCCTCCTGCAGCTGTTCCTTTCCCTAAAGACATAAATCTTCCTGGGACATCCTGGACGCGCCTTTGCCCATCAGTCTGTGCCTGCATACTCCTACATCCGCTCACACATAGCTAATGGCTGTGTGTAATTGGCAAAACGATTGCTAACTCGTACCAAGAGTCAAGTCTGCTCACACTGTAAAACTCCATCTCAAAAATAATTCTTCCAAAGCCAGTAGCCAAAAGCCTGTGCATAGGTTTGGCTGTCCTCCTGGTCCCTTACTTCTCAGCACATATCACGGGCTACTGAGTCCAACCAACGTGGAAAAGCAAGAGCGGCTCACTGTGCAGAGCGCAGCCTCACTTTGAACTCAAGCTCTTTCTCGTCAGCTGCAGGTCAGGCATAGGGCCAGCGCCCTCCTCCCCTGAACCTACCTTCTGTTTTCTGCTCCATTTTGGGCTTTTGAACTTATAGAGGATTTTGGCTCTGTCTTTTTGCTTTCATTCCTTTTCCTCCCGGCCACTTCAAGAAGAAAGCCTATCCAGGATGGCTAGGATCTGTGTTGTACTCCGCAATTGCTTGTTTGTAAGGAAGAGAAACCCTCTCGGACTAGTAGAAAGGACTGGTACAGTATGGCAACAGGATGTTTCCCTGCCTCTGTTTCTACAGTAAGTGGATTTCATACACCAAAGTGCATGCGAGGCCACCTGCTATCAGAAGGGCTGAGGGAAACTGTAGAACCAAATTTATCACTTTTACACCCTTCACCTGGAACAAAGATGGTATAAGTTAGGTAGAGTTCAGAAAGGGAGAGGATTGTGGCAAAGAGATAAATTCAAAGGGCGTGATTGTCTATTTTCACCGTGAAATAGGACAAATAAAGTGGCCTGCCAAATGAAGGAGATCAGAACACAGCACCCCAAAATATGGCATTTTAGCATAATGATTATTTGAAGACAGTTGAGAGATAGATGCATGAAAGGCCCCTTACTCCACCCCTTTCTACTACTAAGCAAGGCATTAACTGGCAATGAAAAAGGTGTCTTCCTTCTACCAGGAAGAGGACGGCTCTCGTCACATGAAATGTGCAGTTGATGCCCAGGTGAATCAGTACCAACTGACTGCACTAAAGAAACCATTTTCTTCAATTAATTTCCATCTTATTTTCTAAATTGTTTTTCCAGAAGCAATTGCCCTTAATATAAACCCCTGTTCCTTTTTTTTTTTTTTTTTTTTGAGACAGGATCTTGCTCTGAAGTTCAGGCTAACCCTGAGTTCACTATGTAGCCTTCGCTGGCCTCAAATTCCTAGAGATCCTCCTGTCTCAGCCTTCTGAGTGCTAGGTTAACAGCTGAGAACCATCACACCTGGCACCCTGTATCTTTTAAAGTCCTCACAATTTATCATTCTTTGTTAAAATGGTATATAATATTCTGGATCTAATTGCCTCTTTTTTTTTTTTTCAGGCAGAATTCCTAGTTTACTGGCACAAAGAGAAGGGAAAAGGTACAATAGGTCAGTAGAGATCTTTCAGTAGTCAAGAACCATTGTTGACCTAATGTCATTTAGCTGGCAAAAGGAGTCACATGTTTTACAGGCATGTATATTTTTTAAGTCTGAACTAGATTTAAAGATCCCATTTTTCAGAAATTTATATAAAATTCACTAGAAGCTTACAAACATTTTTTTCTAGTGCTGTCTAAAAAGTCAAGCAAGGAATATCAGTACGTTTAGTAACCAGTTTGAATGCAACACACAGAAATACAAAAGTCAGGGGCCAGGGAGATGGCTCAGTAGAATAAGCGCTTCCCTGGCAAGTGCAAGGGCCTGAGTTCAATCCCCGGTTCCACACACACAAAAAAAGAAATACAAAAGTCATAAAATGTCCCATTAAAGAAGCATCACAACCTTATAACATTTCCATATTTTAGCTTAGATTTACCAACACATTTTGACCAATATTTTAACAACTGCATAATGAATTTATCTGTACCGGGTGGCAGGCAGGATAAGCTTGTCCTGAGGGT
>NW_004524739.1:2045936-2047420 GCF_000260255.1 Octodon degus
TGCTCTCACGCAGGAGAGGACTGAAAGGCGGCAGCCCAGGAAGCCTCTAATTGCCTCTTGGGAGTTTTTACTTCTATCAAAGCCCTGGGACATCTAAAAAAATTAACGTGAAGTATAATTTGTGTTGTAAATGGTGGCACGTTTCTGTAATCTCAACTCCTCAAGAGGCTGAGGCAGAGAGATGATGAATTCAAAGCAATTGAACAATTTAGCAAGACCATGTCTCAAAAAATATATATCTTTTTTAAAGGTTGGAGATGTAGCTCAGTTGTAAACCACTTGCCTAGCATGTGTCCTGGGTTTGACCTCTAGTATGGTAAATTAATTAATGAATAATTAAAAAATAAAAATAAAATGTGCATGTTTTTCTCCTGTTACTCTGTCTTTTGTCAGTTTAATGTGTCACAGCACAGAAGAAGACAGCAGAAAAGCCTCCTCCTCGACTCAGATTAAACTCAAGGGAGATTGCTCCTCAGGGACAGTGACCCTTTTCACACTGTGGCCTGGGGATTGACGGCTGCCCTAAAAATCCCAGAAACGAAGAAGACTCGCCAGCTTCTTGGCAACATTTATCCAGAACCTGCTGGAAGTGGAGCTCAGTGGGAAAGCACATGCTCAGCACATCCACCCCTGAAAAATCGCAGCAGCAGCAAGGAGGAGGAAGAGATGAAAGATGAGAAAGAGGAGGAGGAGGAATCAAAGGCAAAGGTGAAGAAGAACCTTCCAGGTACTAGACATTGTACTGTGTGATTTACACATATTAATTCATTTAATTCTCCTAACAACCATGTGTGGCAAGTGCTATAAATATTGAAGCCTAAAGGAGGACTTTTTGTTGTTTGTCCTGTATTTTTGAGACAGGGTCTCCCGATATAGCTAAGGCTGGCTTTGAACTCTCTATGTAGCCTAGGCTGGCCTCATATTTGTGGGCATCCTCTTGCCTCAGCCTCTTGAGTGTTGAGATTACAGAGGTGCACCCCCATGCCCAGTAAAGTCTGAAGTTTTAGTTCAGCAACACATTGTGAATATTTTCCATCAAAAATCTTTTTCTAGGGGGCTGGGAAGATAGCTCAGTGGAATAAGTGCTTGCCTGGCAAGTGCAAGGTCCTGAGTTCGATCTCTGGAAAAAAAAAAAAAAAAAAAAAAAAATTCTAGCTATGTATGGTATGGTGGTGTCTGCCCTTAATCCCAGCATTTGGGAGCCTGAGGCAGGAGGGTTGTGAGTTCAAGACCAGCCTGTGCTATGCAGTAATACTCTCTCTAAAAAGCAAAACAAAATTTTCTGTATATGGATTTAATGACTATGGCTGCTCAGCTGTCTTTAGCAGAGCCACAGAGCCTCGTGATTAATTATGTAGGTTCTGGAGTTAGCTTGCCTGCTGCCTGTTTTCAAACCTACCTCTGCCAATTCTATACAATGTGGGCCATTTTTATAAAGGAAATAAATATCCAGAGCCCAAGTATTGGCAACCTGGATCTCCCCC
>NW_004524739.1:2048080-2049697 GCF_000260255.1 Octodon degus
CCTGTTCACTCCTACTCCCCTGCTCCTTCCCACCACACGACAGTGGCCCTGCAGAGGTCCCAGCAGACTAAATTCTCCTTCTTGTCTGAAATTGTCATCAGAGGACAGGGAAAAGTAGGATGCGGGTCCCAGATCCTGGCTTTGTCACCTATTAGTCATATAACCTGGGGCAAATAGCTTAACCAGCTCTATGCCTCAGCTGGTCTTCACGCAAAAGGAGGTTATTAATATTCTTAATCTTGAAGAGTCAATAAACGCGAAGTGCCGAGAGCAACGTCTGAGCATGGTTAAATGGTAGCAGTGGTAGCGATGGGAGCCATTCAACACGTTTCCGTGATCGGCACTGTGATAGCTGTCCCATGCACTCATTTAATTTTCACAAGACCCTGCAAGGCAAGGTGAATGGTATCACCCCACTTGCAAAAGCACTTGGGGAGGCTTAGAGAGGTCACGTCACTTTGGGCTCAGGTTTCCACAACCAGGAAGCAGCTGACCTGGGATTTATACCAAAGAGGGCGAAGCTGCACATGCCCCTCTCTTTCTTCCTCATGACACTGCTCCAGGCCTGTACCGAAATGAGCACTTCTTCTTCCCAGTTTCTCTTGAGCTTGGCTTAATTCCTCCCATCCCTCCTTTTTCCAAGACATATTTTTTTGCCAAGGAAGTCCTGGTAGGTCTTTGCAGGCTCCTGGTTCCGTTCCTTTTCACAAGTAGGGCTCTCAGGGAATTACATCAGATCATTGCCCTCCTGCCCCGCAGGAGGCGCTATCTGAGCATCTTCAGCAAGTTTCTAGGGCGATGAAAGCTTCTCGAGGGCTGGAGGGACTAGCTCGGAGGTCTAAGCGCCTGCCTGGCAATCACAAGGACCTGGGTTTATCCCTACTACCACATGCAGCGTTGGCTACCCAAACCAGGCTTTGTGGCGCATGCCTGTAATACCAGTGCTGGGGAGGCTGAGACAGGAAGACCACCACAAGTCTGAGCGAGACCCTATACCAAATAAATAAACAAAGAAAGGAAGGAAGGAAAGTTTCTTCGCTAAATCGTGAAATCATGGCGCACTGCATGTGTACAGGAACTTAGGAAGTGACCTGAAGTTTTGTCCAACATTTATCTGACACTTAAATTGTCATCCCTTCGAGGGACACTTCCACATTCCAGATCTGTAAGAGTCAGAGCTAGGGGAACTGGATGAAAAACACAGACATGGAGGTTGCAGAAAAGAGAAGTAGCAGCAGTCTGACAAGAACATCCTCAATTTTCAAAATATTTACAAAGGGCATGGACGGGTTTTTTTCTAAGTTCCCTCTTCTAAAAAATTAACCTTCTCCAAAGGCAACAAACAATAGCCAACCGCGTCATCTTTGCCAAAGGACGAATTAACATATATTAGTAGATGAGCTAGTTCATATGTCAGTAAAAGCATGAATTACCTTACACAAATTACTTTATACATTAATACAAGCAAAAATAAGTATAGTAGTGTGCTACGGATGTGACAAAAGTAATACTAACACAATTTCTGGTGGCATCTCTAGCATAAATCTTTAAAAAGCACTTGGGGGCTGGTGCTGCAGCTCAGGGGTGGAGGTGCAAGGCACTGGATTCAACCCCCAG
>NW_004524739.1:2051142-2058272 GCF_000260255.1 Octodon degus
TCATTCTTGCAACTTTCTTTTTTCTTTTGTTTTTCAATTTTTTTAATTTCATTTATTTACTTTTATTGCTACTTTCTGAAGCAGTTCTGGAAGTGTCTTTAGGCTGCAGTAGTGTAACTGCTTCCTGGCCCTGAATCAATGCAACGTGCTGTTTTACCTCTTGTTACCTTCTATAGTCTTTTACCTTCCATAGTCTCATGCACCTCAGTGTGGTGCTGATAGCTTAATCTGGTTAAAGGCTTGCAAAGAGCTTTGAGGGGAGGGATGATCATTAGTTGAGGGACAATGAAGAGCTTGAATTTCTTTTCCTTCTACACTGGTGCATGCGAAGCCATTGTGCAGGCCTGCAAGATGCAGGAGCTACCACAAATTAGGCATCTTGTTAAGTCCTGAAGCCTTTCACAGGCATGGAAACTGATATTTAGGGAGAGGACATGGTCAGCTGAAAGTCACACAGGAAGTAAGTGATCAGTCTCTGTCTGATTCTAGACCCCATGCTCCTTCACCAGCCGTGCCTCTGACAAAGGCTCAGACACTGAAATCAACTCCGGTGTAGAAAATGCTGGGTTGGTGGAGGTGGGGAGGATGCACGGCTGCCAGGCCTAGCAGGTACCCACTCAACCCCAGAGGCACTTCCTAGATGGAAAGTCCAATGGTCTCAGTGTGGTCTTGGCAGATTCCCATGGATGCAGCCAAAAGACAGGTTATAGGCAAATCCTGAAACTATGTTCAGGAGCAGCGAGAAAACTGAGTGGGGAAACTGAGGCAGTATTCCATTCAAGGACCAGGCCAACATGGCAGAAGGAAGAGGCTGCACAGTCACTTATGGGTCTCCACTGGCCTCCTGCAACACTTTATCCCCTTTACACAGCAGTAAAAGGGTAAATTCACCTTCTGCCACAGCAACCATTGACGAGCAGTAGCCATGGCCCTCCACTATCCGTTGCATGGCCGTGGGCCTCAACAAAGGCCACAAGGTGACTAAGAATGTGAGCAAACTGAGGCACAGCTGCAGTCATGGACACCTCACCAAACACACCAAGTTTGTGTGGACATAATCCAGGGAGGTGTGTGGCTTTGCCCCCTACGAGCAGCACGCCATGGAGCTGCTCAAGTTCTCTGAGGACAAGCTTGCCCTCAAGTTCATCAAGAGAAGGGCGGGGACGCACATCTACACCAAGAGGAAGCGTGAGGAGCTGAGCAACGTGCAGGCTGCCATGAGGAAGACAGCTGCCAAGAAGGACTGAGCCCCTTTGGAATAAAGCTTCCCAGAAAGTTTTTTTTTAAAAAGGGGGTGGGGGTGGAGTGGGGTAAATTCAAGGACAATACCTGATTCTTCTGTGAATCACCCCTCTGCTGGCCCGCCCACAGGCAAATGGATACAGGAGGTAAAACTAGTTCTGAACCACTCATTTCCACCTATCCACACCTGCCCCTGCTGAGCTTAGGGCTGAGACTGAGCTGTGTGTGACCCCAGGAGGCCCCCAGGGAGGTGCCACACGCTGAGGAAGCAAGCCCAAGGACGGAAGTGCCCTCACTGAGGACTTGTTCTCCCGCCCTGGAATGTTATAAGAAACAAGAAGTTCCTTCCGTGTTTCCAAGCCTCTTACCCCTGTCCTCTAAAGCCAGGGCTGCTGAGCCTGCTGGTGCACACCTGTAACCCCAGCACTTGGGAGGCTGAGGCTGGAGGATTGCAGTGAGTTCAAGGCCAGCCAGGACTACATAGTGAGACCCTGTCTCAAAAAGCAAAACAAGAGGTGGCCAGGGAGATGGCTCAGTAGAATAAGTGCTTCCCTGGCAAGCACAAGGGCCTGAGTTCAATCCCTGGTTCCGAAAAAAAAAAAAAAAGCAAAACAAGAAAGGAAGGAGGGAGGAGATGAGGGAGAGAAAGAAAAGAAAAGGAAGAAAAAGAAGAAAAGAAAGAGAATAAACCACTGGCACACTTTCTCCCTTCCTGTACAGTGTTTTTGTTTTTTGGTTTTTGGCAGAACTGGGGATTGAACTCTCTGTACACTGTTTCCTAGAGAGCTAGGAAAGGGCTTGTGTCAGCAGTGGACAGAGCGGAAGCTGGGTTCTAAGTTTCTGTCCCACCCACAAGGCTTCTGCATCCTGAGTTGCTTCTCTAACAGTGAGAAACATCTACAGTACATTGGTGTGAGGTCTTCTGGAGTGAGACACTTCAAGGTGGCGGAGGTAGTCCCTGAGTACAAGGGAAGGCGGCAAAGAGGCCACACTGAGCTGCAGCTCCAGCCTCCACCCCGGAAGCACCATCTCCTGTGCTCAGGCCTGGCCCAGCCGTGCTGGGTCAGGGCCTAGACAGGAAGGACAGGAAGAATGGAGACAGGAAGAGTGCTCGTGGCGTTGCTAGGTCATTGCGGCCTCATACTCCTCAACAATGCCAAGGTCCTCTGCTCTTACCAGTCCACAAATAAACCTTTCTTATTAGGTCAGATTCTTTGCCTTAGAATTGATGATTCACTGAAGTGAACGATTCCCCCCCAAAAAATGGAGGAGAAGAAGGGAACACATTTTAAAGCTCAGAGGACATGCCTTGGAGTTCAGGGACATCAAAAATAACAAAGAATGCTTATTTGGTACTCAGCATGTGGTAGGTATTTTCTACATGATTTTAATCTACAGATGACAACCAGAGTACAGAAAAGTTAAATGATTCACCCAGGGTCACATAGCGTCTGAGCCAAGGCAGATTAGAACCAGAGGCTGTGCCAGTAACCATTGCCTGCAGTTACCTAATACATAGCTTGTTGTGTGGAAGAGGCCTAAGAAAACCAGGAATGAGGGCTTTCATCCCTCTTGCTGCAAATCGGCTTTCTGGTGGAAAATGGCCATTGCCAAGTTCTGAACTCTTATCTCTTCCTCCCTACAGGAACCCCAGATAGTGAGAAGCGTAGAGAGAACTTGAGCTTTGACGTCTTTTGTACACAAATGCTCCTGTGTGAGCACAAATCATTGTCCTGTGCATTGCAAAAAGTGACACCACTTCTTGCTTTTCTCCTCATCCATACCCTTTATCATAGAACTGCAAGGGCCGGCCAGATAGCACAGCAGATTAAAGCGCCTGCTTAGGCAGGCACTTGGGTTGGGTGTTCCCTGGGCCTGCCGTGCCAGCCCTGCCCCCAGGCACGCTGAGAGGGTGATTACTACAGGTGGCATAGTGGCGTGCACCTGTAATCCCAGCACCTGAGGGCTGTAAACAGGAGGATCTCTACAAGTCTGATCTATGCAGTGAGACCCTGTAATCCCTGTAGACCCTGTCCTAAAAATACAAAAAAAAAAGAACTACAATGCCTCATCAGTCTGCTGCTGGACTTGGTCATGCAACTTGCTTTGGCCAAGTATTAGGCTGGTGCTTATGTCACTGAGCTACATCCTTTGCCCTCCAATAGGATATTAGGATGGAGAATATTCCCTGAGTCACCTATGTTTTTTTTGTTGTTGTTGTTGTTGCTCGAATGCCTTCAGGGCACTTTTGGCCAGCGGGAGAGGTGTGAGGTTCGAACTCCAGCAACCTGAGGCTGACAGCTTTGTGGAAGCAGCCACTTAAAGGCCTGAGCTAGGGCCAGGCCCCCATGAGTCACCTAAGTTAAAGGCTTAGTCCCCAGGGTTGCATTGGGGGAGCATAATAAAAACTGTAGCAGGCAGAGCCTTGTGGAAGGTCTTTTTAGGCCACTGGAGATATGCCCTGAACAGGACTATGGGACCCTTGCTCTTCTACTTCCTTCTCTGCTTTCTAGCCCATGAGGTGAGCAGTTTACTCCACCACTGCTCTTGCTGTGACGTCTAGCCCTTTCCAGAACCTAAAACAATGGAGCCACCTGATTTTGGACTATAACCCCCAGGACCACATGTGGAGGACCACCTGGGTGACTCTCCTTGGAGCAGATGCAATTGTCTCCATTTTGGCTGAACCTGGCTCTATTTTCACAATGTGTACAGAGCTTGCTAGGACTTTTCCTTATCCTATAATTGGCTTTAAGAAATGCATACTGGTCTAGTCCAGGTGCTGATATGTAGCACCTTTTTGAAGCAAGGTGACAGTAAAGTGTTTCCCTGGCTTCCTGTAGCTCCCACATGTGAGCCAAAGCAGGATGGCCCAGATGGAGAGTTTTGTCGGACATCACCCCTCCTGGTGGTAGAGGCAGCACTCCAGTGAAAGTCTACCACCTAATCCTAGGTCTTTCAATTCTCCTTTGGTTCCTATCTCTAAACTTTCTTCTCTAGCAACCCATAAGTTGCTTCTTCATCTTTCACCCACATCTTTCCAATAAATTCTCCTTTCCTGAAAACAGGTAGAGATGATATCTGTGGCTTATAACCAAGCAACCTACCTGCTACTCCACCCTACAGATCCCAATTCAAGACCTGCAATGTACCAGCTGGCCACTACTGAGGCACTGGAGGGGTCTATGAACTGCTAAGAGGTTCTTCGGCCCTGGTACTGCCCAATATCCTTGGGAAATGGTGACAGGGTCGCTGGCCTTGCCCTGAGAGGAATCCAATGTCTCTCCTCCTTGCATCTAAGCAGCAAGGATCTGGCGTGGTAACCCATGCTTAGAACATAGGATGTTCCTTAAAGGTTCAGGCCCTAGTATGAATTGCTAAAATCATTATAGTGGTCATCTAATATGGCTGATGCCCTTAAAACAAAAGCCCATCTTCCCGAAACCACCTCCCTCTTTCTTCTCCAACTCAGCCCAGGATACAATTTCCTTTCACCCTTCCCACCGCTTCAGGGAAGACCCCCAATCAGCTCCTAGGTATATCTAAACATCCCCTTCAAACTCCACCCTTGGCAAAAGGCCATAAAAGCCTCAGCCTCCCTTTGTTCCAATCGAGAGAATTTCTTGTCTTCCCCAAATTCGTTCTGTGTCCTCAAAGAAAATAAAGCCCTCTTCTCTTTTTCCTTCTGCTTGTTTCTCTGCTGCACCAGATGCCTGAAAAAAACCTATCAGTTCCCATGTGGGTCTTTGATTTTTTTTTTTTTTTTTTTTCAGAACCGGGGATTGAACTCGGGCCCTTGCGCTTGCCAGGTAAGCACTTAGTCTACTGAGTTATCTCCCCAGCTCCAGATCTTTGAATCTTAAGGGACAGACTCAAAGACGGAGGGATACTTGTAGCAGTCTTAGTGGAAATACTGACAGCAGCAGCGCTAGTGCTGTTCTTATCAGCTGGCTTCTGTAGCACAGCCTTGGCTGTTAGCTGGCTGACCACCATCCTGTTTTCTGAGACTGGTTCACCCACTTTCCTTTCATTCCTGGGGTATACCTGTTGTCCTTCTGACGCGTCCCGCTCGACAACGGGAGTAGGGAGGGTGGCTGAAGGGAGAGGACCAGACGCTCTTCAGGCGAAAGGCAAAGTTCTTTATTCTCAAAGAGTTCTTATACAGTCGCATACGAGGTTTACATGAGATGAAGCTAGTATAATTTTGACTCCGAATAGTTCTTGTTTGCAAGTATAAATACCAGGGGTTGTTATACTGAGAGCTCGGGAAGGACTCAAGGCCGAGTTCTTCTTGGCAGATCTCCCAGTCACGGCATATTCTTAGAGGTCAGGGAAGGGACAAGTTCCCAGCTACAGGGAGCAGTGGGGGGGGGGGGCGTTCCAACCCTCGCCCCAAGGCAGGCAGGGGCCACCCCTCCTGCTCTCCCGCTCTCTCTACAGGGAGCAGTTGGGGGGTGTCCCCACCCTTGCCCTAAGGCAAGCAAGGGCCACCCTCCCCTGCTCTCCCCGCTGGCACCACTGCTCCCCACATCTCCCCCTTTCTTATTACAGCCGTTGTGGGACTATATCCTCTTCAGATTTTAATTGTAGTTTCTTCAATTAAATGGCTATAGCACGAGTATTGTGACCAAGACATCTTATCATGCAAGGTAGACAACTTATAATGATGACTATAACTATAAATGCTGTCAATATCATAATGCCATAAGAGAACATTTCTTGTGAGGAAGGGAAATGCACGGTCAATCCTTTTATAAATCTGGCAGTTTCTTTAGCTATAACAAGGTTAATGGGGGGTGCATTAATTAAATCCTGAATGTGCTTATGTAATGTGATGAGGTCCAATGAAGCGTTGGCATCATGCCATATACCTTGTAGGTGAGCCTTCATCTTTGGCCAGGGGAAAATAGTGTCATCGTACATAAGTGGGGTAACACAAATCCATGAATATTGTGCACGACACTTCAGTGAACTCTTAATCTCTAGGCTATACAATTCATCACCCAGAAGACGTTACAACACCCTGAAGTTCACTAAGCTTTTGTTCTATTTTTCGGTCCCATTCTTCCTGTGTCTGGAAGGTTTTGGACATATTATGTGCTAACTGATTAACAAAATCAGCTGTCTGAATAGTCGTGACTAGAGAAATAGTGGCCGTTGTGGCTGCTGCGATCAGCGCTATGAGAGCCGCGATCCCTGCAATTAACATCCCCACAAATAGTTTGCTCCAAAGGAAAGCATTTTCTGTTGCATAGAGAATAGCCAAACCCTTGTCATCATACCAATCTTCAGTAAGGTTTACAGGAACGAAAATGAAGGTGGGTTGATTCACTACCATGACTGTTTCAGCAGAGGCATTCATACAATTAAAGTATAGTTCTCACCATTTACATTGTAATTTCCATTAGTATTGTTAGTAACAGAAACATTCCCTATCAAAAGAGCATATGGTTCGGGGACACAGGCTGTTATGGTGACAGTCTTAGGATTGCCTTCAAAGGAAATGGCATCCTCGGTGCCAGTATGTTGCCACATTACATTTTCTTTACACACAGTCACTGGGCCAAGAGCTGCCACTAGCTTCCATAACATCATCTGGAAAGTAACATTATTTCTTGTCCATATACCATATAACAAGTTTTGTGGGTGGGAAGTAGATTGTCTGAAGTCATTCCAATCACATAGTCCCTGGTCACAGAGTGTAGTATTACGGTGACACAGTCTCCATGCTGGTCCAAAGTCACTTTTGGATGGCGAGGCTTGACGGCACATCGGCACATTTTTTGGGGGAGGGCCCGTTCCCTTAACCATAGTAGATTGATTTCTTTTTAAGTAGTACATTTTAATGCCCCAATGTATTCCCGTAGTAAAATTTTGATCCCAATCTT
>NW_004524739.1:2065842-2085298 GCF_000260255.1 Octodon degus
AAAAAAAAAAAAGATCAAAGGTAAATAACAGAACAATGAGCTGCATAGAGGTCCTCTCCTTCCTTTCTACTTCCCCCCTTCCCCACATGTTACACAATAGAGGTTGAAGTTACTGCTGGGATGTTGCCCTCTCCAGCCAACCCCAGCCCTGGGCAGCACTGGTGCCAACTTGGAGGAGAGGCATCAGCGGTTACACGGTTACTGTACATGAAGAGAGACAGATTTCTCATCACTGAAGAGCAACCAGGACCCTGCCCCAAGTGCCAAACTAGCTCTCTTCCTAGATGAGGAATAAGAAGGGAATTGGCATTTCTTATAGCCATTGTACAAATAAGGCTCAAGATGTGATGCCCAGGATCACACAGCCCCAAGTGACAGGGCTCAAATGGAGGTGATCACAGGCCTGGTTTGTAGCGTTTGCTCATTTCTGTGACGTAAATTCTCCCACATGGCTGATTCCAAGCTACCAACATGACATCGCCAAACAGTGCTGAATAGCAAATAGAGCAGCATAATTTTTTTTTTTTTTTTTGAGCAGTGTAATTTTTAGCACCCCTACCATTGACTAGAAATTGAGGGAAGGAACCTTGTCTTTTTTTTTAACTTGCGATCACTAAACTTTTGTGGAATGAAGGGTCACTCATTCCCCCTTCATCAAGCTGCCTTGTTCAGTCAGCCAAAGTATCACCAGAATATGTACCAAAATATCATGTTTGTTTGGATTTTATTGGCTAAACCTTGTCTTTTTTTTTTTTTTTTTTTTTTGAGACCAGGTATCCCTATGCAGTTCAGGCTGGCCAAGGCTGGTCTTGAACTTGTAACAATTAACCTGCCTCAGCCTCTTGAGTGTGCATCACCACATCCGGCCTTGGCTAAGTTTTTTAACACAGTGATTCAAGAAAAAAATTATTGCCTCAGTAACTAGAAACACCACCATGGACGTCACCATGGTGGTAAGCTTTTCTTAGCACCACTGTAAGAAAGGCTTTTCCTGCAGTGTTTCCCGTGTGGTTTTGTTTTGCAATACTGGGGATAAAACCTAGGGCCTTGCGCTGGTGGGACTTACCACTGAGCCACATCCCCAGCCCAGAAAGGCTTCAGTGTGAGCCTGACTTTCTCTCTGTTCAGTCTATTTCTTCCCTCTCATCCTCCTTTTTTATTAAGTTATATTGTGATTATTATTACAATTATTATTGGTATCATAAAATTTATCATTTATCCAACATTTAATGTATGGTCAAGGATATTAAGTTCATTTGCATCTTTGTGCAACCATCACCATCAGCCATCCCTACAATTTTTCATCTCAATCTAAAACTGCACACATGGGGCTGGGGAGATGGCTCAATAGAATAAGTGCTTCCCTGGCAAGCGCAAGGGCCTGAGTTCAATCTCCAGTTCCGCCCCCCCCAAAAAATTGCACACATTAAACACTAGCTCCTGGACAAACTAGATAGTTCAGTGGACTAAAGTGCCTGCTTCAGCAAGTGCAGGGACCAGGGTTCGATTCCTGGCATGCCATGCTGGCCCCACCCCTGGACACACTGACATGGCAATTGAGACTGAGCCAGGTGGCATGTGCCTGTAATCCCAGTGCTTAGGAGGCTGAAAACAGGAAGGATCACTACCAGTCTGATCTGTGTAGTGAGACTCTGTATTAAATACATTAAAAATAAATAAATAAATAACACTACCTCCCCATTCACCCTTCTCCAACCTCATGGAGATCACTATGAAATGGCTCTGAGCTGGATTTAATTTTAACCAATTGGCTTTCCGTGCTTGCACGTGTGTTTGTCCAAGGCCTAGGCCCCTTGCCTGGAGATGGGCAGTGAACTCATGGTAAGTGAACCTGTGTGAGTCACTGGTCCCCGCTGAGGCCTGTGGTGGCCTGTGCAGCTGTGATGCCTCAAAGGACAAGATAAGGCCATAGCTGAGGACTTTTGGCTCCAACCAAATTAATTAAAAGGAGACCACAAATGCAGCCTCTACACTCCTACAATAAACGTTCACCTAAAGTCAAGGTAGTTCTCCTGACTCATATAATTTAGTACTTGAGAAAATACCTCTCAAGATCCCACTAGATTCCTGCGTTCTCCCTGGTATTCCCTTCCTTTGTTTGAAAACCAAATAAATATGGACCACACAGAGAAGTTCTTTGTCTTAGCTTCCAGAGCACCTTGAGTTCTGTTAGAGGGTTTTGAACCTTCTGGAGCCCTAAACTCATACCTGTTTGACTCTTTTATTGAAACCTTGCCATCCACTCCTTGGGGAGATTGCAGGTCTGATCAGCTCACAATAACTAACGGATAATATCAACTCATTACCAGCCCCCGGTGAACACTATCCTACTTTCTGCCTTTATGAATTTGGCTGCCCTTGGGAACGCATATAGCTGGAATCATGAGTATCTGTCCTTTCATGTCTGGCTTATATAAGTCAGTGTCATGTCCTCAGGGCTCATCTATGCTTGTGCGTATGCCAGACTTTCCTTCCTTTTTAAGGCTAATAGTCCACTGTACTTCGGTCCCACATTTTACCCATTCATCCCTCAGTGGACAATTAGGTTACTTACACCTTTTGGCTCTTATGAATAATGTTACTAGTTGGAGCACAAATATCTGTTCAACTCCCTACTTTCAGTTGTTTTGGTATATACCCAAGAATGGAATTACTAAAACATATGGTGATTCCACATTTATTTTTTATTTTCCACAGCAACACTACCATTTCACATTCCCTCTAGCAACATACGGGAATGCCAGTTTCTCTATTTCCTTGCCAACAAGGATTCTGGGGTTTTTAAAATAATTTTATTGAGAAAGAAGTAGCAATGAGAC
Source organism: Octodon degus (assembly GCF_000260255.1). Taxonomy (NCBI): domain Eukaryota; kingdom Metazoa; phylum Chordata; class Mammalia; order Rodentia; family Octodontidae; genus Octodon; species Octodon degus. The sequence continues at coordinate 2,068,683 of NW_004524739.1, forward strand.
AGTTTCAAAACAGGTTAGTAGGACAGTTACAATAATTAATACATTGCATATTGTTGTCTTTGTAGTAGTTATTCAGAGTACAAGATACAGATATGATATCTTTTCTAAACACTATTAGTTCAAAACTTTCTTCTCATTGAACCAAGAGAGAGTAGCTGTCTATCTGTGCTAAGTTTTTTTTTTTTTTTTTTTTTTTCTGGAACCAGAGATTGAACTGAGGCCCTTGCGCTTCCCAGGGAAGCATTTATTCCACTGAGCCATCTCCCAGACCCCTATTTTGTATATACAGATATATATATTTTTTTTTAAACTACAAAATGGTCCTTCATTTATATCCCCCTTTTTTGTTTCCTTTTGTCAGAGTTGTGCATTCCATTGCCATTCATATATTGTAGGTACATGAATATTTACTGTTTTTATCACATGACTTCAGTTTGTTTTTCCCTAATGACTATAAGCACCTCTTGGAGCCAGGGAGATAGCTCAGTGGAACAAGCGCTTTCCTGGCAAGCGCAAGGGCCTGAGTTCAATCCCCAGTTCTGAAAAAAAACAAAAAACAAAAAACAAAAACACCTCTTCATATGCTTATTGCTATCTGTGTATCTTCTTTGTTTTTTTTTAAATTTTATTTATTTATTTATGTGTATGTGTTTGTGTGTGGCCAGCTCAGCCCACCAGGGGGTGGGGCTGGCTGGCATGTGGTGCTGGGGGATTGAACCGCGGTCCCTGTGCTTTGCTAAGCTTGTTCTAAGTAGGTGCTTTAGACCACTGAGCCATCTCACCAGCCCCTGTGTATCTTCTTTGGAGAAATGTATATTCAAATCCTTTGTTCATCTGTTTGAGACAAGGAATCTCACCAATGAGGTCCAGGCTGACCTTGAACTTGTAATCCTCCTGCCCCAGCCTCATGAGTGTTGGAATTATCGGCATATACCACTGGGCCCAGCTCTTTCTCTATTGAGTTATTTTATTATTGAGTTGTAGGAATATTTTTATATATTCTAGATATTAATCTCTGTCTCAATTACTCTTCTCTCATCACTGGGACAAATACTTGACACTCAAAATTAGGGAAGTAAAGTTTTATTTAGCTCACAGTCACTGGAAGTTTGAGTCCATTCTCAGCTGGCTCCAAAGCAGAGAGGCATAAGGCAGACAGCAACCTTCCATGGTGGCCTCGGCAAAGAGCAGAGAGCAAAAGTGGTGGCACCTCAGGCAGCTAGCTAGCCTCTCTCCCCTCCTTACATTGTAATGAAAATTCCCTGCCTCAGGGCAGGTGCAGCATCCACACCCACAATAATCAATCACAAACTCCAGAAGCTGCCCCAAGACTGCATGAGGCTTTGGGGGGACACCTAGACACAAATCATAACAATCTCATACCAGATAGATTATTTGCAAACATTTCTTTCCTTCTGTGAGGTGCTTTTTCACTCTGTTGTGTCCTGTGATGCTCTTAGCCTCCCTTTTAAGGAACAGTTCATCATTTCCCTCCGAGGACAAAATCCCCATGTGGCAATTCTGACTTCCTAAAACACTCTCTGGACATACGTATTATCGAGTGCCCTGAGAAGGCAAATGAAAGGAAAACCCACTAGTCATACACTGTTCCTCTCCACAGCTTCATATTTCTAAGAAAAATACAAGGTTTCACAATATGAACTTGGTAAAAAGGGGCAGAGTGATTCGGACTGGCGTTAAAAAGGAAACTGGAGAACGACACAATCAATTAAGACAAGCACATTTATTAAGTTTATCTTGTGTCAGGAACTGTCTAAGAAATTCAGTGTTTTGCTGTTTTTCAGACAGTGTCTCACTATGTAACCCAGGTTGGCCCCGAACTTGCAGCAATCCTCCTGCCTCAGCCTTTCAAGTGCTACGATTACAGACGTGTGCCACCAATCTGGCTATCCTTAGAACATCAGCCGAATTTTTGTTTAAACAACTTTATTGAACTAAAAACCTGCATATCATACAATTCACAAACTTAAAACTGCAAGACTCAATAGGTTTCAGTATATTGACAGAGTTGTACAACTATAACCATAATCAAAATTAAGTCATTTTTGTTATGCTAAATCAAAACACTCTCCCCATCATCTCCCAACCTTCCCCCTCAAATCTAGACAACCACTGGGCCACTTCATGTAGCCACTCAATCAAATTTATGTAAATCTTTTTTTTTTTTTTTTTTTTGGTGGAACTGGGGATTTGAACTCAGACTCTTGCGCTTGCCAATCAAGCACTTATTCTACTGAGCCATCTCCCCGCCAAATAAATCATATGTTTTACAGAAGCTTTAGGGAGTCAATTAGAGCTTTTTACTCTATGGCAATTCTATGAAAACTTTGCTATGGGCAGTATTCAAAGGATTTCTCTTTTCTCAATTTTTATATTTTATTCGTACATGTTTGCAATACAAAATGATTACATTCATTATGTGGAGCTGGTACAGGTGCACAACACACCTTAATTATTTATACATTTCCTTCCCCTCTCTCCTTTTCCTTCCTCCATCTCTTGATCCCTTTCTCCTTTGAAAAAGATCTCCCTACTTTCTATTATCTACCTTTTAGTTTGCTACTTATTAATATTTTTAGTTTCTCATATAAGAGAAATCATATGACATTTAACCTTGCCTGTCTGCAGAAATCATGATTTTTATGTGAACAAGGTGCTGTGGTGCATGCTTGTAATCCCAGTAGTGGAGAGGCTGAGGCAGGAGGATTGCCATGAGTTTGAGGCCAGCCTGGGCTACATAAGTGAAATTAAGGCCAGCCTGTACTACAAGGCAAGATCCTGTCAAAAAAGAAAAGAGAAATGGACATAGACAATGAAACCCCATTGTGTGTTTTCCAAAGATACATACAAAGTGAAGGATATATGTCAGATACACTGTACATTCTGTGGAGGACAAGACTAGGAAACAATTTGGATTCCCACACAAAAATAGTAGAGGCATCTCACCCAGTGAAATAAAACAAATGATGGCTAGTGGGTAGAGTGCTTTGATCCAGAATAACAAAAATAACCTAAGTTTGATTATGGTTTTCTTTTTCATTGTCAATAGATTTATTTTTAAAAGAAATGGATTAAAAGAAAAACACACGAGGCACAGAAGTATGGAACAGAAAATATACAAATGTAGGCTCTTTTGCTAAATGTTTTATAACCACAATAAACTAGTACAGAGAATGCCCTGTACACACAAAAGAGATCGAGGTGTTCGCTCAGCAAGGTTGAAGATTTTCAGTCTTTGCATTTGGACTTTAGGCTGCAGTCCTCGGTTCTGGATGGATCGCTAGATGTGTGGCACAGTCCATGATTTTAACCAGATTTGAACAGAAAAATGGCCCAGGTAGAGGTGGATGAAGGGTTTGGTTTCATGTGTCACGTACCTACCGAAGTTCCTCCCTGCAATGCAGTGCCGGGTGGGGTTGTACTTCTTGTCAGACTCCTTCTTGATGTGGGCTGCAATGTCCTTTTCTATGTTATATTTCTCCAGCACCTGAGTAGCGCGCTCTGCCGAATCCTGTTGCATCTCTTCTGACTGGTCCGCATTTTTTATCACCGCCTTTCGGTAGCACGTGGTTACCCTGGAGCAGGAGCTGGCTGACTGCGACGGTCTCCTAGAGGACATGGTGGCACCACTCAGGCAGGCACAGAGATGCTTCAGCTACCGAAGACGTGGCACATCTTGATTATGGTTATGCTGCAGAAAAAACGAGTATCAAACCAAATGGAAGACTCTTTGCACCGAAAAGTTACAAGGCAATTTGTATTACCCTAGCAGGCTGGGGGGAACCAGTTCCAAATTATCAGCGCGGAGTCCTGTTTGAGTTCAGTTTAAATACAGTTTGCAAGCAGGGACTACAAAGTTCACAGCAGATCATTACATGATTGATTACATGGAATACAACAATCATGTCATACATTGTTAGGCATAGTTGTTTTAAACAAGTTTACTTAAAAGGAATAGTTTGTTAGGCAGACGCAGAGATCGGAGAGGTTCAACCTCCGGTGTGCCATGCCAGCCCTGCCCGGGGGTCCCGCTGAGACAGCAATTGAGACTGGGTGTGGTGGTGTGTGCTTGTAATCCCAGCACTTGGCAAGCTGAAAACAGGAGAATCACTATGAGTCCAATCTGTGTAGTGAGACCCTGTAGACCTTGTACTAAATACAAAATAAAAAAGAATTATTTGTCATTAGCTGGGAACATTCTGTGAGAGAAGGAGTTGGAGAAGAGTAGGCAGCATTGAAAGTGTCCCTGGCTGGGCCAGGGTGTTCTGGGCACAAAGTATAGTGTCCTTGAGCAAGCCAAAACAAAGCTACCTACGTACACATTTTAAGTTGAAAACACAGACACTGCAGCTGGATGTGGTCAAGCTGACCTGGCTGGCTATTGGGAAGAAGCAGCCGGATGCAGACTGTCAAGGTGAACGCAGCCCAGAAATCTGTGTGACAGGCAGTGCCAGGGGAGTCACAAGCTATGAATTGATTTTTAACTTTTGCTATAAAATGTCTGTAAGTTTGCTATCCTGTGATTTTTGCCTTTACAGTTATCATTGTGCAACTCCATCAGTGTGCTAGAATCTATTCATCTTGTGTGTTTAAGTTTGTGAATTGTATGGTATGTAAGTTTTTAAGTTCATTAAAGTTGTTTAAAAGGATTTTTTTTTTTTTTTGGTGGAACCAGGGATTGAACTCAGGCCCTTGCACTTGCCAGGGAAGCACTTATTCCACTGAGCCATCTTCCTGACCCAAAGTTGTTTAAAAGGATCTCAGTTTTGGTGTGTTGTTTCTAGGTGGTCTTAGAGAAGTTATGTTACCCTGTGATACTTTTCTTGCTTGTCTTGGAGAGGGAAGGATGAACCTTCACTTTCTGGGCTTTGGAGCCAGACTTAGCAACGCCAATCATTCCCGTGTTGCCAAGGGATAAATGCAGTAGAGGGCAGCCCTCCCTGAGAAGGGCACATTTAAGCAGAAGAGGACAATTACTGAGTTACATGGCTGTAGAAGGAAAAGTAATTTGAAGAGTCAGTTGTACTCTCAGGTGCTTAGGAGGAACAAATGATATAAAATTTCCATTCATTCAGTGGCCCACACATGTATTCACCCCATTCCTCCTTTTCCATTCCTTCTTTTACAAAGATATCAGCACTTTTAAGAGCACCTTCTAGGGTAGCTTAAATGACAGTGACACTCTGGTCCCGGGGTTCATTAAAACATGATATATCACACAACTTTGAATGTTGTGGGGCTGAGCCTGTAGCTCAGTGGTAAAGTACATGCTTAGCATTCATGAGGCTTAGGGTTTAATTCCTAGCTACACACACACACACACACACACACACACACACACACAGTAAGAAAGGAAAAGAAAAAGTAAGGACTGGGGAGATAGCTCAGTGCATTAAGTGCCTGCTTGACAAGCGCAAGGTCCCGAGTTTGATCTCTGGTACCAAAAAAAAAAAAAAGTAAGATGAAATGCTCTTCTTAGGTGACCAAGGCTACCTGAGCTTGGAAGAGTCCAAGTCCAAAGAAACATTTTGATTTAGATGTGAAATGCCTCCAGAAGGCTCCTGTCCGCAGTGCAGTGATGCTCAGAGACAAGGCCTTTGAGAAGACTGGATCATGAAGTCTGTGACCTACTCAATGAATTAACTTTGTGAGTTCATAATTTGGTGAGATATTAGGAGATGATGGAAACTTAGAAGACCAACGTTCTAGTTGAGGGTGTAGATGCTTGGGGACTACGTCTTAGATCCAGCCCCTTCCTTTCTCTGACTCCTATCTGTCATGAGAAGAACCACTTTGTCCCACCACAAGTCCCCTCATGTCTCACCATGGACTCAAAAACCATAGAGCCAAATGACCATGGACTGAAACCACTAGAAAAAATACACCTTTCCTCCTTTAATTTTTTTTTTCTCAAGTACTTTGGCACATGGTAGAACTCTAAAAGAGAAAATTGGTATCAAGAAGTGAGACTATTGTTCTGACTAGTGGCTCTTCATGTTGTGTTCTGCCCCAAAATTTGTCTATAGATTGCCTGTGCCCTGAGACTTCATAGGAAGCTGAATTTAAAGGTGTCAGATTAGGGTCGGCCAGATAGCTCAGCAGACTAAAGCACCTCCTTAGGCAGAGCGCAGGGACTGGGTTTGATCCCCAGCACCACAAGCCATGCTGGCCCTGCCCCTGGGGCATTCTGAGATGCAATCAAGACTGGGCGTGGTGGCACACACTTATAATCGCAGCATTTGGGAGGCTGAAAATAGGAGGATCACTATGAGTCTAGTTTGCGTAGTGAGACCCTGTAGACTCTGTACTAAATACATTTTTAAAAAAGAAATGCTTACTATAAAACAAAAACATGGATTAAAACTATAGCCATGGAAATCTACATGGGAAATAAACACATAAATAAAGGTGTCAGATTAGCTGGGGAGATAGCTCAGCAGCCTAAGTGCCTGCCTGGCAAGTTCAAGGACCCAGGTTTGATCTCTGGCACTACCAAAAAAACAAAACAAACAAACAAACAAACAAAAAACCACAACAAACTTTCCATAAAGGTGTCAGATTAGTTTTTCTGGAAGAGGAAATTTCAAGGGAGCACAGCATTTACGCTGTGACATCAGAACTGCTTTCAACCAGATTTTGGGGAGAATTATGAGCAAAAAGCAGAGCAGAAAGATCTGAACAATTTGTTGTTTGGCCAGAAGAGAAGTTATTTAAACTCATGGAAGGAAGTGATTGCTGAAGAAATTAGTGCCATTAAAAAGAAACCAAATGGCCAGGCATGATGGCCCATGCCTATAATCCCAGCACTCTGGAGGCTGAGGCAGGCAGATTGTGAGTTTGAGGACAGCCTGGGCTCCACAGTGAGTTCAAGGCCAGTCTGAATACATATTGAAACCATGTCTCAAAAAAAAATGTGTTTCCCCATGATTGTCTTTTTCACCACGTTCGGCCATCTAGGCACTCAGAGGCTTCTGCAGCCATTGTCTCAGGGGGCCCAGTTACTACGCTGGCTGGTGGCAGACCTTGGTATCATCCACATGGTGTTGATTTTGCAGGCAGGCAGAATGCAAGAGTTGTGAGGTCGTGAAGGCTTCTACTGAAATTTCAGAGAAAAGCCTGGGAGGCCAGGCAGTGTGGGGCAGAATTAGAGTCCCTGCAGGCAGCTCCGAGAATCAGGGCATAAAATTGTGGAAGTAAAGCTGAAGTAACTGTGCAGGTCCTCAGAAAGTTGGAGGTGCTGGGAATGTGATCTATCTGTCAAAGAAAGCTGCACACAGTAAACAGAGCCAGACCAAGGAGAAGAGATTGTGTGGGCTGCAGCCAGCCAGATTTCAAGGTAAGGGCTGCATACGATTCTTGGAAGCTCATGTCCCACCAGCATGTGCCCTGGAAGTTGGACAAGGAACTACAGGATTTAATATTTTCCCTGCTGGGTTTCAATCTTGCTTTGGTCCCTGATCTTCTCCAATGCCTCCTTTCTGAAATAGGAATGTTTACCCTATTCCATCATTGCATGTTGAATATATGTAACTTGATTTTTTATTTTTATGGGGACTCACAGCTAAGAGTTGGCTTTGAATCTCAGAAGAGATCTTGGACTTGGACTTTTGAGCAGTCCTGCTACCATTAAGAATGTCAAGGCTGGGGAGATAGCTCAGTGGTCTAAGTGACTGCCTAGCAAATGCAAGACACCCGGGTTTGATCCCCAGTACCACATGCTGTGCTGGCTACTGAAACCAGGTGTGGTGATACACGCTTGTAATCCCAGAAGTGGGGAGGCTGAGACAGAAGGATCACTATAAGTCTGAGGCATGTAGTAAGACCCTGTCCCAAATAAATAAATAAATATTTTTAAAATAAAATAAAATAAAAAGACAACCAGGAATCTTGGAGATGAACTAAATGCGTTTTGTGCTCCTTGTTACCTTACTCAAGCACAAGTGGGCAAAATTAAGTATAAACATGCCCAGTTCCAGCTCACTGTGACCTGCCCTTATCCACATTAGTGTTCATGACTCATCTCAAGGAAACCAGGCCTTGTGGGAGCCAAGGGTTCTCTGGTTGAGTGCATGGTAGTTCCCCGGGTCAAAGGAGAAGGAAGAGATCAGGGGGAAATGCAAGGTGCATAGGACACCTTGGAAATCCCCATCGGTGAGGCTCCTTGACAAGAATTACAACTCAGCTTTTTCCCATCATCCCTGACACAGCTGCGCTGTGCAGCTTCTGTGACACCTTCTCCCCTCTGAGCCCCGACCTGTTCCGACCCTCTGAAAATTCTTTATATCTTCCCTTCACAGAGCTTCCCCCTTTGTCTCTAGAAAGTTTCCGTATCTTTCAAAGTAAGTGTACACCTATGTAACATGTGTTTGTGCCACACCTTGGGGACACTGTGTGCTCTGATGACCGGCAGCTCTCAATTCCAGGCCATGTGTAAGGCCATGTAACTGGATCCATAGATTAAGGCAAAATGTTGGGCCCTCCCAGCCCTGAAGTGTTGTCTGGAAGAATCTAGGTGCTCTGGGCAGGGTCAAACAGAGCAGGAGCCTGAGCAAACCAGGCAAAAGGTTACTGGGGAAATAAAGGTGGCTGTATCTGGGATAGCAATGAGATCAGCAGGGCGGAAGCAGGCTATGACCTTACAGTCCAGCTTGGGGTGCTGAGGGGGCTTGGTTACAGACCCCCTACACACACCAAAGTCCTCAGATGCTCAAGTCACTTAAATCAAGTAGCATAATATTTGCAAACAACCCCCTCACGTCTTCCTAGGTACTTTAAGTCATCTGTAGATCATTTATGAGCCCTAAAACAATGTAAATGTTATGTAAATAGCTGTCAGACTGTATTGATTAGGAAGTCGGGACAAGGGGGAAAGCCTCTGTGTCCAGTACAGACATGATTTTATTTTTCTAATATTTTTAACAAGAATCTGGGAACATGGACCCCATGGATACAGAGGGTCAACTGTATACGCTTCTCACACCGCAGGGGTCGTGGGGGGGGGAAGAAAGCATCTGACCTACATGTTGGGACAACATCCTAGGAAAAGCAAGGGAGTGATCACAAGTTGATGACTCAGAATTGTCAGTCATGGTTGAAGGGAGGATACAAGAATGGGGGGAGAAAAGAAACAAGTTATATCTTATACAAATTCTCTGATGAATGGGATCATTGTGTGTATCTAAAGTGTACCAGTAATATCTGATTGAAAATAAAAAGAATTATCAGTTACTCGAACTTGTGACCTCACGCTTGCCCAGCAGGTGCTGTGCTGCTGAGCTATATCCCCAGCCCTGTCAGTTGGTCTTTATTGAGCACTTACTGAATGCAGACTCCACACTGTACGCCCTTGACTGCAGGCTTTCCTGAGGGGGCGCTATGCAAGTCACCGGGGCACGTGGTCTAACTTCAGACAGAACACAGAGCAGTTTTAGTAGTTTTATTTTCATTTTTATGTTTGTCTGCTGTTTGTGGCAGGTGGCCCTTTTTGTTTTATCGACAAGTTTAAATTCTTGTTCAATAAATACAAGTTTAAAAAACGAACGGAATTAAAAAAAAAAAATATTTATTATGTAAACATAGAGCTGATACATGGACATCACAGAGCTTGCAAGCAAAGGACTGATGTTCAAGAAATAATGGGCATTCCTAGGACACAGACATGTGCTTTGGGGACTGCATTTCTGGTCATAACAGACACTCATTCAAAGCAGCTTAAACAGGATAAGGGAAGGTGTCCAGGGACAATGGAAGGTGTGCAGAGGATGGTCACCCAGCAGACCCCTGCAGGATCTGTCCCCTTTTCCCTCTATGCTCCTGTTGTTCTTGCAGCCTTCTGCTTTGCTCTGAAAATTTTCTCTGTGAGCAGAACCACTGACTCCGTCACAAATGTACAGATGTAGTGCCTGTGTGTGAACACGCACACGTGCATGCGTGTGCACACACACACACACACACACACACACACGCTCACAGCTCCACAGTTCATAGGTCCTCAGCTAAGTGGCCTGCAAAGCCTGAAGCAGCATCCCTGAATCCAGATGGCCACCTCTTACTCTTTCAGCTTCCTCTGGAGGCCTGAAGGGTCCAAGTCCTCAGAAGAGGGGAGGGCCCAGGAGGAGCAGTCGCCCTGACCAAGAGGTGTCTTTCTCGGCATTTGCTGCTCAGAACACCCCAATGAGGTAGGTTTTACCTCACACTAAGAGGTAGAAAATTCAGTCCCCAGTCACTTGGCAATAAGTGACAAAGCCAAGACTTAACTTGGGTCTGTGTGACACCAAAGTTTGAGTGTGCTGCTCTGGCCACCTGTTCTGGTCACCATCAGCTAGGGTTAGCTCACAGCTAACCCTCACAGACCCCAGCAGGTTGCTAGCCCTTGGGGAGATATGTATCAAAATCAGCTATCCAGTGCTTGCCTGACAGGCAGGAAATAAGAGTCCCAAGTTTATGGGACACTGGCTAGAAGGAAGAGCTCTCAGATGAACACTGGACACCAGGGAAAAGCTCCTCCAAGTCCCACATCTCAGTCTCACACTGCAAGTAGGGAAGGAGAGCACACTTTATTTGAATGCTTGCCAAGAATGGCAAGCAGGTATCTAGAGATGTTCAAGAGAAGCTGACACCCTCCAGCTTGTGCAGCTGTAACTGTCCCGTCCACCTCCTGGAAGTTAGGCTAGGAGAGGCCTCCCAGAAAGCGACTTCTCCCACCCAGAGACCTCAGGCTCTTCCTTACCCAAGTGCTGCTTGCACGGAAGCTTCTGGACTTTGAGTTGCACTAGCCAGAATGCTCTCAAATTTTGCTCTTAGGGGACTTTCTGCCCCACAGAAGGTCTTTACTCAAGGTCTGTTATTGAAGCAAAGAATGAAGGAGAGGCTGTCTCTCTTCCAGCCCCTCAGGGCTGACCAGGCCTGAGGCAAGTCCTGTATAGGAAACAAACCCCATCCTAGCTTTTGCTCTGGTCCTGTTTTCTCTTCTGTAGTTGTCACTTGGGACAGGTTTGCTGGCTGAATCAGAAGATTCTACCAGGCCACTTCCACAGCCTTTAGTGCTTTCCCACCCTGCTGTTAGCCCTCGGGCGTCATTGCCCAAGGCTTCAGCCTGCTACCCAGTTGGATGATCAGAGTCTGCCCCCTGACTATCCTACTCCTCCTAGTCCCATCAGACCCAGGGGCCCAGGGTGAGGTCACGATGTGTTCCTATGTGGAGGAAGGTGCTCATTCAAGTTCTGGATTTCCCAGGAGTCCAACACTGCCAGCTTCCCTGCCTGCATGAGGTAGCCTTTATACTTCATGAGCCACCAGTGCCCAAGGAGGAGGTGACTGAGGCAGACAGCTCTTCTTCCTCCAAGCTTGTCCAAGATGCCCATGAAAGAGAAGACTTCAGGCCTGACCCCAGCCAGCAGGACTAATTTTTGATGGAATTAACAGCAATGTGGTTGATTGGCATGGCCACATCTGTCCCTGTGTCAGTGGTGGCTCGGGAGCATTTCCGGCTGCTGCGCATGACATGAAGCTTTTCGCTGAGGTGCTTGCGGAACTTCTTGGTGAGGAAACAGTAAATGACAGGATCTAAGACACAGTTGGTGCTAAGCAGGCAGAGGGTGACCTGATGTGCGTCATTAATAGCCTGGTGATTGCTTCTCAGCCCCATCCTCAACTCAGCCAGGGTCCAGGGCAGCTGGACCATGTGGTGGGGCACAAAGCAGATGATGAACACCGCCAGAACCGTGCAGACCATCCACAGAGCCCGGCGCTTGACCTCAGCATTGTGCTGCTGGTGCACCGGCTGCATGAGCAGTGTACGGATGATGACCAGGTTGCAGAAGAGGATGAGGAGGAAGACGAGGAAGAAGCCGAGCACAATGCAGATATGGATGATGAGGACAGGCTTGCTGCCCTCTTCATAATGCTCAAAGCAGCGCGTGATGTTGCCCGAGCCTGCCTTATCAGGCACTATGTTGGTGGAGTCCATGACAAGGAAGTACGATGCGGCAGCCACAATGGCTACCCAGATGACCAAGGACAAAGTGATGCCACGCTTACGGGTGGTGGCCTGAGCGGTCTTGATGGGATATCTTACTGCCTGGAAGCGGTTATAGGTGATCACTCCCAGGAAGGCCACAGAGCAGTAGGTGTTAATGAAGAAGAGGCAGCCAGCCAGGTTACAAAGGAATTTGGGTAGAATCCAGTTGCCCTGGTTGTAGTAGTAGATGATCCACAGTGGCAAGGTGATTAGGAAAAGAAGGTCAGCCACAGTGAGGTTCACCATGAAGATCTTTATCTCATTTAGTTTCTTGGAAGGGTACAGGTGGACAAAGACCCACAGCACATAGCCATTTGTGATGATCCCCAGCACAAAGATAATACTATAAACAACTGGGAAGAGGGTGTATCGAAACTCAGAATCCACACGGGAAGAGCTATTTAACTCCATGGCTCCGGGCTCTAAAAGTCAGCTGCTCATAGGGTCCTGGCAGTGTCTGGAAGACCATGCAAAGATTCTGGTTAACATCCAGCAGAAAAGTATAAAAACAAGGTATATAAAGTAAATCCATATTAATACGATGAGCTGTAAAAGGCTCAAGTCAATAACTTCTGAGGATAACCCACTAATATTAGAGACTGCTAGACAGTGTTAGATTGTTTAGTTGAATTCAAACACCTATAGTATTTATATGCCAATAGAATATTCACCTCTGACAGGACAAAAAAAAGGATACAAAGGAAAGATCATTTATTTTGTATTTATATATACAAAATAGGATAAATTTACAGCTATTTTTGCTTAACTGAATGAGAAGAAAGAGGTACACCAACAATGTTTGGACATAATATCCTGTCTGCTTCTTGTACTATGGATAACCACTAAGAAGATAACAATGTACAGTGTATTGACTATCAAAACTATCCTATTAATCAGCTATGAAACTGTCTCATTCATATTTATTTCTCAGTAAAAAAAAAATATTCTGATTAATAATAATCCAAGAAGCAACTATCCCACTTTACCAATTCCAAGATAGTTTGAATGACAGAGTCCCCCCTAAAAAAAAAAAAAATTCATACTGAAACTTAATCCCAAGTGCAACAGTGTTCACAGATATGATCTTTGGTAAGTGAGGAAGGTGAAATCCTCATACATATATTCAGTATCCATATAAAAGAGCTCAGGGTTAAAGGGTACATTTTCTTTTGATCTTTTGCTTTTCTAACTTTTCTCCTATGTAAGGACAGAGAGTACCAGGAAATTGGAAGCAGATACAAGGCCTTAACCTAACACCAAGCCCTGACTTTGAACTTCTAGAACAGTGAGACAGATTTCTGTTCTTTATAAATTTCCCAGATTCAAACTTTTTGTTATAGCAGTGAGGCAGAGATTAGGGCATGGCTAGCTGGCTGGGCAAGTGAGCATGACCTGTCAATCACCTAACTCCAGGACACAGCTCCAGGACACAGAGTACCTGCAACCTGAGACCAACCAGAAAATGCTATCTTTGGTCCAGGAAGATAGCTCAGTAGAATAAGTGCTTGCCTGGCAAATGCAAGGTCCTGAGTTCAATTCCCAGTACTGAAAAAAAAGAAAAAAGAAAATGCTATCTTTAATTCTTCTGGCATGAAATCAACCAAGTTTTTGATAGGATCTATCCAGCCAGCCCTATTTGTTTTATTTTTAAACAAAGTCTCACTATGTAATTGAGGCTGATCTTGAATTCACTAAGTAGGCAGGGGGGTCTCAAATTTATGATGATTCTCCTGCCTCATCCTTCCAAGTGTTGGGAATATAGGCATGCACCACCATACCTAGCTAAGTTTTATTTTTTCCTTTCTTCTTTCTTTCTTTCTTTCTTTCTTTCTTTCTTTCTTTCTTTCTTTCTCTCTCTCTCTCTCTCTCTCTCTTTCTTTCTCTCTTTCTCTCTTTCTTTCCTTATTGTTGTACTGGGATTGAACTTTGAACCTTATATATGGTAGGCAAGAACTCTATCACTGAGCTACATCCCAGTTCTTTATTTTTATTTTATTTTTGAACAGAGTGTGACTGAGTGGCTCATTCTGGCCTCAGACTTGTGACAGTTTTCCCTCAGCCTCTCCATGAGCTACATGTACCATTGTACCTAGCTAATTTAAATATTTAAATCAAATATTTAAATAATTTAAAAGAAAAGTATTAAGTGAGAAACTCAGACAAAATTTTAATAAAATGATTAGAATGACATCTCATACATAAGACCTATCATCATGTACTCTGACATAATATACTGAAAAGATTACAACATCACTTGAGTATTTGGCCCAAAAAGCATAATCTGAATTTAATTGTTAAAAACATCCTTCAGGTTTTGGGGCGTAGCTAAGTGGTAGAGCACTTGCCTGCCACATTCACACAACCTGGGTTTGATACACAGCACCGCTAGCAAAAAAACCCAGCCCATCTAATCCAAATTGTGAGACATTCTACAAAATGACTTGCCAATACTGATCAACAGCTTTAAAGTATCAGGTGTGGTGCTGCACACCTGTAACCCCAACATGCTAGGAGGCTGGGCAAGAGACATAAATTCAAGCCCAACATGAGCAACTTAGTGACTTAGTGAGACCCTGGCTCAAAGTGAAAAATGAAAAAGGGCAAAGAATGTAGCTCAATGCAAAGGTTCTGCGTTCAATTTCCAGTACCCAGAACAAGAAGAAGAAACAAAGGGGAGGGAAGGGGAGGGGACAGAAAAGGAAATAGTGTGTTCGCGCACACCTACAATTGGTAGACTGACACAGGAGGATCACCATGAGTTCGAGGCCAGCCTAGGCTGCATAGTGAGTTTCAGCCTAACACGAACTACATAATGAGACCCTATCTCAAAAAACAAAAACAAAACAAATTTTTAAAAAACCCAAACATATCACAACATATTGAATACAGAATAGTTATGAGAACCCAGCTGTCTTCTATCAAGCTTAATTAAAGAAGTTTATAAACAATGTCACTTTTCCCTAAATTGTCTGTTTTAGAAAATCTCACTTTTCCCTAAAAAATGTTATTTACATTAAGATGAAAAGATCTTATTATTAGATTTGTTTATTTAAAAATGAAGTTATTTTAGAATGTCAGTTGTTAATTTTTTTTCAAGGTTAGGAACAGAAGCCAGAGTAGATAAGCACTCTACCATTTAGCTTATATCCCCAACCCTAGTTTTTTTGGGGGGTTTGAGCTGTTTGTTTTTGTAGTACTAACCATTGAACCCCAAGGTGCTCTATAACTGAACAACACAGCCAGCACTTTTTATTGTTATTATTATTAGACAAGGTTTCACTATGTAGTTCAGGCTGGCCCTGAATTTATAGCAATCTTCCTGCTTCATTCTTTCTTTCTTTCTTTTTTTTTGCAGAACCGGGAATTGAACTCAGGCCATTGTACTTGCCAGGCAAGCACTGATTCTACTGAGCCATCTCCCCGGCCCCTAATCTTCCCGCTTCAACCTACTGAGTGCCGATTTTATTTTTTTTATTTTTGATTTGTTTTGGTAGTACCGGGGATTGAACTCAGGACCCTGCGCTTGCCAGGCAAGCACTTATTCTACTGAGCTATCTTCCCAGCCCTGAGGGCTGATTTTATAGCCTGGCTTATTTTTTTATTTTGAGACAGGATTTTGTTAAATTGTCCAAACTGGTCTCAAATTTATAATCTTCCTGCCTTAGCCTCCCCAGTTGCTGGGACTACAGGTGTGTACCAACATGCCAAGCTACTTTTAACTCTTAACACCATAGACACTGGTAGATATAACACATAGTCACAAGCTCTCTCAGCCCTCAATAATTTTCAAGGGTAGAAAAAGTGCCTGGAAGCAAAGAATTTGCTTATCACTGCTCCACTGTCTCAGTCTTCCTTTGATTTGAGCCTAAGGCGTCCACTCCTCTGGGACTGCCTTGTTTCTTCCTCAGGCTGGGCCCTCACAGAATGGCGACTTATTGGGACCAGTCTCACCAGTCTCGATAAGCCTATGTCACCCTCCCATGCCTGGGGCACCAAGGCGCTTTTCACCAGGCCCTTTCTGCAAGGTGTGAGGCACGGGCAGCCATAGGTGGCCAGGGCAACGTGCTCAGTTTGGTTCTTCAGGGAAATCATGATTTCAGGGAAATCATGTCCCGACTCACCAGTGACACAGCCAGTGTCCTCAGGTGAGGACATTCTTCTCCAGAAAATCTCCCACCATCCAGCCCAACCCAGGATATCTGGGCCCTGCTGCCTCACCATGCTTGTCCTGGCCTGTTGAAAGTTCTTTTCCCCAGGGCCAGGGCCAGGGCAGGGCCAGGGTGAGGCAGGGAGGCACCCATGGGGGCAAAGTTTAAGGAGGCATCAGATGTTCAGCAATTCAGATAAATAATACCTTAATGCAACATTTTTTAAAAATCAAAAGGAATATTACTGATTCTTTTGTCTCTGCCTCTACTATGGCTCTGCCTTCCATCTATTTATTTTTAAGTGAAAAGATTTTATTATAAAGGAGCATATAGAGCTGGTGAGATGGCTCAGTGGTCTAAAGCACCTACTTAGAACAAGCTTAGCAAAGCACAGGGACCGCGGTTCAATCCCCCAGCACCACATGCCA
>NW_004524739.1:2086023-2089369 GCF_000260255.1 Octodon degus
CCCAGCCCCTGAATCTTTCAACTGTAAGTATTTTGATGAATTTTCATAGGTGCAAACATTAGTGTTATGATCAAAATAAACAATATTTCTTACAATCCCGAATTCTCTATTGTTTTAGTAAATTTCCCCAACTCATATCCTAGATAAATGCTGACCTGCCTTATATCACTGAAGATTCATTTTCTTGGTCTAGAATCTTTCATAATAGAATCGTGAGGCATACTTCTGTGTGTCCAGTTTCTTTTGTGTACATGATTTTTCAGATTCATCTTTGTTGCTAAAGCATGAATAATATTAAATCATCCTTTCTGAAGCTAGCATAAATGGTTTGCCTGTCACGTACGAATAGAGATTAGGGTTGTTTCTTTTTTTTTTCTTTTTTTTTTTTTAGGATTGTTTCTGATCTGGGAGTATTGAAATAAAACTTCTATAAATTTTCTTTCACAAATTTTGTTTTCAGTCTTTGAACTTGATTTTTTTTTCAGTGTTCCATTATGGAAATTCTCAAACACAAAAATCCAGAAAGTTTTGCAGCATACATTACACGACTAATGACTAGATTTTATTAACATGTTCTTGTGGTTTCAATCTCTCTTGTCTTTCAATTCGTTGTACTATTTTGATGTATTTCAAAATAAATTGGACAGGGCCAGGGAGGTGGCTCAGTAGGATAAGCGCTTGACCAGCAAATGCAAGGATCTGAGTTCAATCCCCGGTTCTGCCAAAAAAAAAAAAAGTAAATTGGACAATAGCAAAAAGTATCATAAAATTTTGCTATATTTTAAGTATAGTTCAAAATATATTTTATTCCTTACTTATGAATTAAAAAAGAACAATGCATGCACTTTCTAAAATATTTTGATGAAATTTTATATAATGAACCAATTTTCTATCAGTATTGGATACGTTATCATCACCTAGACTGTTCTCTTGTTTCTTCTCAATTTCTTTTTTTCTTTCTTTTTTTTTTTTTTTTTTTTGGATTTTAGGGAAGTGCGTTCAAAGTCTCACTACTAGACTGGACTTGTAGTGATCAGCCTGTTCACAGCCTCCCAAGAGCTGGGATTACAGGCGTGTGCCACCACGCCCAGTCTCAATTGCTGTCTCAGCCTGTCACGGGGGCAGGGCTGGCATGGCAGGTCGGGGGATCGAACCCCCGGCCCCTGTGCCTGCTTGCAGGAGCTTTAATCCACTGAGCTATTTGGCCAGCCTTCAATTTCTCTATTTGCCACTAAGAAGAAACTAACCCTGTCCAGCATGCTGCACTGGCACCCCCCAGGCACGCTGAGCCTTGAGTGAGTCTGGGCATGGTGGTGCCCACCGGTAATCCCAGCGTTGGGAGGCTGAAAACAGGAGGATCACCCTGAGTCCAAGCTGTGTAGTGAGACCCTGTACCAAATACATAAATAAAAGAAACTACTTTTCTCCTTTCTAGTAGAGATCCTTCTAGTATAGATCCTTTCTAATAGTTCAAGAAATTTAAATTACTGAATTCACATGATAAGAATATGTAAGAATTTTTCTCAGCACAATGCTTTAATGCCTGTCCATGGCATAAGTCACTAGTTCATTCCTTTTAATGACACTATTATTCCATAACTTTCTATCCATTCTTTCATGGCTAGTTTCCTGGTTTGACCTATAATAAAAGTTATGTAGGTATGTTCGGTGAGCTTCTTTTGTTTCTCTTAAATATTTAAGGCTGAAATTTCACCTCTATAGGGTAAAGACATATTTAGCTTTGTAACAAATTGGTACCTTTTTCTACAGTATTGCACCTTTTTACTGCCAAAATTGTTTATATTCTGGTTACTATATTTCCTTCCAACATTAGCTTAGTGGGTAGAGCACTTGCCTAGCATGCTGATGGTTCTAGATTCATTCCCCTGTACCACCAAATAAACAAAACCGATGCTTTTGAGCCAGGCCGGGTGACACATGCCAGCTATTCCGGAGGGTGAGACAGGAGGGTTACAAATTAGAAACAGCCTGGGCAACCTGGCAAGTTTCATGTCAAAAATGCAAAAGGCTGGGGGTGTAGCCCAGTAACATGCTTGAGACCCTTGTATTCAATCCCCAGTACACATCAAAGAAATTTTTAATGTATTTTATTATAAATATTTGTTACATCAATTTTTTGTTTGTTTTGTTTTTGCATTTTAGGGAATACAAATGGGTCTACAGGGTGTTCAGGGTTTCACTACTAGATCGGATGCACTTGTAGTGATCCGCCAGTTTACAGCCTCCCAAGAGCTGGGATTATAGGTGTGTGACACCACGCTCAGTCTCAATTGCTGTCTCAGTGGGCCCCAGGGGCAGGGGCTGGCATGGTAGGCCCAGGGATTGAACTCCTTGCTCCTGCACCTACTTGCAGGTGTTTTAATTCACTAAGCCATTTGACCAGCCCTGTTGCATCAATTTTGATTCCCAAAAGAAAAAATAAATCTCAGCATGAGCACAGCAGACAACGGGCCCCAACTCCTCACTGCAGTAGCTCATTTGTGCATACATTGGACAAACCTCTTGGATTCTGACTTGGAGAAGCATGCCTGTGGTAAGGGCCTGACAAAAGCTACATAGCAGGTGTGGTGGGAATTCAGAGACGTCACCTATCGCCGTCTTGAGGCCGAGCAGTGGCTTCCGCCCTGAGCTGAGGGAGGACAGGCCCCTGGGCTGATGAAGTGGGGAGAGGGGTGCAGGCAGAGGGAACCACGTGCAGAGGCCTGAGAGGGTGCCAGAAAAGATGCCTGGACCTGTGAGAGCTTGTGACAGTCATCCACTATAGCTAAAATGCAAAGTCCAAGGCTGGTGAGAGCTAAGCAAGTGACTATAGGTCAACTCAGGAAGGGCCTGAATCTCAGGCAAAAGAGTATGCACATATGCTCCCCATATACAGCAAGCTGAAACTAGCAGAAATGAAAATTCATTTCCTGCACCTAACCTAGGGCTTATTGGTTGTTGCTTAGCAACACTGTACCCAGGAGCCTTGCTTCTTCCCCTTCTTGTGGCTTATGCTGTGTCAGAATGTCACATCCAGTGTTGTCACCCAGGAAATATCGAAATTCAAAACTCGAAGTAGGCTTTCTACCGATGCACGTTCCTTTCACATCATGGTACAGTTGGGAAAAATCGCAAGTTAAGCCAGTGTAAGTCAAGAACCATCTGTACTTCATCTTGCAGAAAACGGAGTCATGGAAGGATGCGGAGCATGGAAGGAACACGTCCAGATCTGGGGTTGGGAAAAGTGGCTTTGACACCTTTGCTGTGTATAGAAAAGAAGGGGTGACTGGCAAGCACAAGGGTCTGAATTCAATCCCTGGTTCTGCCAAAAAAAAAAAAAAAAAAA
>NW_004524739.1:2090792-2094807 GCF_000260255.1 Octodon degus
TAATAATAATATTAATAATAATATTAATTTTGCTAAGTTATATAAATGCTAAATAATTTTGTTACATACGATGTGATGAATTTTTAATCCCTTACTACATGCACATACTGAAGTATTTATATGGGGCTGGGGAGATAGCTCAGTGGCCTAAGCACCTATCTGGCAAGCACGAGGACCTGGATTCAATCCCCAGGACCACATGCTGTGTCAGCTACCAAAACTGGGCATGGTGGCACACACCTATAATCCCAGTGCTGGGGAGGCTGAGACAGGAGGGTCACCACAAGTCTGATCTGCATAGCGAGACCCTACATCAAACAAATATATGAATAAAAAAATTTTTAAGTGAAGTATTTATACATGAAATCATACAGATGTTTTCAATTTACAAAAAGAAATCCTACAAGACCTGGCATTTGCTTTAAGATGCCCCAGGGTCTGTGCCCACATGCTCACCTTCAGCTCAGAGTCGGCGTCCCAGAAGCACCACCTAGGAGAGTTTATACTCAGGCACGGCTCACTCCAAGGCCCCAGGGCCACGTGGCCTCCAAGGGGAGCCCAGGAGAGTGAGCGCGCTTCTTTCCAGTTCCAGGACCACAGCCAGTGCACAAGTCTCAGGCACTCGCAGTCTTTGCCTTGCCAAAGCCATTGCCCTTGGTCCCTCTGGGCCCCAACACGCTGGCTTTTCCCACTTCTCTTCCGCCCAGTTTCCCTCTCCCTTGTCCTTCCCCCTCAACTTCCTGCCTAGTTCACTGTGCATCAATAAAACCCCCTAAAATCTAGCCAAGAGGGTCTCTGCAGGGTCTGCAGGCTCTCCAACTGGCTGTGCTCACTGTTTAGGGACCTGTTAGGTAGATGATCTTCCCTTCCTCCTCTTTGCCTGGGTGACTCACAAATCTCCTTTAAAATGACTCAAGCCTCCATCCCTCTAGGTCAGGGCTGGCGAACCTGCGACACATGAGCTGCAGCGCGCACACACAGCCCTCTCTTTCTGCACACAAGAGTATGACTTGTTTTTTCTAAACTAAAACCTCAGTATTCAGGTTTAATTGCAATGTTGGCCCTTTGCGATAAATAGTGGGCTCTGGGTTGCGGTCTGGGGGCTCTGTCTCTAAAAGGTTCGCCATCAGTGCTGTTGGCTACTTTTCTTGGTCTCCCCACCTCCTGCACAGCTGCCCCACTTTGGCCTGGTTAGAGGCCACTCTCTGGGCTTCTGCAGTTCATAGCTTTTTACTCAACTGAGACTGCTACAGGGGCAGGGGCAGGGCCAGGTCCACTCATTCACCTCGGGATTCCTGACTTCCTTCCTGCAGGGTGCTGCGTATGGTGTTGGGGCTGCTGCAGGACCAACACAGTTCCTGCTCTTGAGGGGCCTCCTCTCTGGCTGGGAAAAGTCAAAAATCAGAAGAAGAAGCCAGAGGAGAGTAGCTCAGTTTACAGCTCTGGCCTAGCATGTGTGAGGCACTGGGTTTGATCCCAAACACAGCCAAAAGAAAAAAGTAGAGAGAGATTCAATATAGGAAATAAAAACTGATAATGTGAAGATTGAGTGGGGGCCACTTAAAACAGAATGCTTAGGGACAGGGCCTCAGAAAAGGCAACGTCTAGATGAACTAGAGGCCAACTCTTGGATACTTAAGATTCCAAGTTCTGTATCTAACTGTATACTTTTTATTAATTAATTAATTAATTAATTAGGTACTGGGTTCTACAGAATGGCATGAGGTACCAGGGATCAAACCCAGGTCCTTGCACTTGCTAGGCAGGCACTTAAACTACCGAGCTATCTCTTCACCCCATAAGTGTATAAGTATAATTTGATATTTTTTTCTTCAAAGAGGGGACCTCCAAAGTTGTTCAAGCTTTAGGATCTGTGAAACATGTATCTCTCCCGGCTGAAATATAAAAAAGGACAAAGGGGGCCAGTGAGACAGCTCAGCAGACTAAGCACCGGCTTAGGTAAGTACAGGGACCGGGGTCAATCCCCAGCACCATAGGCCTTGCAAGCCCCGCCCCCCGGGAGTGCTAAACCGGCCACCTAGACCAGGCATGGTAGCGCATGCCAATAATCCCGGCACTGGGGAGGCTTAAAGGATCACTATGAGTCCAAGCTGCATAGTGAGACCCTGTACCAAATACATTAAAAAAGAAAAAGAATGAAAAAAAAAAAAAAAAGAACAAAGGAACAAGTTGGGGGAGACCCAGGAAGAAGGCAAATGTCTGACACATGCAAAGGTCCTGAAGTGGGAATAAGTTCGCCATTTTGTGAGGCAGGGATGAGTTTGTTATGTTTAAGGAACTGAAAGGTCAGTGAGGCTTGGCGCTAGGGAAGCAAGAAATGGGAACAGTGGGATGAGATCAGAGGGCAGGCAACAGGCCCCCGAAGGGCTCCTGTGCCATGGAAAGAGCACCAAAGACAGCCCTGCAGTGGAGGTGAGCACGCAACTAACGTGACCAGACTCCCCCTGGCTGTAGGGCAGGGAAGAGAAGGCAGGAGGTGAGAGAGGGAGGGAGGGAGAGAGAGAGACAGAGGAGGGGGGCACCATTCTGAAAGTAAGGAATGGAATTGGGTGGGCACTTGGGAGGCTGAGGCAGAAGGATTGTTGAAAGTTTGAGGCCAGCCTAGGCTACATAGTGAGTTCAAAGCCAATCTGAACTACATAGCAAGAGTCTGTCAAAGAAAGAAAGAAAGAAAGAAAGAAAGAAAGAAAGAAAGAAAGAAAGAAAGAAAGAAGAAAGAAAGAAAGAAAGTGGCATTGACCAGTAAGTGGTGTTTTCAATTCCTCTTTCCAACCCAGGGACTCTGACCCACGTACAGCCCTCCCCATAAGCTCTGGACAAAGCCTCCAGCTAATGCCAACAAAGCTTTCCAAAGCTTTGGCAAAGGATGAGATTTGGAGGAAGGAAGTAGAGGTTCAGACCGCTCCATTACACAGTCTTGTCCCCCTCTGCTACCCCATGAACATTCCCTGTCCCTTGGGAACCTGGAGAAGGGGCGCCCACCCATTGTTGGGTAGTCAGAGGGGAAGAACCATCAGGAGCTGGCAGAGGAATGTATGTGCTGGTTGATTCCCCAGTGCAGACTGTAGGTCACCAATCATACCAGCCCCTAGCTTTTGTGAAGTCAATTAAGGTAAAAAATAACAATGTCTAAGAAACTTTTTTAATTTCTAAAAAAATGCCAAAATAAGAAGAAAATAGTCAGAAATCTCTAAATACTCATAGCTATAAATCAGACATGCTACATCTCTTGTACCAGCAGCTCCCTAAAGCTCCACAGGCCTGAGGGTGCATTTACCAACAGAGCATGGGGTAGAAGCTGGGGTACAGGGACATACATTGGTTCCATCTGGGCACGCCTGCTTGGATTCAAGGACTCTGTGCTCTGTAAGGAATGTATGAATGAAGGGGAGCTAGAGAGGGTTCACTTACTGTCACAGCTTTGGCACTACTTAACGGTGAAATGTACAGACATTCCTTATCCATGACCACATTTCCTGCCCAAATCAGCTGTGTAAGATGGGCTTTCCATCTGTTTTTTGTTTGTTTGTTTGTTTTGTTTTGTTTTCCAGAGAAAATGCGTATTTTTCCAGGGAAGAAACTGTGATTAGAGAGGAAACCGAGTTTTCCAGAGTCTGGGAAGTGGCAGGTCAGGGATTCTTGAACTCCAAAGACAATAATGAATCTCCTAAGTCAAGCTGGGGGTTTGCTGGATGCCAACCATGCCTTAGCTGGCTCTTCTGTTCACGGGCCTGTCCTAGGGGCTTAGAGCAGGAGCTCCAGATGCTGGAAGGCCCCAGAAAGACATACTATTGGCCTTTACCTTTGCTCACTGAAGTCAGGGGGAAACAGGGCAAGAAGACTGCAAAGTCTGCTCCACACCCACCTAACTCCTGCCTGGCAGCCCTAGAGCTGGAATCAAAGTCTTTCAACCCACAAACTCATTATGACCCTGAGTCTCCATTTACGAAGATTTTTATTTATTTTTTATAAATAAACATTTATTTATTTATTT
>NW_004524739.1:2095672-2099452 GCF_000260255.1 Octodon degus
GGAGGCTGAGGGAGGAGGACAGTTGAGAGTTCAAGACCAGCCCAGGCTACAAAGTGAACCTAAGGCCAGCCTGAACTGCATAATGAGACTCTGTCTCAAAAAGAAAAAGAAAAGAAAAATGTCATTGAAACCTGGGAGATAGCTCAGAGACATAAGCACCTGCCTGGCAAAAGCAAGGTCCTGAATTTAATTCACGGTACCAAAAAAAAGAAAGAAACAAAAAGATTAAAACTTACATTACAGCATATACAAAAATTAACTCAGAATAGATTAAAGACCTAAAGCTATAAAATTCTTAGAAGAAAACATAGAAAGGCTAGGTACATAGGTCATTGGCAGAGTACTTTTCCAGAAATGAAAGAAAGAAATAGAAGGAAGAAAAAACAAGAGAAAAGTTTCACAAACTGGTTTAAGGGTCTTGACCCAAAGACTGGGACAAAAACCCTGTCCAGTGCTATACTTTGCAAAAAAGTTAGACGAGTGGTTGCTCCCTGAGAGCGGTAGCTGCTACAGCTATGCTAACAGAGTAAAGCTTTAGGATAGAGACTACAAACCTTAATTCCTCATCAGGTCAGAGCTATTCTGGAGACAAAGTTTACTTGTGGTTAATAGAAACTGCTTACCAAGTATGAAGCCATTCTTTTAGATACTCCTGAAGTTACTGTAAAAACTTGTACTACTCAACCCTGTCTCTTTGATTCCTATAGGCCCAGAAGGTAGCCACTCTTGTGAACAAGTGATCTTCCAGACTATGCAAGCAGGCAGGACATCAATGACTTGCCCCTCCAAGACCCTAAGGAGGTGTTGTTCACTTATGGAAGTTATCTTTGTCCAAGAAAGACATCAAAGGACAGTGGTGGGGGAGATATATCTGTGTATGTATGCAGGATGGCTTGGATAATTGCACAGCTGATTTCTGCTGGTCTACAGAAGGGAGAAGTTGATGCTTAAGATTTTTTTCTTTTAAAAAAAGACACCAAAAGGCAGGTTATACAGTTGTTGGTTTACAACAGGTCATTGAAACTAAACCTCTTCCCCTAGGAACTTCTGCTCAAAAGGCAGAGCTAATAGCTCTTAGTCAGGCACTAATATTAGGAAAAGACAAAAAGTTCAATATTGATACAGATTCCAGATATGCCTTTCTATTGTTACACGTCCACGTAGCAATCTGAAAATAAAGAGGCTCACTGATCAATAAGCAATCATCTATTAACACACCAGCAGGAAATTCTAAACTCCCAGGCGGTTCACCTTCCCTAGCAGGTCAAAGTCATGCACTGTAAAGGGCACTGAATAGACAGGTCTTGCTGGGCATAGCGTCACACACCTGTAATCCCAGAAATTAGGAGGCGAAGGTGGAGGACTGCCATGAATTCAAGGCCAACCTGGGCTACACAGTGAAACCCTGTTTCAAAAAGAAAAATGTGGGAACATGTCTGAAATGTCCTTGGAAAATGAAAAAGCTGGTAAGGGAGCAAAAATGAAAGCCTTATACCGCTTAAGACCCAAAATTATTCCCAGTTCCTAAGGAACCATCTGGTCCTTCCTCAGGGGACATAGTGACTAGCTATAAAAGTCCTACATGAAAAATTGTCCTCAGCCTTTTCTGACAGGCAGAAAGAACCAACCAGACCCTATAGCAAGCTCTAGCAACACTTTGCCAAATATGTCTGAGTCCTGGCTCTGGTTTTTTTTTTGTTTTGTTTTGTTTCGTTTTTCCTGGAACTGAGGATTGAACTCAGGCCCTTGCACTTGCCAGGCAAGCCCTTATTCTACTGAGCTATCTCCCCGGCCCCTCCTGGCTCTGATTGCTACCAAAAGCATTCTTGAGGGTACATAACATGTCCAAAACTGAGTTAAATTTGAGTCCATTTGAGATATATGGGAGGCCATTCCTATTATCTCATTAATCCAGGCCAAGTACAACAGGCTTTCCAAATGTACGGAAATTGAGTCCTGCTAGCTCCTGGCCCAGGGTGACTACCTGTTGTCTTCCCTGGAGACCAAGTGCTTGTAAAAACTTTGGAAAGGGACTCCTGAAGACCCATGAAAGCCATATGGAAGAGCGCCCTTTCAGTAATCCTTGCCACACCCACTGCCATGAAGGTGGTGGAGACTGATAGTTGGATTCGTCTTTCTAGAATGAAGCCAGTTCCATCTGAACTGTTTGAAGAAAAAGGCAACCAACAGGGCAAAAGCTACTCCTGTGAGCCCCTAGAAGGCTTAAGATTTCTCTTCAAGAAGAGACAAGACTCCGGTGCTGCTACAGATAAGCAAACAGGGTCTTGTTAAGTCCACAGTTCTCAGATTTTTAATAGTTTATACATTACTCACTGACATACATTCCTCTCTACAGGAAGTATGGCAATCTGACTTACCCCTCATATTTGGTGTAATAGTACAATTTCTTTCTCCCAACAGACAGCTCCATGGTCATCACTCTTTTCTCACTGCTCTTTTTTTTTTTTTTTTTTTTTTTATGTATTTTAGGGAAGGCTCTATAGAGTGTTCAAGCTCTCACTACTAGACTGGACTGTAGTGATTCTCCTGTTTACAGCCTCCCAAGTGCTGGGATTACAGGTGGGTGCCACCACACCCAGTCTCATTTGCTGTCTCAGCGCACCCCAGGGGCAGGGGGATCGAAAACATCCCCCACCCCCACCCCTGCACCTGCTTGCAGGCACTTTAATCTACTGAGCTATATGGCCGACCCTTCTCACTGCCTTCTGACAGGTTTTTCTTTCTTCAACTCAGCCAGTGAGCTACAACACCCTGAAGTAGTTGGAGAGTACATAACCCCCATTGGGTAGGATCTGCACCCACTTCTAGCTAGAAGACAGAAACTTTCACTCCCTCAGCACCTCCTAAAGAATTATGGGGATTTGTGCATCTCAGAGGAAATGAGGCAGGAAGAGAGTGTGTGGCTTAGACTGGCTGAGAAGAGAGGTGTGATCAGTTCCCAGGACATGCGCCAAATAATTCCCAAGGCCCTGTACATGGACCTCTCACAGATCCCTTCAATGTGTAGAATGGATAAAAGGACATGGACCCCATGAACAGCCCATGATCATGGCTTCCCTCATAGTAGCCCACCCTTTATTCCTCAGAATGTGCTTTTTTTTAAATTGTCTTTTTGAGACAGGGTCTTGCTATGCCATTCAGGCTGGCCTTGAGGTCATTTCATAGCCCAGGCTGGTCTTGAACTCTCAATGATCCTCCTGCCTCAGTCTACAGAGTGCTAAGATTGCAGGCGTGCACCACCATACCTAGCCTGTGCTTTTATTTTTGTCTTTATTTTTACTTTTCCTCTCTTTTCCTCAGCCCAATTTTTACTCTGCAGAGCTGGTTTTTCCCTTAGCCTTTACTTTTAATTTTTCAACAAGCTTTGTCACACTTTGGGCTTGCTTTGTTCAATTATTTGTTCAAGACAGAAAAAATCTGGAAACCAAGACACCAACACTCCAAAACCTGCTAACAGAAACTACTAGCATCTGCACCCCCACCCCCCCACCTCCAACCCCCCCCAACCCCTCCACCCTGGGGAGTAGGAATGTGGGATCAGCAGCCAAGAGCTAGTTACCAGAA
This sequence comes from Octodon degus, assembly GCF_000260255.1. Lineage (NCBI taxonomy): Eukaryota > Metazoa > Chordata > Mammalia > Rodentia > Octodontidae > Octodon > Octodon degus. The sequence goes on from NW_004524739.1 coordinate 2,099,258, forward strand.
TCCAGGCTTTAACTTTGCAAGCAAGTCGTGTCTAACGAACAGGAAAATAGCCTCTCGGTTATTTTAGGGTTCAGGCTGCTGCCAGGAGTTGTAAAATCTGAAGGAAGTGATTTACTTAATAGGTGTGAGCTCCCTTCCCCCACTGTTCTCAGGAAATGTTAATAAGCAAGTGAGCCAAGTATGGGGCCGGAAACC
>NW_004524739.1:2100681-2101721 GCF_000260255.1 Octodon degus
TCTTCTTCTTCTTCTTCTTCTTCTTCTTCTTCTTCTTCTTCTTCTTCTTCTTCTTCTTCTTCTTCTCCTCTTCCTCTTTTTTCCTTTTCCCTTTTTGTATTAGAGAGGGAACCTAGGGCTTTCACACAAAGCTACCATCCCCAGCCCTTTGCTATTTTAATTTTTGAGTAGGATTTTAGTAAATTGATCCTCCTGCCTCAGCCTCCAGGAGTTCTGGGATTACAGGTATTCACCACCCTGCCCAGCTACAATCAGACATTCTTATGCCAATAGCCTCCCATGTGCTGGGGTCACAGGCATGCTCCACCACACCCACCCAGCCAACTTTGTCAGTGAATCTGCTTCTGCTTTAGGGAATTGCCGAGCAGTGCAGGGCTACCTGCAGGCCTTAAGCCAGATTCACGTGGATAAAGTCAGAGCCACTTCCAGGTCAGCTCCACACAACTAGATGTGTATGCATGCACCCCCACACACGCAAAAAGACACAAGAGGCATCTCCCTACTCTCACTGGGCTGCTGAGGACCTGAAGGGCTGCTCAGAGCTGGCCATGTGAGCTGGCCCACATTCACTGGCTCCACGCCCAGCATGAGCCGCGTGTGCCCCCAAGGCCAATCCTGAGGGTCCCCACTCCCAGGGCTCCAGCTCAGCTGCTGCCCCTCCCAAGCCCAAACTGCTGGGGAAGCCAGTGTGGAAAAGGGAGGATGCCACCAAACAGGAGGAGACTGGACTGCCCTCCTTGTTGGGGGGAGAAGGGGAGACCTCCTAGTTTTCCATAAAAGGAAGACCAAGAAGGGGGAGTCTCTGGTTCCCTGTAAAAGGATATGGGTCCCAGTTTCTCTCACATCTCTCTCCTATCAGCACCAATCAGAAGAAAAGTCAGGCCTGAAGGTACATTTTGTCACTAATGCTGTGGACTATAAAACCATCCCCCAAACCTTCACTGATCAGATAGGGAAACTAGGGTGGCCCAAGGTGACCCCAGTGTTGGGGACAGGGTGGGGTGATGACTCACTGTCCATTTGCTACCCACTACAGTGTT
>NW_004524739.1:2101938-2103215 GCF_000260255.1 Octodon degus
TTATTACGACGCTTTCCAAAGGATGACGTTCCCTTCGTCATCTCGCTTGTGCCGCCGAGACCAAAGAGCCCACTACAGTGTTCTGCTTTATCATCATTTATCCAAGGTACACTTTTTTAAAAAAGTGTATTTGGTACAAGGTCTCATTATGCAGCTCAGACTGGTAGTGATCCTCCCGTTTCAGCCTCACCAGCGCTGGGATTACAGGCATGCACCACCACCAGCTGGTCTCCAAGGTCAGCTCAGCTCGCCCTGGGATGGGGCCAGCACAGCATGTGGTGCTGAGGATCAAACCCCGGTCCTTGTGCTTGCCTAAGCAGGCGCTTAGTCTGCTGAGCTATCTTGCCCTCCTCAAGGTATATTTATTTGTACTTTTTTGTTTGTTTTTTGAAACAGGTTCTCACCAAATTGTTAAATTATCCAGACTGATCTTAAATTTGTGGTGCTCCAGCCTTGGTCTCCCAGATTGCTGGGATTATAGGTATGTGCCTATAATTAATTCATTTATTCTTTCTTTCTTTCTTAACAGGGTCTCACCATGTAGTTCAGGCTGTTCTTGAACTTACTACATAGCCTAGGCTGGTCTTGAATTTGTGGCAATCCTCCTCACTCAGCCTCCTAACTGTTGGGACTACACCTAACTGCTGGGACTACAGGCATACCAGCTCAATGCTGCTGCCTCCTCCTCCTCATCATCCTCCTCTTCTCCTCCTCCTCCTTTTTCTCTTCCTCCTCCTCCTCTTCTTCTTCTGGTTTCTTTGAGACAAGGTATTGTTGCATAGTCTAACCTGGTCTTAAGTTGAAAATGTAACCCAGGCTGACTTCAGACTCCCAGAAATCCTCCTTCCTCAACCTCCCAAGTGCCAGGATTATAGGCATGGGCTACCACGCTCAGCCTCAGTGTATTCTTAAACACATACCACATACCAAACTTTACCAAAGGGAAGGAACAAAACAAATTTCTCACCCTTAATGCATTTATAGTAAAAATTATGGTATTGGTCTTGCTAGTAACATGCTGGCTCATGTTTGCATGTCATTTTACTTTCTTTTTTTTTTTTTGGTCTTTTTACTATTGACAAAGAACTTCCCACCAGCCTCTTCATTCTGCCCACAAACCCACAAGGTCAGTCCTCTAATTCCCATTCAGCAAAGAACAGTAAGGCTCCTGAATTGCTCAAGCTCCCAGCTTATAAAGAAGAAATCAAGGGGCCAGGGAGATAGCTCAGTAGAATAAGTGCTTCCCTGGCAAGCACAAGGGCCTGAGTTCAACCCCC
>NW_004524739.1:2104051-2106564 GCF_000260255.1 Octodon degus
CACACACACACACACACACACACACACACACAAATAAATAAATAAATAAATAAATTTTAAAAAACCAACCCTGGGTGTCCACACAGGCCCATGCCAGCCACCACTCTAGCTGACTTCTTTCTCTAGCTCAGGTTGTGTTAGTGCCTGAAGAGAAAGAAGTCCTTTTTGTTGCCTCCCTGGCAGTCACTTTCCCTGTGACATACACATAGCCTTAAGCATCTGGAACACAGCTGGATAGTCCACACTAAATGCGAGCTGCCTGATGCCTGGGAGCGAGCCAGCTATGTCCCTGGTAGCTCCTCTGTGAGTGAGCCCCTGGCCAGCAGCCCTGCTTTGCCAGCCCCACACCTGGGCAAGGGTAGCATCCAGGCTTTGTGCCCCGCACCTGAGACCAGACAGTGAAACTGGCTGTGAGCCTGGTCTTTTGACCAATAATCTGATTTCCCTCCTCATTCCTCAGGGAAGCCCAGCATGTCGGGAGCTCCTAAGTACACAGCTCTGCATCAGGCCCCTTCGCTCTCCTGACAGACCCGCTGGGGGGTTGGCATTAGCCTGGCTTGAGAGGGAAGAGAACTGCACAGAGAGTGAGTACAACTTGCCCAAGATAACGCAGCTCATAAAGCAGAAGACAGACCCGGAGAGATAGCTCAGTGGAATAAGTGCTTGCCTGGCAAGCGCAAGCTCCTGAGTTCAAACCCTGGTACCACAAAAGAAAAAAAAAGCAGAAGGTATTCAGCTCCCTGAGATCTAAGCAGCCTCTGTTCACCTCCCAGGGAGACCTCTGAGGTCCTCTTAATTCTGCCTTGGCCTCAGAGAATTAAAGAAGAGTACTGGGTCCTCTGGCAAAGTTTGTTCACAAGAAGTTCTGAACATGAGATGCCAAGCCAGAGAAAGGTATCATCAGTATAGTCCCTTAAAAACAGAACCACCCAGGCTGGGGAGATGGCTCAGTAGAATAAATGCTTGCCAGGCAAGCACGAGCCCCTGAGATCCCCCGTACCAGAAAACAAAAAACAAAAACAGAACCACCCACAGGTGTATGTGCACCCATGTTTATAGCAGTGTAATTTGTAAAGCTAGATCTTGGAAACAACCCAAATACCCACCAACCGAGGAATATATAAAAAAAGATGTGGTCTTTCTATACATTGGAGTACTACTCAGCCATTAGGATAAACTGTAAAGGAAGATACACTGGAGACTTTCATAGATAAATGGATGCAACTCAAGACCATCCTCCTAAGTGAAATAACCCAGACGCAAACGTGCAAACCTTATATTGTCCCCCTAGTATGAGAAGCTGAAAGGATGAATAAGATCCAGCGTGTGCAATAGATATTGTAAAGGAGGAAGAAACTGCTCAAAAGTAAAAAGAAACTGTGTTGGGAAAAGGAGAAAAGAAGAGAAAAGCAAAAATATATATACAAGATAGTTAAGATAGTTATGCTACTAATTTCTCTTAGTTCACTGAAAAGAAAGGTTTGTGCCAATATTGTTTGGACAGTTATATGCCAATATCTTGTACTCTGAGTAACTAATTTAAAGATAACAGTACACAATGTATTAACCATTGTTACCCTCCTATTGTCTTGATTTGAAATGTTTGGGTTTTTTTTTTTTTTTTCCTTTAAAATAAAAAAAAAAAAGAAAAAGAAAAAACCCAGAACCACCTGTTTGCTGAGGTGGGGCCTGGGCCTGAGCTGGGCCTCCTGCCCTGCCCTGCCAGAGCAAGGGTCGCTCTTACCTGCGACAATGGCAACAGCAGCAGCTCGGCTCTAGCGTCGCCCTCTCTCTGTCCGGCTCTGGCCCCAGCCTCTGTGCTGCCGTCTGGCAATTGCAGAAGTGACGAAACAGAGCGGCCTGCTGCCAACTCACCCCTGGGAGGAAATGCACTGACCGGGGTTCTCTCCACCAGATACCCCAGGAACCTCCAAATGAAGCCACCCAGGCCCAGGCTTCTTGAACAGCAAGGGACAGGGCGTGGTGCGGGCAGCAGCCACAGGGTCAGCAGCTGAGGCGAGGGAGAGAACGCAAGAGCGTGCTCCCGTGTGCTCTCAGCAGAGCCCCACGAGTGAACAAGAGAAGCAGCAAGCAGCAGATGATGAGGGAGGGAGGAGGGCAGGGCCCGGGCAGGAAGAGAAGGAACGGGCAGAGGGAGAGAGGCAGGCAGGACAACAGACCTGAGCATGGGGACAGAGCCTGAGTGGAGTGAGGAGACACGAGGACAGCATAGATCAGGGCGTTAAAAGAGAAAAAGATGAGACACAGACAGGGAGGGTGCAGCTGCGTGGGCACCGGTGTCCGTGTCTCTGTGTGAGGAGAGAAAGGAGCAGGAGAGGGACAAGGACGAGGAGCTCAGAGCTGCCACGGTCAGTGGCATGACTGGGCAGGAGATCCCTGGTGACCAAGAAGCGCTGGGTCCAAGAAACCTGTGGGGACGAGGTGGGGGGGGACATATCCCAAGAGCCTGCGCTGGAGCTTGGCAGTGAGTTTATGCAAGAGAGTGATCCTGC
>NW_004524739.1:2108814-2112078 GCF_000260255.1 Octodon degus
GTTATCAGCTGGTCCATGCTCTCCTATTCAGGGAGGGAAACATAGACCCAGATAGGAAGTGGGTCTCTGCAGGTACAATGCTGAGGCAGGAGTGTGGTCCTCCTGACCCCACAGTCAATGTCCAGCCTCTGTCTACCCTGGGTGATGGATTAGCCCCTCCTACTGTTTAGGGCCCCTGCTGACCTTAATCAAAGCCAAATATAGTTTTTTGTTTTTGTTTGTTTGTTCTTTACTGTATTTGGTTTTTACAGGATCTCACTACGTAGCTCAGACTCCTAGTGATCCTCAGCCTCCCCAGGGTTGGGATTACAGACCTATGCCACTAAGCCCACCCAGGCTCTACAGCAGGCTGAGCCTGCCCTGGCAAAGGGGGCTGGTGCAGCGGATGGTGTTGGGGATCAAACCACAGTCCCTGCGCTTGCCTAAGCAGGTGCTTTAGTCCACTGAGCTACCTCGTCAGCCCAAAACCTAGTTTTTCAAGGACAAAACGTCTTTAATATGTGCCTTAGCCCTAAAGAACTAGAGCTAAACTAGGTGTGGTGGTGCACACTTGTAATTCCAGCACTCAGGATGCTGAGGAAGGAGAATCACCCTAAGTTCTAGGCCAGCCTGGGCTACATAAGCAAGTTCAAGAGCAGCCTGAACTACACAGCAAGACTGCCCGTGACTGAGCTACTGATCTGTGTGTGGAGCCAAGAGCTTGAAGAGCACCGAGGGCATGAAGCCAGTGTCCCAGGCAAGCAGATGTTCTATCCGCCATCCCCACCCCAAGAACACGGGGACTGGAGAAATGAGCTAGCTGCTAAGCAAAGCAGTTTCACTTGACACCAACTTTCTAAATGTATAAATAAAACCCACTGCAGTGGTTGAGCAACTCCTTTTCCTCCCATCTGGACAGAGGGCTCCACCTGACCTCAGCTTTCTAGATGTTGTCTCTTACCCTTCTTTCTCCCTCCTCTCTGGAACTTGGAGAGCTGCTCTGGACAAGGCATAAAAGCCTGCCTCGAAAAGGAACTAGAGCTAAAACTCTGCCCCCTGTGGTTGTCTCCGTGTCACACACACGCAATCACACTCCAAGCACTTACGGCTTTTGCATACTAACACATCCCCAGCGCAGCCGCTCAGGTGTGTGCCCATCACAAGGCTTCTGCCTGCCCAGACATACCATGTTCCTCACACCCAGGCATGCACTCTTACCCACCATGGGCAGCTCCTCAAGACCCAAAGGCAGCTCTGGCCTTGGTTAGAGACCTTGATACAGCTTATAGCTTGAGCTTGAGATCCTGGGGACTCCGATGGAGGCTGTTTGATTCCTGAGGTCCCTCTTAGTTCCATGTCCTTTGCGGAGGGTGGTGACTGGAGGAGGGCTGAGGAGGTAAGAACCTAGAGTGGCCGGTGGCACAGTGTGACATGGTCTTGTTTGCTGCATTCTGTTGCTGTCGCTTGGCATGAGGCTCTTCCAGTGTCACCCAGCTGGCCTCCTCTTTGTGGGACTTAAGTGATTTCCCTGCCTTCTGAGTAGCTGGGCCAGGAATGCACCACACAACTAGCTGCTCAGCTAGCCCCTTCACTCAGACTGCCGGCCTGGGAGCAAGAGTCCATCTCTGCTCTGCAAGTAGGCCCTCCTTCCCCAAACGACCTCACCTCCTCAGCCCTCCTCCAGCCACCACCCTCCATGAAGGACATGGAACTGGGAAGGGCCTCAGGAATCAGGCAGCATTCATCGGAGTCTCCAGGACCCCAAACTCAAGATCTAGGCTGGAGGTGTAACTCAGTGGTACAGCACTTGCCTAGTACGCATGCAGTGGATTTGATCTCTAGCACCACACTAAGAAAGAAGGGGAAAAAAAGATCTAGCCCATTTCTAGTAGTGTCTTCCATGGGCAGATGCCGCAGTTGCATATCAGTACTTGTTCTGAAACTGTTGATAAACAAGGCAGGAAGCCAATAACACCAACATTTTATAAGTGAGGAAATTGAAGCTGACTGGGTGTTTCCCTTACTCCCCACTTCCAATCTGTCAGAAAATTGTCAGCTCTCTTTACCATACATTCAACTTTGCATCTAAGCAAGACTTTAGGGGCTGGGGAGATAGTTCAGTAGAATAAGCACTTGCCTGACAAGTGCAAGTTCAATCTCTGGGGTTCCATAAAAAATAAATATATAAATAAATAAGCCTTTAGCATTATCCATCAATTGTCAGGAAATACAGGGGACTAGGGAATAAGCTGAAGAATCCACAAGGAAACAATCAGTCAAATCCATTCTCCCAGTTATTCCAACAAATCAATCATGTGAAAACAAACAAGCAAACAAAGGAGGGACTGTTCCAGATTAAAAGCGATTTAAGAGACTGGGCATGGTGGTGCATGCCTGTAATCCCAGTGCTTGGGAGGCTGAAAATAGGAGGATCATTACGAGTCCAATCTGTGTAGTGAGACCCTGCAGACCCTGTACTAAAATACATTAAATAAATAAATATGACTTAAGAGATTCAAAGATCCAATAATACAACGTCTCATTTGGAACCTGGAGCACCAAATCAACCATAAAAACAAAGACAGATATGTGTCCACTGGGGTCCTGAACCAGGATGGTGAAGCCCCCCAAAGGCAACCAGAAGACAGGTCTAGTGGAGAAAGATGTGGGCAGGCCAAAGATCCAGAACAACAGGGTAGTCTTAGGAGGCCACCAAGCGTGCCACCCTCACCACTGCAGGAGGAGGCCAGGAGCAGCTCCTAGCATCAGAGATAGAGGCTTGGACTGGGGAGAGTCCCAGGGCCGGAGCTGGAACCTGCGGCACACACAGCTGCTTCCATCCTTCCTTACTGGCCAGGGAGGGAACCAGCAAATAAATACCACAGTGCCTCTTCTTCAGTCCTATAGGGGCTTAGCGCTGTGTGCGTCGTTGCCCACTAGGGGCAGCATTGGGTGGGAAAAGAGGAGCGAGGGTCTGGAGTCAAAAGCGAAGTCCAGGACTAACTGATTCGGTGGAAAATCAGGGAAATTGGAATAGGGGTAGCATTCTAGGAGGTCCTAAGGCATCGCTTTATTAGGTGGTCATTGTTTTATGTTTGTATAATAAAATGTCTGTACATGGAAATATTTAAGGATGAAATTACAGACTGCATTAAAATATTACAGCAAAGCCGGGCATGGTGTGCACACCTGTAATCCCAACACTAGGGAGGCTGAAACAGAAGAATCTCTGAGAGTTCAAGGCCAGCCTGGGCTATAAAGTGAGTTCAAGGCCACCCTGAAATG
>NW_004524739.1:2112508-2130038 GCF_000260255.1 Octodon degus
AGTGACAGGGTGGCCGAGGAAGATTTAACCACAGACAGGAGAGGAGAGAGCAGTGTGGCTACGGAGGAAGAGTGACCTGCCACAACCAGGAAAGCCAGCAACCACCAGAGAGGCTGGAAACTGAAGTTCCTAGGACCTACGAGGGAGCCCGCAAAGCGCACACAGCCCACTAGACACCTTCATCAGGGGCCTCCGGGCTTCCAGAACCATCTAAGAATTAATGTATGTTTTGTTGTGAGTCATCAAGCTCATGACAACTTGAGAGAAAAAAAATAAAAACTTCACGACAACTTGTCACAGCAGCCAAAGGAGAGTAACGCAAGAATCGGTATTCACAGTACTCTTCATAGAGTTGAACATTTTCCTAACCAAGTTGTATTTGTGTACTCGTAGTTCTCAGTATTGTCTGCAGAAAAGTATTGATGAGGAAGCAGAACTAAAACCAAGTTTAATCACCAATATAGAGAGGAATAGATTGTACGGACACACTCAACAACCCAGACTGGGGGCCGGGGAGATGACTCAGCAGAATAAGTGCTTCTCTGGTGAGCACAAGGGCCCGAGCTCATTCCCCGGTTCCCCAAAAAATAAAAAAAAACACCAGACTGTAAGAAATGCCACATTGGGGCTGGTGAGATGGCTCAGTGGTCTAAAGCACCTACTTAGAACAAGCTTAGCAAAGCACAGGGACCGCGGTTCAATCCCCCAGCACCACATGCCAGCCAACCCTGCCCCCAGGTGGGCTGAGCTGGTCACACACACACACACACACACACACACACATAAATAAATAAAATTAAAAAAAAAATTAAAAAAAAAGAAATGCCACAAGCAGCATAGTTTTGCTTTTTGAATTTTTTGCATTTGTGTATTTGTTGAGACAAAGTCCCACTGTGTAGTTCAGACTATCCTTGAACTCATGGCAATCCTCCTGCCTCACCCTCCCAAGTACAGGATGACAGGTGTACACTATCATGCCTGCCTTGTTTGTTTTGTTTTAATATATACAAGCTAAAAGACAAAAGATCATGAATCGCTGAGCATAGTGACACAGGCCTATAATCCTAGTGCTCTGGGAGGTTGAATCAGGAGGAGCATAAGTTCAAGACCAGCTGGGGCAGCTTTACAACCTACACAGACCCGGCCTCAAAATAAGAAATAACAAAAGGACTGGGGGTATAGCTCATTCTGAAGACCCCTGAATTCAATCCCTAGTACAGAGAAGGAGAAGGAGAAGGAAGAGGGGGAGGAGAAGGAGAAGGAGAAGGAGGAGGATGAAGAGGAGGAAGAGAAGGACGAGAGAGGAAGAGAGGAAGAGAGGAAGAGAGAGGAAGAGAGGAAGAGAGGAAGAGGAAAGAAACAATAGAGTGAATGGGAATTAAGAGACATAGCAATTTTCTACACGTGAAGCATTTTTGGACCTTGACTCAAGCAAGTAGAATGAAAAAAAAATAAATAAATTTATGAAACAATTAGAAATGTGAACACTTATGGGTATTTAATTATACTAAGGAATTAATGTTAATTATTATGTATGTTAATGACAATGGTTTCACAGTTATGTTAAAAATTCCTGTAGAGGGGCCCAGGGACCTAGCTCAGTAGAATAAGCACTTGCCTGGCAAGCGCAGGGTCCCCATTCAATCCCCAGTACCACACACACACACACACACACACACACACACACACACACAAAATCCTGTAGAGATAATAAAATTTACAGACAGAATTATCCATGTGGGCTTTGCTACAAAATAATGAGGAAACATACCTCAGTTGATGAAAGCAGGCTGATGATTATTGAAGCTGGCTGAGGGTATGTACCCAGTGTAGCACTGTATGCACTTGGCTTTTCAGGGATGCAAGCTGAACCCAGCCCTTTATCATGAGCTACATCCCCAGCTCTTCTGTATTTTTATTTTGGATGCAGAGTCTCACAAAGTTGCCAATTGCAGGGGCTGACTTGAACTTGTAATTCTCCTGCCTCAGCCTCCCAGAATGCTGGGATGACAGGTGTGCACCACCACACACAGCTTACATGCACCCTTGTATGTGTTTTGAATGTCTTAGAATAAAATTTTTTTAGTGTTTATTTTTTAAAGTATCTCATCACTTGTTTTGGTTTTGAAGTTGAGAACAGGGAAAAGAGAAATCCTATCGATGTTATATAATGGAGATTTGTGTCTTGGGCTATAGTTTTCCTCTGGGGAGTGTGAGAGGTCAAAACTACTCACAAGGCAGGCGTAGGGCTCACACCTATAATCCCAGCACTCTAGAGGCTGAGGCAGGAGGGTCATCATGAGTTTAAGGTCAGCCTGGGCTACAATAAGCAAGTTCAAGTCCAACCTGAACTACATTGTGAGACCTTGTTTCAGAAAAAAATAAAAATAAATAAATAACCTTACTAACATTGGTTTTTGTTTTTGTTTTTGTTTTTTACTAACAATGCGAAACCAAAAAAAAAAAAAAAACAATGCTAAACCAAGACAAAAAATAAAACTAGTTATGAAACTAAGACCTTATTTGTCTTTCACACTTTTTCTCTCACCAGTGTACGAGAAAAGTGTTTATGTGACATGTGAAGGGTTTCCTTCTGACAGCTAACATAATACATGCCTGTGGTGTTCAGCTTTCATTTTGAGTACAGTAAATAACCTCAGATATAATCTATGTCATCCTAAGATCTCTGGGACCCTCAATAATGTGTAACAGCCCCTGGAACAAAAAGTTCGAGAATGGCTCACTGTTCCAGTCCACCCCTGCCCACCCTCTCTGTCCCCAGAAAGAAGATTCAGTTCCAAAGATCAGCAGCAGAGTGTGTGTGAGAGTGGAGGCTCAGCTCCAGGAGCAGGGTGACCCCTTCAGACACTAAGCAGTACAGGCCTGTGTTGTCACCCACCCTGGGCACCCCTGTAGGGCGCTCCTTCCCTAAACTCCTGCCACCTAGTACTAGGTGGGAATTCCCACTGCCAGCCCTTGATTTCCTATTCCTGAGTGACAGTGGTTTCCCACCATCATACCAGGCTCCCTGTACCGCCTAGTCATACCATGTGGCAGAAAATGTCATTTGCAATTCACAATAGCAAATAAAGTAACTTGGCTTTTGCTTTTTCTTTGTTTGGCCAAAGACTCACAAGATCTTGACAGAGAAAATTATAAAAAGTAATTGATCTCATAGTGAGATCCTGAACACCCTGTAGACCCTTCCCTAAAATACAAAAAAAAAAAAAAAAAGTAATTGATTATTTTTTACAATATTTCATTCAAGGGCTTGCCAAATAGCTCAGTGGATTAAAAAGCCTGCAAACTGGCGAAGGGGCTGGGGGTTCGATTCCCTGGTCTGCCATGCCAGCTCTGCCCCAGGGGCACACTGAGACTGGGCGTGGTGGGGTGTGCCTGTAATCCCAGCTCTTGGGAGGCTGTAAACAAGAGGATCACTACTAATCTGGGGTTGGGGAGATGGTTTAGTAGAATAAATGCTAGCCTGGCAAGTGTAAGGGCCTGAGTTCAATCCCTGGTTCTGCCAAAAAAGAATTTAAAAAATTTTTAAAAACCAAATTGCCCAACCTGGGTTCAAACTTTTGGGGCTGGGGAGATGGCTCAGTGGAATAAGTGCTTCCCTGAGTTCAAGCACCGGTTCTGCAAAAAAAAAAAAAAAGAAAAAGAAAACTACTAATCTGATCTAGTAGTGACAACCCTGAACACCCTGTAGACCCTTCCCTAAAATAAAGAAAAAAAAACTAATTCAGTTATATTGGTGGTATATATCTGTGTAATCCCAGCACTTGGGAAGCTGAGGCAGGAAGATTATTGTGAGGTAAAAGCCAGCCTGAACTACATAGCAAGTCCCTGTCTAAAAAAAAAGAATTGGGGGCTAGTGAGATGGCTCAGTGGTCTAAAGCACCTACTTGGAACAAGGTTAGCAAAGCACAGGGACCACGGTTCAATCCCCCAGCACCACATGCCAGCCAGCCCCGCCCCCTGGTGGACTGAGCTGGCCACACACACACACACACACACACACACAAATAAGTAAATAATTTAAATAAAAAATAAAATAAAATAATTAACTACATGGATAGATGTACCATATTTATGCATGAGACTGTCAATATTTTAGAAACACTGGGGCCGGGGAGATGGTTCAGTAGAACAAGCACTTGACTGGCAAGCGCAAGGGCCTGAGTTCAATCCCTGGTTCCGCCAAAACAAACAAATATATATATATGACATTGATTCTTTCTGATTTAATTCATACATTCAGTGTCAGTTCAATCAAAATTCCAATATAACTACAAGGAACTTTACACAGATGTTGATACTACAAACGAAGCAACCTGGCATGGTGGCACACACCTAGAATCCCAGCACTCAGGGCTGAGGCAAGACGATTGCCACAAGTTCAAGGCCAGCCTGGGCTACATAATGAGATCCTGTCTTAGGGTTCTTTTTTTTTTTTTTTGTACCAAGAGTCAAACTCAGGACCTTGTGCTTGCCAGGCAGGCACTGTGCTGCTGAACTATATCCCTAGCCCATGAGATCCTGTCTTTAAGAATAACAGCAACAGCAACAAAAAAATTCAAAGTGAAAAAAAGCAATGATCCGAAAAAGGCCAAGAAATTCTGAAGAAAAATAAAATTCTGAAAACAAAGAGACATAAACAAGGACATGTCATGACAGAATGCGCTCGATCACATTTCAAGTGTTAGTAGAAAACTAATAGCAATGGGGCCAGGGAGTTAGCTCAGTAGAATAAGTGCTTCCCTGGCAAGTGCAAGGGCCTGAGTTCAATCCCTGGTTCTGCCAAAAAAAAAACAAAAAACTGATAGCATTGCGATAGAGTCATATTAACAAAAGGATAAACAAATAGTCCAAAGAGAAAGGACAAAGGCCTTAGGACAAAGAGCTCACTTGTGGAGAGGTGGCAAATGCAACAGCAGGGGTGGTGCTGCTGACCAGGCTGGCCAACACGGCTGCCTGACTGAGCAATGACACTGGGAATCTTAAGGACCTTTTGTGAGAAAGGCATCTGGGATAGGTGCAAGTGTTGCACTGTGTGCATGCGTGCGTGTGTGTGTGTGTGTGTGTGTGTGTGCACTGCTGTAAGTAGGGGAGAGGTGTGACCTGTGGGTAGGTTTGTCTGCAGTGGATAGATAGAGGTCTTCCATGTGGGAATGGCGGGTGTTCAACACAGGTGCATACATTGTGTAACAATGTGTTCCGTCCTATGGGTTGCAGTATGTACCATCTGCAGGCATATTGTGTCACTTGGTTGTGGTTTGTGTTGTGTGTAGCGAGGTATCTCAAGTGCGATGATGAGTTTATTGTGTGTTTTGTGCACTTGTGTGATGCCTTTTGCACTTTGCTTGGTGTCTGTTTCATATTATGTCTTTTGCTGACTGTTCAGTGTCTCCAGAGTGTGAGAGGATGCGTGCTGTGTGTGTGTGTCCGTGAGGAGTGTACTGGGGTGAGTCCGACAGAACCTGGCTCACGTTGAGGACACTTTCAGAACCTAAGCATCTCTAGGACTCTTTGGGGCAGCTGACAAAGTAGCCAAGCTGGACCCCCTCACCCAGACCCGGCCTCTTACCTGAGCAACTGCGTGGATGGAGCCAGGAGGTGACACGGGGAGAGAGGGCCGCTGAAAGCATGCTTCCGGGAGGCTCAGACTCAGAGAGCTCAGGCAGCAGGGCCGGGAATGGAAGGCAGCAGAAGGCTGCCCAGATGCATGCCTGGGCGCCACTGCTCTGTACTCTATCTTCCAATCATTCCTTCTCTGATGGCACTGGCAGCAGGATGAACAATTAGGGAGCTTGTCTGCCAGCTCTGCAGGGTGGGGAGGCCAGGAAGTCAACTCTGGGTGGAGCTTGGACCCCCAAGGTCACTGGAAATACCCACATCCAACCAGGGGAGTCTACCCATTGGCTCAGACAACACCAGCTGGGCCAACACCATGTTGGCCTCAGGTCAACAACATCTGACCTGAGCCCCGCTGGGAGGAAGGGCTGGGCCTGAAAAGCAGAGGAGGGAGGAGCTGGGACTTTTCTCTGACCTAGAGATGCTGCCAGGACCCATGTTCCAGTAAGCACAGCCCTGAGTCCAGGGAGATCCAGTCTTATAAAAAAAAAAAAAAAAAAAGACACACAGCTACTTTCAGAAGATGCCACTATCTGAGGAAACACAGCGATTCTTCCCCATAAAGGATTACTGTCCAATGGCCCTGCCCACAGATGTCCCCAACTAAGGCAGACAGCCTTGACTGTTGAAAAAGAGAAAATTCTGCCTGCATCCCTGCCCATGCTTGTAAGCTCCCGCTCTGAGGGAAAAGGCAACTCCTGCTGGGCAGTCCCCTGTCCCACTGAGGCAAAGTACCATAATTCTGACAAAGCCTAGCACCACACCCAGAGCTTTAGCTTTTCCTGTTCCTTATCTCTGCCTCTGCTACCTGCTCACCAAAATATTCTGACTGAACTTAGCAGAGAGCAAAGGTGGTAGAGCACAGAGAAAGCTAAACAGGGCCACAGCACGGTAGACATTCTCAAGTACCAACTTTTAGAATCCACCAGAATTGCCTAGGGATATAGCTCAATGGCACAAGTGCCTGACTGGTGGTCGTAAGGTCCTAAGTTCAATTCCTGGTATTAAAAAAAAAAAAAGAATCCACCAGATTGACCAGGCATGGTAGTGCACAGCTGTAATACCAGCATCTGGGGAGGGTGAGGCAGGAGAAGTGCCACAGATTCAAGGGCAAGCTGAACTACACTGTGAGTTTAAGGCTGGCCCAAACTACATAGCAAGATCCTGTTTCAAAAGGCAAAAAAGCAAAACCAAAAAATAATCCACTTGATTGGAGTTTGATTCCCACCTCTTGTCTTCAGCTTGGACCTCCAGATGAACATCTCTAACCCTATTCCCTGGGTCTGTAACAATGACAACCTACTTCCTACATCATGCCTAGCATGAAGCCTGGTATGTGACTCAGTAAATGAAAATCAC
The DNA here is from genome assembly GCF_000260255.1 of Octodon degus. Lineage (NCBI taxonomy): Eukaryota > Metazoa > Chordata > Mammalia > Rodentia > Octodontidae > Octodon > Octodon degus. Next base: position 2,119,505 of record NW_004524739.1, read on the forward strand.
TTAATTTACCCAAGCTACTGCCTAGCATCCCAGAGCCAGCGTCAACTAATTTCAAGGTTTAGCCTAGCATGTACAAAGCCCTGGATTCAGTCAGCAAGGCACCAAAATAATGTTTAGGCTGGGGATGTACAGCTCACGGTAGAGTGCACACATAGCACAAAAAGGCCCTCGGTTGGCTCTCCAGCACCAAAAAAAGGAGGGCAGCTTTCAGTTTTCAATTGCAGAAATTCCCACAATTCCAGTGATAGGGCCCAGCAAATAAAATGTTAGCAAGCCCCCAGAGGATTCCACAGAAGCATCCATGAAGCTGAGCAGACTCGGTAGGACTCTGAGAATCTCGTTGAGGGAGGAGAATTCAGTCATATGAAGGTGTCTTTCTAGCTGTGAAAACTTATTTCCCACCTTGAGAATCACTGCCCCACTGAACCACAGGGATAGAGTGACCGTCCTGTCATCCTGAGGGAACCCCAAGCTCTCCCAAGCCTCTAACTCCTGTCATTGCCTGATGGTGCCAACCATGTCTGAGTTAACCTGGGAGCCCATTGAACTTCCAGCTGTCTCCTCACCAAACATGCACACGCTCACAAGAACCTCACCCTGAATTCTGAAGTTGATCTTCAGAGACCAGAAAGCATCTGCGGTGTTCTCGGGGAGACCCTACTGGGGAAGTGGGCAGGGAGGAGCTGCTATTGTGTCCCACACTGCAGGGTTTCTCCAATTTAGTCAACCATCAGGCAACACATGTGAGAGAGGAAGCTGAGCCTCAGAGGAGCTGCAAGACTTGCACAAGATCTCTCAGTCTGAAGTGCAGCAGGACTTGCACTCCGGTCTGCAATGGGGTATCTGCCATCCCAGCTACTTGGGACAAGAGGATTACTTGAGACCGGAAATTTAGACACCAGCATGGGCAACCTAGGCAGATCCTGTCTCAAACAAATAAATAACAACAACAAAAAGAAGCAAACCCCCAGGGTTGGGAGTGTGATTCAGCTATAGAAGAGTGATCTGGTTTGTGTGAGGTGCTGGGTTTGATGCCCAACACAAAAACGAAACTAACCTTCAGTCCATTGGAAATCTGCTCTTTTGCCTGTCCCTACACAGAACCTCACTAGACTTCATAGGAGAGAAATAGAGGTTTTATCCTCATTTTGCCTAAGAGAGGGTAACCAAACCCAGAGTGAGAAATGATTCACCGGGTCCCCAAAGTTTGCGAGTGACAAAGCAGATTGTTCAAAAGATGCCTCCAAGGCCACTGTGCTCAACACACCCATGGAGCCCTGGGCCCCAGTTCCAATTTCCGGCAAGGGGCAGAGAAACTGGTTGTGCTAGGATGGGGCTGAAGGAGACGGGAAGGAAAAGGTTCCACATTCTTAGCGGGCCCAGGCTTGTGAGCAGCTTCCCATGCTGCCTTCTACTCCACAGGACCCCAGGGGGGCAAAAGGGCCAGAAGCTCTGCCCAGCTAGGGAGGCAACTGAGAGGCCACAGGGGACCAGACTGCAAAGGACAATGACTTGTCTTGTGTCAACATTTTGTTTTTGCTTGTTGAGATAGCATTCTGCTTTGCTGCCCAAGCTGGCCTCGAGCTCCTGCGCTGAAGTAAAACCCGTGTCAACCTCCCTGGTAGCCGGGACTCCAGGCACCAGTCACCACACATGACTCTACACTTTGTTTTAAAGGTGCAATTCTCAGTCAAGCATGTGCCTTGTGAGAGAGGCTAAAGCAAGAGGATCAAAAGTTTGAGCTGAGCCCAGCCTGGACAACTTAGTCAGTTAGTAAGATCCTGTCTCAAGATAAAAAAAAATTAGAAAAAGGCTGGGGATGTAGCACAACGTGAAGGATTTGGGTTCAGTCAGCAGTACCACAATAAATTCCTTGTGCATAAAGTGCAAATTGTTATTTATTTTTATTTATTTATTTATTTTGGTGGAACCAGGGATTGAACTCAGGCCCTTGCGCTTGCCAGGGAAGCGTTGGCAAGCGCAAGGGCCTGAGTTCAATCTGTGGTTCCACCAAAATAAATAACAATTTTCACTTTATGCCCAAGGAAGGTGAGGTTCAGCGTTGATGTCATCGCTGACCCCAATGCCAGGACTCTCTCCCTGACTGGCTCCTTCCCCTTCACTGGCACTCGGTGGTGCCTGGGCAGCGGCTGGCAGCACAGATGGAGGTGTGGGGTGGTGACTCTGCTCCATTATTCACAGCAAACCACAGGAAGAGGAGTGGAGTGCCTCATCCAGCCTCTCACACCCTGGGCCCTGGATCTTCCAACAAGCCTCTCCTGCCCAGAACTGCCCTCAGCTTCCTCACGGAGAAGGAGCCGCAGAGGCTCTGACAGTCCTGCCCTAGGTCAGGTCTTGACAACACTACCTCAGTTTGGTGCCTCCCCAGCCCCACACGCACACATTCCTCCTCTCACTAGCCAGGACATCCTTAAAAAAACTGCTCTCAGCAGGATTATGAGCAGAACTGGGACCACTGCTAACCTTCCAGGCAGGTCTGGGACCAAACTGAGGCAGAAAGAAGTGGGAAGACTTTGGTTCTTCTAGGAAAATACCGTCCTGACTAGAGCCCTTATTCCCTCATATGACTTCACTATCCGATCTCACCTCCCCTGGCGCCTGTGCTCCTGGCACAGCAAAGAATGTTCAATTCCCCCAGTGGGTTACACTCTCACTACCAGGCCCTTTACAGAGCTGACTGATGGTCCCTCTGACAGAGACATCTTCCCAAGTCCACAGTTTGTTGACAGACCTTCCTTTCTTCCTTGCTGACATTTTCTTTCAGTAGGAACCACAGTGTCCCTCCCTGAGGAAAGTTTTGACTACTACCTGCTCACTCTCCTTTACTGCTTTCACAGCCAAACTCACCTGTGGAAGCATCCATGCGACTCATTCCCCCGGCAATGACATCTGAGAAAACTGCTTCTCGGCTGAATTCTTCCTGCTTACAGTTTGTTAGGTAGGAGGTGTGGTGCTGGCACAGGCTTTCTACAGCTGGAAGATGACAAACCCTCCAGAGGACAGCCACAGGAAGAATCTGTTTCCTTGGTGGTCACTGAGCTATGAACACCTGAAACTGCCTGCGTCCAGATTTACATAAACCAAGTATTTCCCCATTTGCCAGTTTCCCTGACAGCTGAAAACATTCCTAACTGATGCATCAGCTTCTTGGTTCCAACTTAACAGGTTACTTTCTCCAGGAAACATCCCCCTGGCTGCCAAAGACAAGATCAAAGGAGTATTTTCCTTGAAGCAGTGAGTTGTGCCTGTCTTAGTCACTTTCTTTGATACTGAAACACAATACCAACACCTACAAATTAAAGGACAGGTTAATTTTGGCTTGAATTTTCAGTCCACAGTTGGCCAACCCCATGGCAGGAAGGCATGATGGAAGGGTCTGGTGGAGGAAAAGCGGCTCACATCAGGGTTGCCAGGAAGAGACAAGGAAGGAGCCAGTAAGGTAGACCCTTCTGGGGGTGGTCCCAGTGACCCACCTCTTCCGACCAGACCCACTAGAATCAAAAAGTGAACCCATCTCAGTGGCAGCTGTGGCATCCCCTTAGTCCAATCAGCTTCCACAATCCCCACCTCTGAGCACATGACGGGAATGTTCCAAATCAAAACCACAAGGTTTTCGAGATTTTTCTACCTATTCCCTTGCCTATACGCCCCAGCTGTGAAGTAGGCAGTAGGGACCCACTGATGATCAGCATGTTGGTTTTTTTGAGACAGGGTCTTGTTTTGTAGCCCAGGCTGGCCTTGAACTTATGATTACAGGCATGCATTACCACACCCAACTCTCACCATTTTATTTTTAACCAGCATTTGTTGAATAAACAAACACACCTGCAAATGAGATTAATAGCATCGTTTTTTGTTTTGGTTTGGTTTTTTTGAGACAACTCTTATGCTGCCCAGACTAGATTTGACTTGCAGTTCTCTGGTTTATCTCCAAAGTAGCTGCAATTACAGCTGTGTACCACCCACCACACCTCGTGCCCTGGCACACCTTCTGAGAGTGAGGATGAGCTTGCAGATGGTTTCACTTAATAATCCCTTAACCTCTAAGGAAGGGCAGATGCAAGGCACCACATGGTCAGCGTCACTTTGCCTGCCTAGAAAGCCAGGGCTACTCCCTGCACTGGCAGGCAGCACTCCCTCATGACCTGTGTTAGCTCTGCAGGGTAACCCCTTTCCAGCTCCCTCCTGTTATTCACCAGAGCCACACTCACCCCTGCGTGTTCAATCACGAGTGGCTTCAATGTTTCACTTAGAAGGAAGGTGGATACCCAAGCTACTACCTCCTTCCACAGAGAAGTAAATCAAAGTTGTAGAAATCCCCCAATATGATTACACTGTCCCTTTCACAAGTCTATGTACCTGTTCACTCATCCACAAGACATTGCAGTCTCATTCTGAGTCATCCAGTTTCTCATATTTTGCATTCTGTGTCACTTTCAACTTCCTTTATGCCCCTCCCACAACAGACATCCGAGCACACACCCTAAGCTGGAGATGCTTTTATGCATTAATTTTTCCTCAAAATGATATACATAGGATAACAAAATACTAACACCCAATAAGTATACAGTAGCTATCTTAGAATGCCATAGGGAATCTTCCCCTAAAAGTTGCCATAGTAATTAACTTTATTTTGGTTTTGTTTAGTGGTACTAGGGATCAAATTCAGGCCCTTGTACAGGCTAGGCAGGCCCTCTGCTATTGAGCTACATCCCCAGTCCCTGCCACAGTAGTTCCTACTCCCATTTTATCAATGAAAACACAAGGTCCAGCAAATACACTGTAGGAAACTGTGTTGTGTGTCTCCAACCCAAAGCATTTCAGGATTAGATCAAGCCTGATAAGAGACCTTGCCTTGGAATAACACCTGATGGTTTGGGTAAAAAAATTATTATATGTAATGAGTACCACCACTAACAGATGTAGCAGATCAGCAAGACACAACAGTACTAGGGGATGGATGGAGGATGACTAGCTCTCTGGAGAGTGGACAGGTTCGGGTGGCCAGAAGCCTCATTCCACTCTGACGGCTAGACAGAAGGGCACGTGCTAAACACCAGGACAGCAAAGCTTTAGGCCACTGACTGTTCCGTGTCCTCCATGCCCATACTGCCTTTCCTGACCAATGTGGAGCTTCAAAAAATGGCAGAGCCAGAAGCAAACAAGCAACACGGAGGGGCTTCCTAAGGTGGCCCAGGTTCATCTCTGAAGTCACAGGAACACCACTGTAAGCAATATGTTTAATTGGATGATTTCCACGAACTATACATGAAGTTTCTAAACATCGCAATTCAGTGAAGTACAAAACATTAAGTTACAGGCTGTGGGAAGAGAAGGCAGCATCAATGGTGGCACCTTCCAATCCTGGTTGTTCTAGGGGTGAGGGATCGGGGAGGTTTTTTTTTTTTTTAAAACCATGCCCCTCCTTTCAATGTACAAAAGAATTACTCTGATTGATATTAAATTGTATTGAAAACAAAATGGACTAAAAAGCAAATACTACTCTATGTTTGGGTGGAGGTGGGAGGAAAGAATGAGTCCTTCAAAGCAGGAAAGAAAGAGCCAGGGCAGGGTTCTGCGGCTGGACCCAGCCGGTCACTCGCGCTGCTCCATTTTCACTTTTGGTGGTCTCAGGAAGGTCCGATTTTTCTTTTCTTTCTTCCCCTTTGTATTTGCTTGGAAGTTTCGCCAGCTGTCCACCCGACCATCTCGACTTTCCTAAGGAGAAAGGACCAAAAAAAGTTTGAGGTGAAGAGACTAGAACCTTCCCTGCCATCTCCCCATGCTCCTGTACCCCAGCCTGGGCCAGCAAAGTTGTACTCTCATCAGACATGGTGGCACACATGTGCAATCCCAGCATTCCAGAGGCTGCTGCTGGAGGATTGCTGCTTGAGGTCAGCCTGAACTACACAGTGAGACTCTATCTCAAAAAAACAAGAGTTTTGCTTTCATTTCCAGGGCTCTGGAAAGAAGGACACTGTCTCTAGAAGGCAGGATGAGCTCCAGGATGGAAGAGCCGGACATAGCCACTAACACAGCACAACACAACCTCCATTTGTTGGAGCCCTCTGAGCTTTTGGATTTTGTTTTTGTTTTACCTTTACAGTGCTGCGGTGGAACTCAGGGCATACATCACTTCTAACGCTCACAAAACCTAAGTAATAGCCCAGCATGGTAGCACACACCTACCCACTTGGGAGGCTAAGGCAGGAGGATGACCACGAGTTTGAGGCCTGCCTGGGCTACATAGTGAATTCAAGGTCAGCCTCAACTACATAGTGAGACCCTATCTCAACGAACAAAACATATGTAACAAAAGCTAAATGCTGTATGGATTACCACTAACATTTCACAAATGGTAACAGTGAGGTTAAATTATTTCTTCAAAACCATATAGCTATATCCTCTTACTGCCCCCAAAAACACAGCTGTGCTGAGAAAGACACAGCGATCTCCACCTTGTTAGGAAGCGGCCTACTCGTTTTCTTCCTTCTCATACATGAAAGGGCACAGAAACAAAGGCATTGACTCTGGTTAGCCACCCCTCCCTTAAGTCCTATATCCTCAAAGGCAAGACCAACTGTTGCTACAACTCAGAAACTAGCTGAACACCTAAAGGTTTCTAAGAGGAGTCAAGTTCAAAAGTTCCCTCTATAGGAAGGACAGTGGGGTCACAAGAACCTTAGTCTCTACTAACAGTCTTCTTAGTAGGGTGCTACTCAATGTTTATTCCCTAAATGAAGTGTGCAATCCATTTTTCTCAGGCCCACTTGGCAGCTGTACCTACCACACTCCCCCAAAACCCCCTTGGGGATCCTCCTGGTCATGGGCAAGGCCACAGAGCTCCCAGGAGGCTGAGCCAGCACCAGGCCCGGCTGGTACAGTTACCACTCTTCCCCACAAACCCCATTTCCCTCTACCTGCCCTGCTCAACCCTGGACACGCCCCAGGGCCAAGTTTCCTTACTCCAGAATAAGAAGCCTGGCCACCATGGCCATTTACCTCAAAGTTTTTCTGCCACTCTCTTTCTCGTTTGGCTTTTTCTTGAGCTTCAATCTCTTCTTCCCTTTGTCGTTTCCTAGGAGAAAAGAACAGCCAAAGTATTTATGTGATGCTGATAGACTGTATTAACTGCAAGTTAAGATGTGTCCCCATCAACCAGAAGTGTACACAGGTCCCGGCTCTCTAAAAGGGCTCAATTATCTGTAGGAAGGTCTCATTCTAAAACATGCAAATCAGACTGTGAGTAGGGGTTTAGAAAGATATAAATATGCTTGGTACCTAGATAGGCAGATAGTGTAATCAAACAGCCTGTGAACAGCAATCTGAGGTTTGGTGACGAAATTAGTGACAGTCAGTGACAAAGCTTTGTCAATAACATAGACCACCTTATTTCAGTGGAATGAACATGATAGTGAAGGTTCTCGATTAAAATCTCTGAAAAAAACTCAATTCTACAGTAAGGACCTTTCATATAACTAGCATAAAAATATAGTTATTGTTAAACACCAATCAACAATATAAATGTAGAAAACAAATCAAACTTGTTTTTTAGGGTTTTCTTGTCTTTTTGAGATGGGGTCTCCCTATGCAATTCAGGCTGGCCTTGAGTTCACTTTGTAGCCCAGGTTGGTCTCCAACTCACAACAATCCTCCTGCCTCAGTCTCCCAAGTGCTGGGATTATAGGCACACACCACCATGCCCGGCTTGGTATTTCTTATGACCACAAAAAGAGGGCTGAGGAGATAGCTCAGTAGAATAAGTGATGGCCTGGCAAATGCAGGGTCCTGAGTTCAATCCCCGGTACCACAAAAAAAAAAAAAAAGTACTGACCACAAAAAGATAATATAGTACTACACGTCACCAGAGCTGAAATGACAAGTCCCACAAAAGTTCTGGCCATAAGTCCCAAGAAAATTCAATATAATGGCTTCACTAATTGTCTATTTATTTCATTTCCAGAAAGTCACGAAGAAAACACAGAATTCTTGTGTAAATAAATTCTCTATGGACAGATCTATTCAGTATTTCCCAAAAACGGAATAAAAAACTTCTTACTCTGAGGACTCAAAAGCTTGACTATTTCGGCTAACTACTTTAGACAGTCTCTAAAATTATGTACTGCTCAGCCAGGTATGGTGGCACATGCCTATAACCCAGCACTCTCTGAGTTGAAACAGGAGAACCACAGTGAGTTCAAGGCCAGCCTGAACTACATAGCAAAACTTGTCTCAAAAAGAGAAAAAGAAAAAAAAAGGCTGGGGAGACAGCTGAGCAATCTAAGTGCCTGTCTGGCAAGTGCAAGGACCTGGGTTCCATACCTGGCCCCAGAATCCCAGGTGTGCCATGCCAGCCACCGAAGCTAGGCATGGTGGCACATGCCTGTAATGCCAGTGCTGGGGAGGCTGAGACAGGATGATCACTATGAGTACAAAATATGCAGCCAGACCCTGTACCATATATTTATTTATTTATTTAATTTTTTTTTTTAACATAGCTAATTTAGTTGTGCTTTAAGTAAATATACATATATGTACCTTTCATGCATCTCTTTGGCTTCTCTCTCTTTTCTTTTAATTTCCAGCTCAGCAAACAGTTTCATGGTCTGTTTATACACAGCTTGTTTGAACTGTAAGAAAATCAAGTACAAAGGAAAATAGAAATAAATATTTTACCAGAAATTCAAGTTCTTATATATGAAGTTCAAGACAAAAGCAGATTAAAACTGGGCAAAAAAACATTCTTCAGAAAAAAAACACAAAATAATACTGCCTCTCTTGAGAGATAAATAATCCAGATACCTGATATACCTAATAATATCTTTTTTCAGTGGCACTGAGAAATCAAGCCCAGGACCATCACACTGAGCTATACTCCCCACCCTTACTGGTTACTTTATTTTATTTTGAAGGAACCGGGGATTGAACTCAGGCCCTTCTGCTTGCCAGGGAAGCACTTATTCTACTGAGCCATCTCCCCGGCCCCCTGGTTATTTTTTGTTTTGGGAGGGTTGGTATTTTTCATTTTGAGACAGGTCTTAACTAAGTTGCAATGTACACTGCCCAGTCAGAATTCAAACTCAGGATCTTCCTACCTCATCTTCAGAAGGGCTGAGATTACAGGCATGCAACACAATGCACAGCTTCAAGAGTTCCTAAATCCAGCACTCAAGAAGCTGAGGCAGGAGAATTAGGAGCTTGAGGTCAGTCTAAGCTACACAGGAAGACCTAGGCATCAGGAGACCTAGGCTCAAAAAAACCCCAAAAACCCAAAATAGAAAAAAACAACCAAGACTGTTTTCATATTTTATCTTTAGAATTTGCTCTTCCCAATATGATTGTCTTTTTGAGACAGGGTTTCCCTATAGCAGTACAAGCTGGCCTTGAACTCATTTTGTAGCCCAGGCTGACCTTGAACTCAAGAGCAATCCTGCTTCAGCCTCCTAAATGCTGGGATTACAGGTTTATGCCAATAGAGCCTACATCCTAAAATTCGAGACACAGAAAGACACCTACACAGAGAAAAAGGGAAATAAAGGAGTCTCAAATTTTCTGCTACTTCTTTTTAATACTGTCACCTTCCAGGCACAGCTCAATGGAATGCTGAGAAATCTGTCTCCTATAAGAACAACATCAAATGGGTGAAGGACTCTGTAATGAGTATTTCAGTAATTAAACACTACAAACTCAGCCAGGTGTGGTGGCGCATGCCTATAATCCCCACATTCAGAAGGCTGAAGCAGGAGGATCACCGAGAGTTTGAGACCACACTGGGTTACAAAGTGACCTCAATGCCAGCCTAAACTTCATAGTGAGACACTTACAAAAAGACAAAAAAATAAAATAAAATACTACAAACTCTCTTGGACAGACAGGTATTAGTGATTTGCACTTTTTGGTACCATTCTACTACTTCCAAACTTTCTATTATCATCACGTTCTTCTTCAGAATCAGGAAAAAACAACTAAAAAAATTAGGGGCACTTTGCCTTCTATAATCCTAGCACTCTGAGAGGTTAATGCAGGAGCAGAACTTGAGCCCTGGAGTTAGAGGTCAATGTGGGAAACAGACCAAGATACATCTCAAGGAGAAAAGCCGGGGTTCCTAGCAATTAACAGACTGGTACTAGGGATCGAACTTGAGACCTTTCACTTGCCAGGCAGGTGCTTATGCCACTGAGCTATATTCCTGGCCCCTCCTAGCAATTTAAAAGGAAAAGGTTACGTTCAAAAAGAACTTAAGGAGACAAAGGGGAGAAAATTGGACTTAAAAAAACAAACAAACAAACCTCTAAACACTAGCCCAGTAAACTCACGGCAGGTGGCTAGCACAAAACATGGCCTGACAGTTCTCAGGCAGCACTGCCACACAAGTGGGACTGTTTGCTGTGAGCAAAAGCAGTGAAACAGGAAGTTGCGAGGAAGCAGCAAGACAGTCTTTCCTCTATATTCCGCTTATTCTACTGAGCCATCTCTCCGGCCTCCCAAAAAAATCTTTAAAAAAAAAAAAAAA
>NW_004524739.1:2153863-2155713 GCF_000260255.1 Octodon degus
TAATCCCAGAGTCGGGGAGGCTGAGACAGGGAGGATCACTATGAGCACAAGCTGCGTAGGCAAGACCCTGTACCAAATAAATACATAAATAAATAAGACTGGCTGGGGAGACAGCTCAGTATAAGTGCCTGCCTGGCAAGCATAGGGTCCTGAGTTCAATCCCTGGTACGGCAAAAAATACGTTAAGATTAAAAAATAAATAAATCTTACAATCTTTCAGCTGAGACAGCTCAGTGGCATAAGCACCTGCCTTGAAAGCGCAAGGTCCTGAGTTCAATCGCCAATACCAAAAAAAAAAAAAAAAAAATCTTATAATCTTTATTTTGTAGTTGTTGGGAATCTAGTACTTTTGGTTGCTATGAAACAGAAATATTTTAACTAGCTTACTTTTTTGTACTGGGTACTGAAGCCAGAGGTACTCTACCATTGAGTTACATTTCCCAAGTTATTTTACTTTATTTTATTTACCAGTATTAGAAAGTAAAGTTAAAATCTAAGTTATATCCCCAGGCCTTTTTCCTTTTCTGTTTCTTTTCTTTTTGTAAATTTTTAGGGTCTGGAGCGATAACTCATCTGCCTAAGTGCCTGCCTGGCAAGCACAAGGTCCTGAGTTCAATCCCCAGCACCAAATGATAATAGTAATAATAATTAATAATAATAATAATAAAGTTTTAGGCAAGATCTTACTAAGTTGCTAGATTGTCCATACTTGGATTGAATTTACAATCCTGCTGCCTCAACCTCACAGAATACTAGAATTACAAGGTGTGCAATACCATGTCTGGCTCTTTTTTTTTTTTCATTTTGAGAGAGTTTCAGTAAGTTGTCTAGGCCGACCTCAAACTCATACTGCCTCAGCCTCCTTACCTACTGGGATTACAGGCATGTGACAATACACCACCTAATAGTTCAATTTCATTTTTGTGCATGTGCTATTGAGGACTGAACCCAGAGGTACTCACCACTCAGTTACAATCCTACCCCTTTTTTGAGACACGATCTTAACTTACCCAGGATAGCCCTTGAATTTGCCATCAGATTCCTGAAACCTGGGATTACAGCCCTGCACTACATTGCTCAACTTTAAAAAGTACATGGTTTAAATCAAGTATCCAATCCCCGGGTCCACCAAAATCAATCAATCAACCAACCAATCAATCATTTCATCAAGAAAGGACTAGCTAGTCCTTTGTATCTAAAAATAAATCCATTTTTATTGGATTTTTTTTTTTCCCCAACACTGGGGAGTGCATCCAGAACACTGACACTGAGCAATGTCCCTTTTTTTTCATTTTCCACTTTGAGATAGGGACTCCCTAAGTCATTAAACTGCCCAGGTTGGGCTTGAACTTGCAATCTTCCTGGCTTAAGTGTCCCAGAGTGCTAGGATTACAAGCATATACCACTATGCTTGGCTAACTCCTTGTACTGTATATTTATTTGGATTGCTAAAAAGTGAGAATATCTGACAGGAAGGCTATCTCATTTTAACATGCTGGTGCCTCTCCAATTCTACATAAAAAAAAAAAAAAAAAAACCTTTAACTCTGTAATTACTATCCAAATTCCATCATGTTATCATTTTTCTCAACCCGGGTACAAATTAGGGATGTGTTCTGATATAAGTCTACCTGCAGATATGACAAGTTCCCCACCACAGTATTAATCTTCTCACCTCAAATGGGTTCAAATTGAAGTAAGAGGATCCAGGACGCGTCAACCTTTCAATCTGATTTTTGGATGTTAGAACTGAATCTCTTTTCTCTATCTGTTTTACCTAAAAAATTAAAGAGTTAAAAACTTCATTAGTAAAATTTAATAGTAAACTGAATGTCTAACACAACACATACT
>NW_004524739.1:2156563-2160534 GCF_000260255.1 Octodon degus
GTCTCACTACACAGATCGGACTCGTGAGCCTCCTGTTTTCAGCCTCCCAAGCAACAATTACATTTAAACAAGAACTATATGTAGTATTAGGCAGGGTATGGTGGTGCGCACCTGTAAACCACCACACAGAAGTGAAGCAGGAAGACCACCATGAGTTCAAGGCCAGCTTGGGGTACATAGTGAACTCAAGGCCACTCTGAACTACACAGTAAGACCCTGAAAAAAAAAAAAGCAAAAAAAAAAAAAAAAAAAAAAGCAGTATTAAAAAACACTATTCAGGGGCCTGGCCCTAGCTCAGTCCTTTAAAAGTGGCTGCTTCCACAAAGCTGTCAGCCTCGGGTTGCTGGAGTTCGAACCTCACAACTCTCCCGGCTAAAAGTGCCCTGAAGGCATTCGAGGAACCAAAAAAAAAAAAAACCCTTATTCCTAAAAAACACTATTCATGGATGTGAGCAAATAATTCCACTTACCTAACTCTAATAAAAAATCTCTGTCCACAAGACAATAATAGAACAAATACCAGGTAGTCCCAGTAAAACAGCTTTGGGACCACTGTCAAGTTAAAATGCCAGCTGTAATGAATCTCTGGCATATTATATACCATCATTATTCCTGTAGCTAAAACAAGGCTATGAAGAACTTCAATAACAAAAAGTCCTTCTCAGCATCTACCCTGTACACTATTTCAAAAATAGCATGACCACCCCCTCCATAGAGCAGTGTTTATCCTTTTTACCAGACTTAATGTCCTGATAACATGTATCACTACCTCATGGTACACTGTTTATGCCTTATCTTTCGGGGTTTTTTGGTTTTTTTTTTTCCTTTCCAGAACCAGGGATTGAACTCAGGCCCTTGTGCTTGCCAGGGAAGCACTTATTCTACTGAGCCAGCTCCCTGGCCCCTGGTTTATCCTTCTCAAGAATGCAAGTTCTATTAAGACAGGCTTTTTTCCTCTGTTCAGTGTCATATTCCAGCAGCTAAACGGCACAGCACTACATGGCAAGTGCTCAATAATTACTGGTAGAGGGGCGGGGGAGATGGCTCAGTGGAATAAGCGCTTCCCTGGCAATCACAAGGGCCTGAGTTCAATCCCCAGTTCTGCCAATAAATAAATAAATAAATAAATTACTGGTGAAATGATTGAAAATTTTCTTAAATACTTTTCCTGATCTGATTCAAACAAACTTAGGTTGCTTTTTTAAATTAATAGATGGTAAATAAAATAAGTTCCATTGGGCTGGGGATATACCTCACTACCAAGTTTGATTCCCAGTATGAAAAAATAGAACGAAATTTAAAAGTTCCACTCTGCTTGCTGTGTCATTAGAAGCCAATACACTTTGGTACCACAACAGCAACACTTTCAAGTGAATTAAATAGTTCAAAAGGACAGACCATAAAGAATATACTACTTACTAACTTTAAATTTCTTACTGTAAAGACTGCATATTAATCACTTCTATAAATGCAGAGATAAAATGAATGTGACTTGGTCTTTAATTTTAAGCAGCTCATAGCCTGATAAGCTCAGGGTTGAAGCTCACATCCAAGCCCACAAAAATAAAAACAAAAATAAAAAAATCCAATCTTCAGTCTGAGGCTTAACTCTGAGAAAGATACTTCTGTTTATATTTTCTGAAACTTTTTCTTATACCTTAACTCTCTTAATTCTCATGAAAATTCTTGTTTTAATATGCATTGCCTCACTTCACAAACATGGAAACTCAAGGGCTATGAAACTATCTTGAAACAGTTTAATCGCAATCAGGTGAAGTGCCTTGCAAGACGTCAATCTGTGAGCCTCTGCCTCTAAGTGACATGCTTTTCTTTCACTTATTTATTCGTTTAACAAGTATTTACCGAGCATCCATTATATTGTAGGCGTTCGATATTGCCATAGTGAACGAAGCTTAATTGAGAGAACGAGGCTTAGAACCAGCTCACCCCTGGCTCTGACAGAACACCAAGATATTATTACCTACTATAAGATCCCAATCAAATCTCCTTACTTCTCTACACCCCAAGCTTGTTATCTGTATAACTAGGGGTAATATAACGTCCCACCTATCACAATGCATTTCGCCTACTCATTAAAGAACACTTCTGTTTAGATTAAAAATCAGCCAAGACAGCCAAGTCACCCCCAAGAACGGCCCAGCTGCTGCGATCCCGCGGCCCCACGGTGTTGGGGCTCTCTGCCCGCGCCCGGAAACCTCATTGGCCACAGTGAAGGACCCCCTTCCCAAACCTCGGCTCCTGCCCCTTCTTCCTCGCCCAGGGGATCCCCGCAGCTAGCAGCGGGAGAAGCACGCACACCACCATCCCCGGCCCTCCGCTCCTGCGAAGGCCAGACAGGAGCGGGTCAACGGTCCTAGGCCAGGCTGCCCACCGCCTCCGCCCACTCGGGAAGGGGCCCATGTCGCTACCCCCAGAATTACTATTCCTCTCGGTGGTCACCTCACTGTAGAAGGTCATGAATGCTTCCTCTGTGCTGCCCCCGCCGCCTGAGGCGCCGCTCTCGCCCGAAGCCGCCATTTTCCCGGCTCAGCCCCCACGTGACCCTCCGCGCAGGCGCCCTCGCGTGGCCCCGCCCAGTCTGCTTCTCGCCCCGCCTCCCCAACTTAGGAAGCCTTTTAAAGCGCTCAAGGCCCCAAGTGGATGTTTTTAAAAATTGTGATGAAGTAAATAATGCACATAATTAGCTATTTTAAAGTGGAACAACACAGTGGACTTTAGTATTAACATTACTGTGAAACCTCCACCTCTATTTGGTTCCATAACCATCCTCTCTAAAGGAAATCTGGTATCCCCTCTCCCCAGTCTCTGACAAACACCAATGTTCGGTGTTTCTGTCTATATGGGTTTACATTATTCTGGATATTTAACACAAATGAAATCAGGTAGTATGTGGCCTTTTGTGTCTGGTTCCTTTTATTTAGCATATTTTCCTTTTTAATTTTTAATTTGTATGTATTTGGCACAGCATCTCACTATGCAGCTAGGACTCATAGTGAGCCTCCTGTTCCAGCCTCCCCGGCGCTGGGACTACAGGCATGCGCCGCCACACTGGCTCTTGGCAGGCACTTAGACCTCTGAGCTATCTCTGCGGCCCTCCTTTTTAATTTAATGTAAATCAGTGAACCCAAGTCTGAGCTACATCCATAATCCTTTCTCATTTTCTAGAGACAGAGTGTTGCTAAGTCAATAAATTGACCAAGCTAAACTTGAACCTGCAGTTCTCCTGCCTCAGCTTCCCCTGCTGCTGCTACTTCTTCTTCTCCTTCTCCTTCTCCTTCTTCTTCTTCGAGGGCTTGAACACGGGACCTTGCAATTGTCAGGCAGGTGCTTATACCACTGAACTATCCCCAGGCCCATGCAACTTTCTTTTTTTTTTTTTTTTTTTGTATGGGCAGAACTAGGATTTAACTCAGGCCCTTGTGCTTGCCAAGGAAGCACTTATTCTACTGAGCTATCTCCCCGGCCCCCATGAAACTATCTTGTGATAATTCTATTTTTAATTTTTCAGCCACCTCAAGGCCTTTTCTACCTTAACTGATTCATTTTACATTCCTACCAGCTATGTATCAAGTTCCAATTTCTCCACTCCTTGCCAATACTCATTATTTGTCTTTACTGATTTGTTTACTTATTTTTTTATTATAGCATTCCAGTGCCTACATATATTTTTAATGCAAGCTCCACAGGATCTCCCATTGGGAGCTCAGCCTAGGAGAAGATCAAGAAACAACAGTACCTGAGAAGTAGAAATAGTATTCTTTTTGTTCATTTTGTGGTGCTAG
Organism: Octodon degus; assembly: GCF_000260255.1. Taxonomy (NCBI): domain Eukaryota; kingdom Metazoa; phylum Chordata; class Mammalia; order Rodentia; family Octodontidae; genus Octodon; species Octodon degus. The sequence continues at coordinate 2,160,367 of NW_004524739.1, forward strand.
GGATCATCTCAGGGCCTCACACATGGTAGGCAAGCCCTCTATCACTGAGTTATACCTCCAGCCATAGTAGAGATCCTTTCAAAAACAGAATGGCACTCAAAGTTCATCTAGACACAGCAAATCACAACTACTCTTGCAAGAAAATATTATTTTTATTTTTTGGTTTGA
>NW_004524739.1:2160895-2161512 GCF_000260255.1 Octodon degus
TGCAAGAAAATATTATTTTTATTTTTTGGTTTGATTTTGCAGTCCCTGGGATTGAACTCAGGACTTTATGTTTGCCAGGCAAGCACTTATTCCACTGAGCTACCTCCCCAGCCCTATTTGTTTCTTAAGACAGGGTCTTGCTTTGTAGTTTAGGCCAGCCTTAAACTCACAGTGATCCTACTGCCTCAGACTCTTAAGTGCTGGGATTAACCATATCCATTTTATTATTTTTATTCTACCTTTTTATTTTTTGCAATGATCACTTGAAGATGTGGCTAGCAGATCCTCCCATTTAAAAATCATACAGAAAAATAAAATAAAAAATCAGATAGGGCCAGGCTCAGTGGCACAGCACCTGCCCATAATTACAAGGTGCTGAGTTCGATTCTCAGTTCCCCAAAAATAAAAATAAAAGTCATATAAGCCAGGGCTGGTTGTTTCCCAACTAAAAGATAATCAATAAAAACCAATTTTATGCCAGGTGTGGTGGTGCATACTTATAATCCCAGTACTCGGGAGGCTGAGGCAGGAGGACTGTTGCAAGTTTGAGACCAGCGTAGGCTACAAAGCAAGCTCAAGGCCAGCCTGAGCTGCACAATAAGACCATGTCTCAAAAA
>NW_004524739.1:2162017-2174056 GCF_000260255.1 Octodon degus
CTATGGCAGAAAGAACCTGAGTTTGATGCCAGCTGAGCTATATCACAAGACTCTGTTTCAAAAAAAATTATTTTATAACAATGAATAAAATAATAATCTGGCCCAAATCCCTCATTTAAAGGAAAAGAAACTGGGCCCAGACAGCGGAAATTACATAAGCAAGTACGGACTGTAAACTTCATGACTACTGTCGTCGTATTCACATTAATTGAATAAAAAGGGGGCCGGGGAGATGGCTCAGTGAAATAAGCGCTTCCGCGGCAAGCGCAAAGAACCTGAGTTCAAGCCCCGGTTCCGCCAAAAATAAAAAATAAAAATAAAAAGCCAAAATTCTTAGACTCCATTCAATCATGCCATATTAATAAAATTTCAGTTATCAGGTCCATTCAACATTTACAAATATCAAGTCACTACCTACTTAAGACCCTGATGGCTTCACGAGGTGAACCACGTGAAGGAGGCAAAACATGAAACTGGGAGATGTGCTAGAATCGCTGGTGAATGATTAAGAAACTCGGGTAATGTTTCTCTGAGAAGGTGAAATTTAAACTGAGATTTGACACTGAAATGTCAATGCAATAAAAGAACTTTGGCGCTCCTACGAGATGAACGCGGTTTTGAAAGCACACTCTGAAGTACTGAACATCGTCTTCCCTTATAGTCACAACCGTAATGATACCAGTGAGCCACGAAAGCGAGGGCTTGCTTTTCGTTCAATAACATCAACTGCAGAACTGCACTCCTCTTTCACACTGATGGGCCCAGGAGCCGAAATTCTTGTTCCTTACGCTGTACAGAGCCTCTTCGTCACCCTCCACCAACAAAATTGTCTTTTCCGTTGTTCCGGGGGCCGCCGTTCACAGTTGGCTAAGAATGGTCCCGCCTCTCGCTCAGGATTTGCTGAAGACTCCAGAAGCCCCGCCTCTTCACTCTCCTTATTGGTCACTCCTGCATATGTCCCACCTCTTTTCCGAAAAGACTGGCTGTTTGGCCAGCCGCGAGTTTAGCGCCTATAGACAAGCTGCCACGCCAAGTGACGAGCGGCTACTGCGTTAGGAACAATGGCAGGTACGGCGTTGGCGTCTCGGGCTCGGCTCGGCGTTTGGGGAATGAGGGCCATGCAAACCCGAGGCTTCAGCTCGGATAAGGTACGCCGCGGCAGCATCCGTTGCCCCAACCCTGAACACGAATCCCATTTTTTTCTCTACATCCCTACCAACGCCCGGGTCTCTCTCCGCTGTCGCAGGATCATGAGAGTTCTTCCGGCTCGATCCGAGACGCCGGTGGGGCCTTCTCGAAGAGAGAGCAGGCTGAAGAGGAGCGCTTCTTCCGGTAAGGCCCACCGGGTCCCAAGTCCAACCCTAGAGCTTCCAGAGCCTTCCAGTCCTTCTTAAATTTCTCGTCGCCCCTCCCACATCTGGTGCCGTGGGGCGCCCATCCTCAGCAGGCCCTCTCCGTCCTAACATTTGGGCTCCTGGCCTTTACCATCTATAGGGCGCACCCAGTCCTTTGCGCAACAGCACCTGGATCCTAAGCCCCTGGCCTTTTCCACCATCTCCAGGACGCTCCGTCCTCGGCTCAACTCCTGTTTATCATTTACCGTCTCCTCACCCCCGATCCTGGGTGGAGCTAAATGTTCTCACAGTGTCTAGATCCGACTGTCCAATAATTTGCGGTATCTCTGAGCCTGACTCCGTCAAGGCTCACTTATCAATCACTTACCTTCTTCTCCTTACACCTTGGCTTTGAAAACCCACATGGAGTCCCTGAGCTTTGAGACCCTCTCAGCTGTTTCCAGACACAATTCCTAAAGGGTGACGAGGTGTAATCAGAACTGGCAGGACCTGACTTTTGCCCTAACCCAGCCCAGGCTTTGGGCTAGAGATTGCCAAGGAGTGGGCAGTCTACTTGCTTTCCCAGTCCTGAGTTATTGTTAACTGACTTTTCTCCACAGCTGGGAGCAACAAGGAACTAATCTTGTTTCTGCTTCACCTTTGGTCTATGACCTAAGATTAATCATGGGGGTGGGGGTGTTGCTCAGTGGTAGAGTAGGTGCATAGCGCACAAGAGTCCTTGGGTTGGGGCTGGGGAGATGGCTCAGTGGAATAAGCGCTTCCCTGGCAAGTGCAAGGGCCTGAGTTCAATCCCCGGTTTCACAAAAAAAAAAAAAGAGTCCTTGGGTTCAGTCCCAGCACAAGACAAAAGAAATTGTCTTACAGTGGCACCTACTTGAATACAGCCCTTTGAGGCCATCTATTTGGGCCTCTACAGTTAAAGAAAACTGAGGCCCTAAGGGCTGCAAAGCCATTGGTTTTGAGGGGGCTAGGAGTGGAAAGGCATGTGGTATCAGGAGCGAACCACGGTCCCTGTGCTTTGCCTAATTTTGTCTAGCAGGCACTTTAGACTGCTGAGCTATTTCACCTGCCCTAAAACTGGAGAGGAATTTTTTTTTTTTTTTTCTAGCCTCGGATGCCCTAAGGGTGGGTCTCATGGAACTGGAGAGTTTGTCCAAGCAGGCACTTTAAACAACTGAGCTCTTGGGCAAGCCCCCTATTGAGACTTCAGCTGGACTTCTAAGCACTGTACTTGCAAGAGACCCTTCTGTGGACCATGTATTTTTTTAGGCAAAGAAAGGCCCAGGCAAATTGAGATTTGATATTTTTCCCTTAACCATGTGTCTTTGCTAGTGGAGTCAGGGTAGAAGAGCAAGGCCACTCATGGAGGGGATGAGGGGCACCACTTTAGGGCTTACAGGTTATGCTGTAAAAGCTCTTTGGGATAAAAGATTGGAATTAAGCCCTGAGTCACTATGTCCTTATAGACAGAAGACTAAAGAACAACTAGCAGCCTTGAAGAAACATCATGAAGATGAAATCTATCATCATAAAAAGGCAATTGAACGTATGGAGAAAGAAATTGAACGACATAAGCAGAAGATCAAACAACTAACTCATGATTAAATGCACATGTCCCCCCCCAGAATGGCATCTATCTTTGCCCACTTCTATATAGACATAATCCTGGTCTAATTACTATTTGGTCTGTATACTGCAAACGTAATAAATTGTCATCAGTGAACTTGTCCAATTCCTTTTTCTTCTATCCCAAAGGTGTAGTAGGACAGACACTACTTGTGTACTAAAGGGAATTAAACAGAGCCTGCAACAGGGAACTTACAAACAAGTGCTATGTGATGAGTGCTACAAAATAAGGCGGGGCTGAGAGGGGAGAGGCGTGGCACAGATAAGAGGACTCCCCCAACTCTAGGAACCAAGTATTCAGAGAAAGCTTTAAAGGTCAGGAGCAGCCTGGGGAACAAGAGAGGATTATTTCAAAAGATGTAATGATTAAAGAACTCATCATACATATTGGTCTCATTCAAATTTTACAGATTGAGACAACTGGAATTATAAATCATATACAGCTGCCAGCTGTGGTGGTTTGTGTTTATAATCCCTGTAGTCTGAGAGGCTGAGGCAGGAAGATAATGAACACAGGAGTCTGTCCTGTGGTACTAGAAATTGAACAACCCAGGGCCTTGATGTGGAGCTGCAGCCCCAGCTCTTGTTTTTTTTTTTTTTTTTTTTTAAGTTTTGAGATAAGATCTTGCTGAGTCACAACCACATCCAGCTAACTTTCTTTTTTTGGGGGGGTGTATCGGGGATTGAACTAAGGACCCTGTGCTTACCAGGCAAGTGCTTATTCTACTGAGCTATTGCCCTGGCCCAAAAGTTGGAGTTTATTTTTTTAGTGGAACTAGGGATTGAACTCAGGCCCTTGCACTTGCCAGGGAAGTGCTTATTCCACTGAGCCATCTCCCCGGCCCTTAACATTTTTAATTCAACAGTTGAATACACTATTTGGACAGAACTGGGATGAGTCATTTGTTCTAAGACCCTATTACACAAAGGCCTTTAGAACAATTCAATGATAAAGCCTAAAGAAGCCAAGGCAAGTGTGGGGGTGCACGTCTGTGATCCAGCACTCTGGGAGACTCACAAGAGGATCAGTCACAAGTTCAAACCAAACCTGGGCAACTTAGTGAGACCTTGTCCCAAAGTTTAAAAAAGGCCTGGAGGAGTAGCTCTGTGGTAAAGTACTTATCTAACACACACAAGGCCCTAGGTTTAATCTCCAGCCCCGCAAAACATTTCTGCTCTGCTATAGCTTTCTTACCCCACCTTATACTGTTTATTGTCACCAATGAAATTTTATATATCACTTGCTCGTTAACATGTATTTATAATTACTGCTTTTATGAACTGTCTTTTAAACCAGATAGGAATCATTTAAAAAAAAAAAAAATACAGCCAGGCATGGTAGCACATGTTTGTAATCCAGCACTCAGACTAAAGCAGGACTGCAAGTTTGAAATCAGCCTAGACAGTTTAGTGACTTAGTAAGATCCTGCCTCAAAATAAACAGGATTAGGGCTGTAACTCACTGCTGAGGCCCTGACTTCAGTCCACAGTGCTGGGGGAATAAGCAAAAACTAGGACTGGGGGTATAGCTTAATGGAGACTCCTGCTTAGCCTGGGCAAGGGCCTGGGTTTGATTCCCAGCGCTGAGGAAAACAACTGCAATATAAAGGGGATTTTGTGTATATGGTTTTTGTTTTGTTCTGTTGTAGTCAAGCGTTGGAAATGGGGAAGGCAAAAAGAAATCTGAAACTGGTTGCAACTGATTAGTTTTAAGTACCATAGCATTCAGAGCTGCAGTATACCAGCTGCTGAATTTACGTATGTAGCTGTATGGCTTTGAATTTCTAACACCACTCGTGTCAGCCCAAGGAATTCCTTTTAGCATCTGCCCTCCATCCCACATCCCCACTCTGCTGACAACTCTCAGGTTGCCTTTAGGACATTCCAAATTGTAAGTGGACAATTCCAAAGATGACCCTCTAGCTTGGTCTCCTGCCTCCAGCTTCTTGGGAGAAGGAAGCTAATCTCATCCTCTCCTGACTTCTGAAGCAGTCTCCCCCCCCTCCCATTGAACCCAAAACCTTCACAGTGAGGTACATCTTCTAAATAGGCTTGAACTCATGATCATCTTCAGCCCTTTCCTTTTTTTTTTTTTTTTTTTTTTTATTTTCAGACAGAATCCTACAAAATTGCCCTGTCTAGGTTTCATTTGGGATCCTCTTACCCCAGCCTCACAGAATGCTGAGATCACAGGTACATGCCGTCATGTTCAATAAGAAGTACAACACTATTTTAAATTTTATTAAAGGGGTTTTTTTTTGTTTTTGTTTTTTTAATTGAGATGGTGTCTCACTAAGTGGGCATGAACTCATGATCATCCTGCTTCCTAAATGCTGGGATTGTATTCAGGCTCCACCATACCCAGAGCTAAAATAAAATGTTTAGGGCTGGTGAGATGGCTCAGTGGTCTAAAGCACCTACTTAGAACAAGCTAAGCTAAGCAAAGCACAGGGACCACAATCCCCCAGCACCACGTGCCAGCCAGCCCCGCCCCCTGGTGGGCTGAACTGGCCACACACACACACACACACTAAATAAATAAATTTATTTTATTTTATTTTATTTTATTTTATTTTTGGCAGAACTGGGGATTGAACTCAGACCCTTGCGCTTGCCAGGGAAGCGCTTATTCCACTGAGCCATCTCCCCAGCCCCAATAAATTTTAAAAAAATAAAATAAAATGTTTATTGAATATCTGCTATATGCTAAGAACTGTGCTAAGTGCTGAAGATAAACAAAACTAAAATCCTGCACTCCTGGATCTTGTGAGGAAGTAAACAAGTACACATGTAAGGTGGAAGATAGATAAACCAGGAGAAGGGAGCACACAAGTGGGTGGAGGTGAATCATTTTCTATAGAGTGACCTTGTACAGTTTCACCCTAAAGCGTTAGCTGACAAAGGAGCACCTTAGAAGATGCAATAACTGGCCAGCGAGATAGCTCAGCAGACTAAGTGCCTGCTTAGGCAAGCTCAGACCAGGGTTCGATCCCTGGCACCACATGTTGCACTGGCTCTGCCCCCATGCTCACTGAGTGTGTCACTGAGACCACATGTGGTGGCACACACCTGTAATCTCAAGGCTGGGGAGGCTGAAAACTGGATCGCTATGAGTCCAAGTTGCACAGTGAGACTCTGTACCAAATATATTAAAAAAAGAAATAAGCGCTTCCCTGGCAAGTGCAAGGGCCTGAGTTCAATCCCCGGTTCCGCAAATAAATAAATAAAATAAAATAAGAAGATGTAATAACATAACGACCATTACAAGCGGAGTCCTAGTCTCAGGAGCTCTGAGATGAAAGAGGCTTTATGTGGTTGAACAGAAGTGTGCTATAGAGCTCACTGGGGTAAAGGGAACAGTAAATAACAATGGGTGAGCAGGTGACCTAAATCAGTGGTAGAGTACTTGCCTATGTATGCATAAGACCCTAAATTCAAGCCTCCATACCACAAGGCGGAGGAGTGAGAGCTATAAGTGAGGTTGTGCAACCAGGGAGCAAAATTTCTACTCCTGGATATCTTATTCCACTTAGTTTTATGCAAAATAGCTCAATTGCCCTTGTTCTTAATCCAGAATTATGAATGCTTAAATTAATGAGGGAGATGGCTCAGTGGAATAAACACTTCCCTTGCAAACGCAAAGGCCTGAGTTCAATCCCCAGTTCTGCCAAAAAAAAAAAAAAAAGGTTATTGAGGAAGAGCCAGGTGCGTTGACACAGGCCGAGTCCCAGCTACTCTCAGGTTGAGGTAGGATCCCTTGAACTCAAAAGTTTGAAGCCACCCCAGAAAACATAGCATCTCCATCTCTTAAGGAAAAGAAAAGCCACATATGGTGGTGCATATCTATAATCCCAGCACTCAGAAGGTGGGGCAGGAAATTAGCAAATTTGAGCCCTGCCTGGGCAATTCAGTGAGCCTCTGTCTCAAAAAAATAAATAAGTGAGGGGCTGGTGAGATGGCTCAGTGGTCTAAAGCACCTATTTAGAACAAACTAAAAGCATAGGGACCGCGGTTCATATCCCCCAGCACCACATGCCAGCCAGCCCCGCCCCCTGGTGGGCTGAGCTGGCCACACACACACACACACACACACACACACACACACACACATAAATTTAAAAAAAAATTAAAAAAAAAAAAGAATCATCATTTTAAAAAAATAAATAAATAAGTGAATCAGTATCCTGGGTTAGTAGTCAACTTGTAACACTCACCTGAACTGAATCAGCGTGGTGCTGGGTGTGGAAGGCCCCCCTGAGGATTGTTGCCAACAACATAAAAGATTCTGTTGATTCTCCTGAGAAGCTTGTCATGTTGGCTTTCTTGACATGAACTGAACTGTTCTCATCATCAGAGGAGATTGAGGGTCTTTGCTGTCCCTGAGGATGGCTATGGTTCTCGTCAAGGGAGCTCTGGGCCTTACCTTGAGCACCACCCCCTTGCTCTAGTGCAGATCCCTCATCCTGTTAGCACAGACTTTGTAGCTTCTACCACTGAACTTCGGGTCTTCCCAGTGCTGATCCGTGAAACAGGCCTGTATGAGACGTTGTTGTGGGCTCTTGGCCCACAGTTATACTCACAGAGGACATTGCTATGGGATTCAGGCCTCATTCAGCTCTTTGGCTTGAGTGCATGGACTGGTCTGCACTTTTTTACATTTGACTCTTTGGGTGATTATTATAAAATAATACTATAAACTATGTGTCCTTATTAAATCTTTTCCTTTGCATATCCTGGCTACAACAATGAGTGTTTAACTATCAAATGAAGTAGTTAAAAGAGCCTAGTGAGATGAGAAATGCTGGTTCTAATACCCATTTTTATGTTGACCTACACTTTGACCTTGAGCAGGTCTGTGTGTCCACAGGGTGGGAGATGGGCCTGTGGCTGTGGTCCTGGTGGAGTCCCTGACCGGCACTCATGGACCTGGCTCTGTCCCAGCACCACAGCAAAGAAGGCAGAGAGAAATGAAGGTGGAAAGCATGAACAAAACTGTCATGGGGCTTTGACTGTCATTGAGGAATCTTAATTCTATCCAGAGTTTTCAAATTCATGTTCAGACAAGGGCCAGGTAAACGAAACATCAAGGGGTCTGCATATTACTTGTTTTGTTTTGTTTTTGAGACAGGGTCTTACTATGTATCTCAGACTGGTCTTAAACTCATGACAATCCTCCTGCATCAGCCTCCTAAGAGGCCTCCTAAGAGGCGGAAGTGCATGCAGGTCCCTAAGTAAGAGTATTGCTTTTATGAGAACTGAAAACTACAAAACACAAGCCCCATCTGGCTGTTGATTCCTCATACTCAGATTCAATGTTGATAGTTCTTCCCTATTTTCTAAGAGAATTCATAAAGAGGAATTCTTTGTTGTGTTTTGTTTTTAATTTTGTTTTTTTTTTAAATGTATGCATGCTTTATTTTATTTTATTTATTTATTTATTTGTGTGTGTGTGTGTGTGTGTGTGTGTGTGGCCAGCTCAGCCCACCAGGGGGCAGGCTGGCTGGCATGTGGTGCTGGGGATTGAACCGCGGTCCCCGTGCTTTGCTAAGCTTGTTCCAAGTAGGTGCTTTAGACCACTGAGCCATCTCACCAGCCCCTTGTTTTTAATTTTGAAACAAGTTCTTGCTATATGGAGTTCAGGCTGGCCACAGACTTAACTATACAGCCAGACTTGCCTCGAGCTTACAGTGATTCTCAGGCTCCCAAGTACTGGGCTTGTGGTGTGCACCACACAACCAGTTTATTGAAAAATGCTTTTCAGTCTGGAGTTTGAACCTAGGGCCTTTGTACTGAGTTATAGCCCCAGCTCATTTATATGTATTTTTTTTTATTTTGAGACAAGTCTCTCAAAAGTTGCCCAGGCAGGGCTTGAACTTGTTATTCCCCTGCTTCCGCGTCCCAGCGTGCTAGGGTCATATGTATATGCTGCCACGCCTGGCCACTTATACCATATTTCAGAAACCAAAGAACCAAATTATGACCCATCACATGTCCAACTACAACCTGGACAGTGCAGGTGAGAAAGTTCTGTGCCCAGCGGGGATGTGGACAGTATTTGGGAGGTCTGCTTATCAGAACTATTTATATTGCGTCTGTGTTCCTTGCCTATTTGAATGTGGCTGCCAGATTCTGTGCATGATTCAACTCTATATTCTCCTTCCCCACCTCCACCAAGGACCTATTTTAGGCATTAATAATGTTTCCAGAAATAAACTTTCAGTTTTATAACTAGACCAGGGAGGCAGGAAATAGCTCACTAGTGGAGCACATAGCACATGCTGGGTCCTGGCTTCAAGTCCTTGTACTGGGGAGCCGGGAGATGGCTCAGTGGAATAAGTGCTTCTGTGTCAAGCGCAAGGGCCTGAGTTCAATCCCCGGTTCTGCCAAAAAAAAAAAAAAAAAAAAAAAAAAAAAAAAAAAAGTCCTAGTACTGCAAATAAATAAATAACTAAATTTCATATTATCATCAGAATCTTTACTGAAGCAGAGAGCACGGGTATACAACTGTAATCCCAGTTACTTGAGAGGCTGAGGCAGTAAGATCACAAGTTCAGAGCCAGCCTGGGTGATTTCAGAATAAAAAGTGAAAAATTCACACAGATATGGAGAACTCTTCTTGAATTCTACAACAGGAACAAGCAGTGGTGCTTATGGCCAAGTGATGGGAGGCATGGGCTTATCAGACTAGCACAGTGATGGTGGCCTAGCCAGTGGACAGCTGAATGGTGGCTATGGGCAGCGGTGGTGGCTGGCATAGTACAAGTATCCACATGGCGATGTTTTACAGGAAAACTCCAGTGATTTCCAGCGCAGTATTACACAGGCGGGCTAGGAGCAGCAAACAGCAACTACTCCAGTAGTAGAAGTTGCGCATCTGTGGACCTGAAGGAGAGCGGGGGAGTCAGCATGGCTCTTCCTTGTAAGCCGTAGCTGCCGGATGCCGTAGAACCTGGTCACTGACTTTGGTTAACCTCTTCAGCTTTTGTTCTTAGTATTTATTTATTTATTTGGTACAGGATCTTGCTACACAACTTGGACTCATAGTTTTATTTGTTTTTTGTTTTGTTTTGTTTTTTTTTTGCAGAACCGGGGATTGAACTCAGGCCCTTGCGCATGCCAAGCAAGCACTTATTCTACTGAGCCATCTCCTTGGCCCCAACTTGGACTCATAGTGATCCTCCTGTCTCAGCCTCCCCAGTGCTGTGCCACCATACCATTTCATGGCAAGGCGCTTGCCAGGCAGGCACATAGAATACACTACCCAGCAATCTCCCCAGCCTTCATTTTGGTTTTTTAATTTTTTGTTTCATTTTGTTTTTGTTTTCACAGGGTTTCACTGCAGTTCAGAGTGGCCTTGAATTTACTGTGTTATCCAGACTGCCTCCAAACTCTCAGCGATTCTCCTATCTCAGCCTCCTGAGTACTGGGATTCTAAGCTTCTGATTTATGCTGTGTGTGTGTGTGTGTGTGTGAGAGAGAGAGAGAGAGAGAGAGAGAGAGAGAGAGACAGACAGACAGACAGACAGACAGACAGACTGGGAAATTGAACCCAGGGCCTTCACAGATCTACATAGCTAGTTCTTTTTTCTTTTTAAATTCTGAGACAGTATTTTGCTAATTCATTAAATTACCCAGACTTGGGGCTGATGAGATAGCTCGGTGGATGAAGCACCTGCTTAGGCAAGTGCAGGGATCAGGGTTTGATCCCCAGCAACGTAAACTGTGCCGGCCCCATCCCTGGGTGCATGGTGCACATGCGCCTCTAAATCTAGCACTAGGGGGGCTGAGAACAGGAGGATCACTATGAGTCTGAGCTGCATTGTGAGACCCTGTACCAAATACGTTAAATAAATAAACAAATGAAGAAATAAATTACCCAGAATTGATTGAATTTGCCATCCTCCTGCCTCAGCCTCCCACAGTGCTGGGATTACAAACATTAGCCACCCAACTATTCTTTTTTTTTTTTTTTTTTTTTTTAATGTATTTGGTACAGTGTCTCACTACGCAGATCACAGATCAAACAGACTCATTATCTTCCTGTTTTCAACCTCCTCAGCTATGGGATTAAGAGCACATGCTCTACCATGCCAACTGTTCCACCAAACTAGTCTATCAACAACTTATCTAGGGGCCGGGGAGGTAGCTCTGTAGAATAAGCGCTTGCCTGGCAAGTGCAAGGGCCTGAGTTCAATCCCTGGTTCCACCAAAAAAAAAAAAAAAAAAGTTATCTAGATTGTTTTAAGGCTTCAAGGTTAAACTTCTGTTTTGGCCTTGAATTTGCTTTGTAACCAGACTAGCCTCAAATTCACAGTGATCCTTCTGCCTCAGCCTCCCCAGTGCTAGGATCACATGTGCCTGTCACCATGCCTGGCTAAGGTTCAACATTTTTGAAGGTAGGCCATTCAAGATGCAACATCAAAGTTGAGTATATGGGGCCAGGGAGATAGCTCAGTAGAATAAGCACTTGCCTGGTGAACACAAGGACCTGAGTTCAATCCCCCGACCTACCAAAAAAAGAAAAAATATTTTTTGGCCGGGGGTGGGCCAGTCTGGTGAGGTTGTGGAGCTGGGGATCAAACCTCGGTCCCCTGTGCCTGACTGATTCTGCCCAAGCAGGCACTTTAAGCAACTGAGCTAACCCGAAAGCCCCTAATTGGGGAAGGATTTTTTTTTTTCAAATTTTATTATTGTAGGATGTACTTGAATTGCGGGTATGTTTATGTTAAAGCAGTTGGATTATGGAATATTACACAGAACACTGGATATATGTTGAAAAACTTGCAGTTTTGTAAAAATACAGGAGCAACGCCTACAATTTTTTTCTTTGCAATGCCTACAATTAAGAGCAAAACATTTGTCATGTTTGTTAATTCTAGTTTAATAATTTATATATACATTTAAGGTTTTTTGCAGATCCGGGAATTGAACTCAGACCCTTACACTTGCCAGGGAAGCACTTATTCTGCTGAGCCATCTCCCTGGCCACTAAGCTTTTTTTTTTTTAATGAGGACATTTTTAGAAACAATACCAATACTTTTGTAGGATTTTTTTTTT
>NW_004524739.1:2174166-2209167 GCF_000260255.1 Octodon degus
AGCCCACCAGGGGGCGGGGCTGGCTGGCATGTGGTGCTGGGGGATTGAACCGTGGTCCCTGATGCTTTGCCAAGCTAGTTCCAAGTAGGTGCTTTTTAGACCACTGAGCCATCTCTCCAGCCCTTTTTGTAGGATTTTTGTCTTGATGTTTGTATGAAAATCTGGCCTTGTTTCAAATCTTTCGTTGTGCTGATTTCCTCTTATTGTACTAAGTGAAACTTGTCAAATAAATCTTGGGGGGAAAAAAAGGTGGGGATGTAGCTAAGTGGTAGAGTCCTTGTCTAGCATGTAGGAGGTCCTGATTTTAATCCCAGCACTGTGAGGGAAAATTTTGTTGTTTTTTTTATTGTTTTGTTTTGTTTTTTCTTTGGTACTGGGACTCAAACTCAGGACCTTGGAGTGCCAGGCAGGTGCTTGTGCCACTGAGCTATCTCCCCAGCCCAGTGGGGGAAAATTAAAGAAAAAAAAGTTGAATCTGGTGCATGGTAGCTAATGTCAGCAATGAGGAAGCTGAGGCAGGAGAATCACCCCAAGTTCCAGGCCAGCCTGGCCTGCACAGTGAATTCAAAGCCAACATGAGCTACATAGTGAGACTCTGTCTCAAAAATAAAACAAAAGCGAAGAAAAACACCTAACATTAAATCCTGCATACTTCTTCAGTTCAGAGTATAAAGAGCCATATCTCTTTCTTTGCATAAACGAATGTGTTTATTAAAACTCTAACCTACTCCTTTGGTGGGTATTCTGGTCGTTTTCAGTTCTAAGCTCTTACAATAATTGAGCAATGAACAGCAATAAACACCAGCTAAGGGCAGAAAGTCTGAAAAACATTTAAAATCACAAAAGGGAAAATATTTTGGTATATTTCCGGTTTTCCTTTTATGCTTTCCTGTATTTCCTAAACTTTCGGTTATGGGCCGACACATAACTTGGAAGGGAAACGTACCACTAAAACCAAATGTTTATCAAAGAGGAAAATACACCTAAAAAGCGGTGCGGTCGCAACCCCACCAGCCGAGCTGAGCGAGGAGGGGTGGGGGGAGGGAGGGGCGAGTCTCCTCGGTCCGCACCAATCAGAGCGCGGTTGACAGGCAGAGGAAATTTGGAGACCCTGCCCTCCCCTCCCCTCCCCTCCCCTCCGACAGCCTCCGGGTTTCGCTTCCGTAACCAGCCTGGAAACCTGCTGGGCCTATCCAACGCGCCGCTGCGGGCTGCTATTGGCTGCCTGAAAAACTCCACCCATCTTTCTGTTTATTGGTCGCTGCGGTTTACGTAAGCGGTGCCTGTTGCTGAGCAAAAACAAGTAAGTGCTGCAACTTTCGCAGAGACGATGCGTCTGAAAATAGGCTCCTCATTCTCAGGTCAAAGAAAAAAGAAAAAAATCTATTTATTGTGTACCTGCTAAATGCCAGGTTTTGTACCCCATGCTTTTAGGCCAGTGATAGTTATAGTAACTTTTCTTCAATACCTACTCCCTGCCAGTGGCTAAGCTTGATACTGTAGACTACGAACAATCATAATACAGATAATACGTGTCTTACTGAGCACTCAGCAGGCGTCAAGCCTCCTTAGGGGGTTTGTAGGCCTTAGCTCTCATCCCCGCGGTAGCCTTGTGGACTGAATTTTATTGTACGGTTTGACACAACAGGAAACCGGCTCAGAGATGTGTAGGTGCACACAGCTAAAAAAAGCAAGGCAGAAGTTGTTTTTTTCTGGAAATATGAGGCCGCTGGGGCAGCCTATGAAGGTGTAGTTGCCTCCAGTCTGGGGGGACTGGGCCTCAAGAGTTTAGCCTTTCACTGCAGATAACTTTCTGGCTCCCACAGATCTAGGATTAGCAGTACCATTCCAGGCTTAAATGTCTTGTCTGGACCTGAGGCTTCCTGCCTGTAAAATGAGAGGAAGTCCAAACACTGAGGCCTACATTAAGGCTAAGAAATTTTGAGAGGAGGATGGTTCTTTCAGGCAACAAAGACTAGTCAGCAACCACATTATCTTTACTTAGTCTTTGCCTGACCTCTTTTTCAAGACCTTGCGGCGGAGACATGGGACTTGACAATCCTGTAAACCAAAAACTGTTAGGGCCATCCTCAGTGTACCCTTTTTTCTATTCTACCTGAGCTGTAGCAGGACCCTGCCTGCAGGGGGAGATAATGGTTCACTCAGTCGACAAAACTAGTCGAACTCTTCAGCGAATTGCCCTAAAACGCCGCCGAGGTTAGTTTTCGTATTTTATTTAACAGGGATGAGCTCTTCCAAATCTAAAGGTTTCTGCTCCCCGCCCCCTCGCGAACACACGTATGCAATCGAGGAAAGCGAATTGCATGCATTGCTCAACAGCAGTTCTTTGCATTGTGGTTTTGGAGGGTTAGAGCGCATTTCCAATTCCTTTGTTTTGAAGATGAGCAAACAGATTCTAGGAGGGGGGGGCGCATTTTCAGTTCGAGTGATAAGGCTAACAACCAGCGCCTGAGTTGCCTGATTCCTGAGAGGAGCTCTTCAAAGATAGCTGGCTCCATTTCTGAGAGCCTGTGGTTGACCTACCCCCTAACGCACAACTCCAGGGGACAATGTCAGTGTTGCCGTGGAGACCCACAGCCCAGGAGCTGTCAGCTGTCAGCAGGAAGGGGCCAGCTCAGTTGCTGCTTCGGAAGCAATTGACTGGATGTGTGAAGAAGCCTTGGAGAGGGTCTCCTTTGGCTTTATCAAACCATTTGGAATGAGGCTCCTATCCTGAAAGTTCCCTCTGGGCAGAAATAGTGTCTTGACTTGGTGTGGAGAGCAGACCAAAAAAAAAAAAAAGCAAAAAAGTGCAGAAAATGACATCTGAATTATAACTTCCACCCATGACTATAGGATAAGGTTACTAAAGTGATTCTAGAATTTGAGATCAGAAAATTAATTCAGAAGAATAAATAGAGCAGATGAGAATCCCATTAGAGTGATAATTGGAGAGAGGCTCTGATGCTGAGATCTCAAAAACATTTCAAATCTAATCTAGAGGTGTCTGTGTCTCCAAGACCCAGACACTAGACCCCAAGACTAGGCCGTGATTGAGAAATAAAAATAGCTTTGGCCAATCAGCGGCCTCAATTTAGCTGATGCAATAGTCAGAGAGAGTATGGCAACAGGAGGGGAGCTCTTTTTTTTTTAATATTTTTATTTATTTTACATTTATTTATTGTGTGTGTGTGACCAGCTCAGCCCACCTGGGGGAGGGGCTGGCTGGCATGTGGTGCTGGGGGATTGAACCACAGTCCCCAAGCTTGTTCCAAGTAGGTGCTTTAGACCACTGAGCCATCTCTCCAGCCCCAGAAGGGGGGCTCTTGAGCGAAGCAAAAATACTGGGAAGGGGGAAATGTGGCCAGCCCTTGTCACCGCCCCCTTCAGGCCCTCCCTCTCCCCTAGTATTTCTGGAGCTCAGCACTGCACCTTGTACACCAGGCGTGGTCAATACTTTCTGAATGAGAGGAAGGATTTGTTCTAGTAGAGCCAGTCTGGTGATTCATTTTCTCATTGGTTGCCTCCACTTAGATTGCAGCTACCGGAACCGTCTTCATAGGATAACCTGACTTTTCATGGAAACCCTCCCACAAGAGAGGATGTGCTGGCCCATCAATTATAGGCCCTGAGACAGTTAGGTTTCTCATTCCCAATTAATCTATCTGTTTTAAGCATCGCTTACATGTGGCAGCCTGCTCCTCATACATCCACACCCTTCTCTCACCACTAGTGTGCTGGAGTTTCTATTGTGGAGTCATCGTGGCTCTGAATTCTTACCATGTTACTAAGCTACTTGACTTGGGCCAACATACCTCTTGAGCCTCAGTTCTCTCATCTGACAGTGGGCACATGATGCCTACTTCATGAGGTGACGAGGACAGTTACCTGGCACAGTGGACATAGCCCGGAACTCAGTAAACGTTAGTGTTTGTGTCTCCTTTCTTTCCTTGGAGACTGAGTCACAAAAGATCATGCAATTTAGAATATCAGGATCTTTGGCTTTACAGTCTCACAAAAATCACCGACTTTGTAAGTGAAGCTTTGGGGACAGTGCAGTCACATCTCTAGAGATTCTGAAAGGTTCTTGCTACCAGGAGGGTAATTCATGTACATTCAAAAATATTTACTGGGGGACTGGAGTGGAGTTCCATGATAGAGTGCTTGCTTGATATGCATAAGACTTGGGTTTGAGCCCAGCACCAGTCTTTTTTTAAGGATGGATAGATTTATTTATGTATTTATTTGGTACAGGGTCTCACTACACAGTGGGGACTTGTAGTGATCCTCCTGTCTCAGCCTCCCCAGCACTGGGATTACAGGTGTGTACCACCATGTCCAGTTTTGCTGGACCCAGCACCATTTTTGTTTTCCTCCTTCTCCTCCTCCTCCTCTTCCTCCTCCTCCTCTTCTTCTTCCTCTACTTCCTCTTCTTTCTTCCTCCTCCTCCTCCTCCTTTTCCACCTCTTCCTCCTCCTCCTCCTCCTCTTCCTCTTCCTCCTCCTCCTCTTCTAACTTAGGACATATTAGATGCTAGTGAGAGACACAGAGACACTTCAATCTAGTTTCTGCTGCCTTAAGGAATTCTGACACAGCCTAGTACTGTCAAAAGAGGACACTGTGACCTTTACAAGCAATTTTATCTACTGAGTTGCAGTTCCCTTGCTGTGTACAAATGGTCAGTAATACTCCATTGTTTATTGGAGGAAAGGAGTAGGATATGTAGAAATGATAATGAAGCTAATTTAAGTTTGGAAACCAGTTGCATAAAAAAAGTAGAGAAAATGGGTCGAAGGTGTTGAGAAATGGTTGGGATTACTTTTAGTCCAGCTGAAGAAATAAGGCTTTTGGAGGAAGTGGCATTTGAACAAAGGCTTCTTTCAACCCACAAACAGGAATAAAGGCCTTGAATGCCAGGTACAATTTCAATAGGCAGTGATTTGCAAAATAGGGTACTGAAAGAAGAAAAAAAAAAATTGAAGGCCAAACAAGGACCCTGGGTGTGGCTGGTATAAAACTACTTTTATTTTGGTGAGGTGGAAGCAGTGCTGAGGATTAAACCTAGGGCCTAGGCAAGTGCTCAATCACTGAGCTACAACCTTAGCCTATTTTTTATTTGTTTATTTATTTATTTATTTTTGCGGAACCAGGGATTGAACTCAGATCCTTGCGTTTGCCAGTCAAGCACTTATCCTACTGAGCCATCTCCCCGGCCCCCCCTTAGCCTATTTTTTAGACAGGAACTCAGTAACTTGCTCAGGCTGGCCTTGTACGTGGAATCCTCCTGCCTTGGTCTCCCAAGTAGCTAGGATTACAAGACATGCACCATCATGTGCAGCTTACACTTTTAAAATGAAAGTTGGGGGCCAGGAGATAGCTTAGCTGCATAAGAGCCTACCTGGCAAGTGCAAGGTCCTGAGCTTGATCCCTGGAACCAAAATAAATAAATAAATAAATAAATAAATAAATGAAATGAAATGGAAGTTGAGTCTGTTAAAAGGTTGCTTAAAATGAAAATTAACCCATAGGAAGAGTAGATGACCAAGAACAAATTACCAGTAGGACATTGTGCTAGATGGCATAAAATGGGAGGAAAAAATGTGAAAATGTAAACCCTGCCTTCAAAGAGTTTATCATCCAAAAGGTCAGATAATGGCAACACACACCTGAAATTCCAGTATCTATGAGGCTGAAGCAGGAGGACTGTGAGTTTGAGGCCAGCCTGGGCTATGTAGCAAGATCAAATTCAGTCTTGACTATATAGTGGGACTCTGTCTCAAAAAATAAATAAAAGATGCCAGATGTGGTGATACATGCCAGCAATCCTGTCACTTTACGAGGCTGAGACAGGAAAATTACAAGTTCTAGCCCTGCCTGGGCAATTTAGTGACTTAAGCTACAACATAAGGTAGAGCGTGAAAAATATTAAATGAAACCCACTCTAAGTGTTTTTGGAGCTCAGAAGAGAATGGAGATTTATTTCCTTCTCCTAAGAAGCTGGATGGAGGCAAGAAACCAAGTCAAAGGTTCATCTTGAGAATCCAAAACCAGACTCCAAACTTGTTCCACAGGGGACCTGGATGTCAAGCCCACCCTCACTCCCTATGCAGATTAAATAGTGATTTTTAAATCAAAGTAACAAAAAAGAGGGCTCTGAAGACAAACAGCAAAGAGGCTCTCTGGGAAGTTGAAGAATTTTGCTTTGAGGAGTTGAGGTTCTAGCTGAGGCAACTTCCTTGCAAAAGGAGACTTGAAGGGCAGGAAGAAGATGAGATCAGAGAGAGTATGTCTGGAAAGAAGAGGGGTAAAACAGAAACTAAGGGAGCACCCACGTCTTAGCAAGTGGGAGGAGAAGGAGTTAGAGGAGTGGCCAGAGGGCCAAGCTGGAATAAACCCAGCAGAATGCGTTGTTACTGGCAGAGGTGGAGGATGTGACCAGAGAAGGCAGCGAGGGAGAGGACAGAAAATTGAGCAACAAACCCTGAGATAGGACATGAGGTTGCTGACTGCATTTTGGCGTATGGGGCTTTTCCAGAGACTCCACAAATGACGTGGATTCCCTGAGCCTGGCACATTTGCAGGTGAAGTCCTCTCCGAGGCCCGAGGGAACTGGGTGGTGTTCTCAGGCCTCCAAATGTCTAGTACTCAATTCTATAATTAGCATCACTAGATACCGCGGACTCAAACCTCTCCCAACCCCAACCAGTCCCTCCAGGAACTGAAAAGCTGAACTCACTTGGGAGGGATTTCACACCTGGCTCTCAGGGCCAGCCCGTAACGTCCCGTTTCATCACGTATCCCTAATGACTCTCCGGGCTGTCACTCTCATCTGGTATTATCAGCTATATGACTAAAGCCTCTTGCAAAAGTTTGCAGCATTCGTCGGAGGTCGACTACAGCTCCCAGAATTCCCCGGCGCTCCCCGAAGCCGATTGGCTGATCAGTTGGCTCCAGAGGGTGGTGTAGCCCCAGCCTCCCCGAGAAACAGGCGTCTGATTGGCTGTGCCTCTGGGCTTTTGTGTCCCCGCCCTCCCCCGGGGACCGCAGCGGGCTAAGAGGCACTGCTGGTGTCAGAGCCCGGTGAGCGCTGGCAGTTCCGCGGCGGAGATGCTGAGAAGCGCTGGGTCCACAAGCAGCGCTGTCCACTGCGGACTTCCGAGGCATTCGGGGCCGTGAAAAGCCCCAGCATCGCGGCCAATCTCAGGCCCCCGAAGGCACCCACTATTCTAGGAACCAGACTGGGGGAAAGAGTCCAGCCAGCAGCTGTAGTCCTCCGGATCGCGAGCGTCCTGGAACCCCTAGAGACACCCCGGAGTTCCAGAAGCTCTCCGGCGGCCCCCAGAACCGGTTTGCTGCGAGCGACAGTCCAAGACCCCCTCTGGTACACCGGTCATCTGCCCGCCGAGGCTGGGTCCGGCGCACACCATGATCGTTGCGGACCCGGAGTGCCGCTCCGAGCTCAAGGGCTACCTGCCGTTCGCCCGGGGCGACGTCGGAGATCCGGGGGCCGGAGAGGTAAGCGGCGGCCGAGCGACGCCACACTTCCCGGAGCCGCGTTCGAGACTTCGGGCTGCCCGGAGCTGAGTCCGCGCGCCCCCCGGGCGCCGGGAGGGGAGGGGAGCGCGTAAGCCCGAACCACGGTTGCATCAACTGCAGCCTCCGGCCTCTTCTCTTCTCGCCTCCCTTCGGCCCCTCCCCCTTCCTCTCGCCCCCACCCCCACCCCGGCCGCCAGAGCCCTCCCTGGCTCTCCCTGACTCCGGACGAAAGAGTGGGAAACCTTTTGGGGGCTCTCCAGGCTTTGGGTTCTTGTGGAGAAAGCGTCTTCAAGTCCAGGCAAATCCCAGCCTGAGCGGCCCGACCACTCCTCCTCCCCGCCCCCTGCGCAGTTTCCCGTCCTCTCCGCGGAGGCCGGCGGGCCCAGGAAGCTTTTCTAGGATCCGGACCGGTTCCGGCCCCTCAGCGTGGGGCAAGGAGCACCTGGGACTGGCCCGCAAAGGTCATCCCCGCCCGCCTCGCCCCTACCCCCGATTTGGAAGGTGCTCTTGGGGTTTGGCGGGCCGCCTGATACGCGGCAGCGGCAGCGGCAGCCAAAGCTGGAGGAAAGGGGACTGCTCTAGCAGTGGCTCCCGAAGACTCGTTCCTATTAGGCTGCTCCTTATTGAGTGGTCTAGGGTCTTGGAAGTTTTTTTCGCGGGGACTTCCCCCTTCCTGCTCCCCTCCCCCCCCCAGCCTTAAAGGGGCTTTGCCGGGAAGCAAGAAATAAAGGCGGACCTAATTCAACAACTGTCCCGCATCCTCGTAATAGCAGTGGCAGTGAGCATCTTACTTATTGAGCACCTGCTAGATGCCAGGCGCTGGGGTTTGTATGGTCTCTGCCTCCTCTGGGCTAAACCAGCAAATGCAGGCAATATCAGCATTTTACTGGATGAACAAACAGGCTTAGAGGGGCTGAGACAGAGCCTTCCTTCCCTAACTCCAAAACTCATTCTTTAAGCCTAGGATTTTGGACAGTGCTTGGCACAAGAGGGAATTTTGCTTGTTTCTTTAGTTTCCTAGCCTGAGGTGTTGTGGAGGTGGGTGTGTTTTAAGGCTGAGTCAGTGGCATGCTCGTGTTAGAGTGTGTGACCCAGGGAAGATCTACTCTGAGCAGAGCGGATTCTGGAGATGCTTTTGATTGTTGTTTTCCAGTACTGAGAATTGAATCCAGCTTCTCTTGTATGCTGGGCAAGTGCTCTACCACCACATTGCATCCCTAGCCCTCCTCTTTCTTTGCCATTTCCCACCATCCCTTAGGAGCCCCACATGGAGGAATGCTCACTTCTGCCTCTTCTCAGCTGAGTCATTTAGTCTGTTTATGAAAAAGATAAAATAAAAATCTCATTATTATTGAGATGCCTGGTCTCACTGGAGTAGCACATGCTGGGTCGGTGTCCTATCCCTCTACTTACTGCGGAGTTTTCCCATAGGACTTCTTTCTTTCTTTCTTTTTTTTTTTAATGTATTTGGTGCAGGGTCTCACTACACAGCTTGTACTTGCAGTTAACCTCCAGTTTCACCTTCCTAGCTCTGGGATTATAAGTGTGCACCAGCATAGGCCGCTGAGCTATTCCCACAGCCCCTCCTATAGGGTTTCAAAAAATATATTTATGGGACTGTTGGGAGAATTAGCTGAGAATACTAGCACAGGCTGAAGCACACTGCCTGGCACCTAGTGCTACATACAACATGGTAACTGGAACCAAAATTTTAGCTACTGTCACAATAGTTATCTCCCTTTCTAGGATTTGACCTTTCCCCTTCAATGGGACAAGACCTGGAAAGCAGTCTAAGGAGAAAGGTGCCATACATAGGTAGTGTGGGCAGGCTTCCAGGGACTTCAAGGAAGTCATTTTTCAGTGGAATGGTGGTATGAGTGAGGTATTTCTCCCAAGTTTTTCTGTAGAAGAGAAGACCTTGGGAAGTGTAATCTTTGGAAGATAGCAGTGTGCCAATCTTACAGAGCCTGGGGCTCGAGGTCCAAGGGAAGGACCTGATGTGCAGTTTTCCTCGATTACCCATCATTCCACACTATCTCCAGACTGCCTCCCCCATCTAATACTGCTTGCATATTTTCGAAGCTGTATTGGGCTCTAGAAGCTTCCCACGCACAAGATAAGTTTCTTTCTTTCTTATTTATTTTTTGGCGGAACCTGGGATTGAACTCGGGCCCTTGCGCTTGCCAGGGAAGCACTTATTCCACTGAGCCATCTTCCTGGCCCGCTTTTTTTTTTGTATTTTAGTACAGGGTCTACAGGGTCTCACTACATAGATTGGACTCATAGTGATTCTCCTGTTTTCAGTCTCCCAAGAGCTGGGATTACAGTCACGCACCACCAAGTCTAGTCGTAGTCTGCTGTTTTAGTGTGCCCTGGGGGCGGGGCCAGCTCTGGCACTGGCACCAGCACCATCATGGCACACTGGGGATCGAACCCCAGCCACTATGCGCTCTGCCTAAACAGGCACTTCAATCAGCTGAGCTATGTGGCTGACCCTAGGATAAGTTTCTTTGTACATCTTCTTCCAGTGCTCTTCACCCGTGGTGGAAGTTTTGTGAAACAGTTACTTGGTTCACGTAAATTAGGTGTTGCTTGTCGGTCTCCCTCGCCACAGTAGACACGTTGTGGGTCCCAGCCCCAGTGCTGCCCTCTGCACCCTGGCAGTGCTCACAGTGACCCCACCCTGGCTGGCCAAGCTGCTCCTTGTAAAGTGTTCTGGCTTTCAGATCAGATTGAAATTGTACCTGTCTCTAAAGAAGGGATAAACAATACCGGTTTCCTTTGGGATTCAGTGAGATGATACCCAAAGCTGGGTGGATGTCAGGGCTGTACTTGTACCATTTTTCTCTTGGGTGCAAACCCAGACAGATACCTGAGTTTAGCTCCTAGGAGTGGTATAGAAGTATGTACCCCTTCCTAGTCGACCTAGTGATAGAACAAAGATCTGTAGCTGAGACCCAGAGTTTCCATGCCCAGATATCAAGAACAAAGATGGAGCTACTCCAAGAGGCCAACCAGATGGTGGACAGAAGCCTGGGAAGCCAAACTAAGCTGAATTCCAATCTCCAGGCCTGTAGCCTCTTCCCGGAAGCTCTTCTGGTGGAGTGTAAAGGCCCTCAGGGTACCAGGCATTCCTGGGTTTAAATTGCAGGTTGCCACTGGTTGGCTGGTACTTCACTTTTTGAACCCTTAATCTTTCTTTGTTTGCAAATTAGTGGCCCCTTTATCTCCAAACTGATGAAGATTAGGAACCTTCATGCAAGTACCCTATCCGAAAGTTAACATCTCCTGGGGCTCTTGAATTGGGAGCCAGGCCCTGAGCTCTGAGGCAATTATGCTGTTTTTACCAGTAGTTTAGAGACCTCCTGATGAGTGACCTCCCAGAGAGCAGTCTGACTTCATTGTTCCTGCTGTCCTCCGTGACTGTCGCTGTTGGAGTTATGAAGTACAGCTCTCATTAGGTTTCCTTCTGCTTCATGTAAACTAGGTTACTTGGGCAGGTAACCCAGCCGCTCTGGTTCTCCTTCTCCCTTGTTTCATCTGTGTAATCCAGGTAGCATCACGAAGCACACCTTAACAGATGTGCTGAACCTGGGCTCACTGGCATTTTAGATTTGGATAGCCTGACATGGCGTGGGTGGGAAACACAGCTACTTCCAGCAGGAGGTAAAGGCTGAGGCAGGTTGATGCCGAATTCAAGGCCAGTCTGGGCAACATAGGGGAAGTCCAAGACTCTAACTCCAAAAAAGTAAATTCAAAGTACAGGAAAATGTTTTGTTTGTTTTTTTTTTTTTTTTCTTTCTGTTGCACTAGTCACATTTCAAATGCTCAGCCCCTGTAACGAGGTGCCGCAGTATGTATTAGACAGTGTGGGTGTAAAACATTCCAGCATCACAGAAAGTTCTGATGAATTTGACTGTGCTGGACCCTGGAGGAATAGAGGCTGGTTCTGTCTTCGAGGTGAGAAGCAGTGACAAATGCTGTGATTTAAAGGCAGTGAACTCCTGGGCCTGGGGGTAGGACAAAAAGCATCTCATGCATGGTGAACCCCAGGTGCACAAGCCCACGAACTTTTTTTTTAAATAATGGGGATCCCACTCAGTACCTTGTGCTTGCCAAGCAGACACTTAAGTCACTGAGCTATTTACTTTGGTCCAAGCCCATGAACTGTTGAGACCCTAAGAGGTTTACAGAGTAGAGATCTAGTTCCTGAACTTGGAGGAATCTATTCTAACTCTCCCGCTACCTTCTTCCAGGCTGAGTGACTAGAAGTAAGTTAGTCTTGCTGAGTTTTATTCCTGTCTGTAAAAGGGGGGAAGTGGTAGTTGTCTCTGTATTAAAGTCTAGATGGTTCCTGTGAAGTCAGTGCTTAGCCAGTGGTAATCCTTGCTGTTACTGTATTGTTGTTGATTCCCTGCCCTCCGCGAATAGGGGAGGGCTGGGTAATGGGATCCAGATCTGCCTGTCTTCCCCAGACTCCCTGTGGTGTCAAGGTCAGAGTGCTTATTCGGGGTACTGAAGCCATAGATTCTTCCTCTTGGTCTTGCTTTCAGGGTTTCACGTTGTCTATTCCCTGTGGCTGGAGTGCTGGTCCCCTCAGTCTTCAAAGGTCACCTCCCCAGTGGCTTTTCCTGTCTGCTTTCACTAAAATAGTGCATACTTTGCCACCCTATTATCATTACATTTCATCGCTCTGTTTCATTCACTTTTTTGAGTTGAAATCCTAATCATCATTTGTCTTTCTCCATGAATCCAGAATTACGTGAAGGCTGAGACTTTTGTCTTTTCGCTGTTGTGTTCTTGCTGCCTGCAACAGAATCATCAGACTGTTCTCTAAGTGAACAAATTCTGAGTCCACCTGGAAAGCACTTAGCCCGCTGCCTTATACTTGAAAGTGATCAATAAATAGTGCAAACAATGGTCCTCAGCTCTCAGCCACTGCCTTTTACTGGGGCCCCACCCCCGGCCAACTCGTTAGAATAGCTGGGGGTCAGACATCTGTATTTTTAAAACCTTTCTAAAAGGGATTCTAATGTACTGCTGCTTGAGCTGAGACACTTTTGTTTGAAATAACAAGGAAGTTAATGCCAGCTGACTTTCATTAAGTGTTTTGGGTGGTGGAGGTACAGAGGTTAGCCTTGTAGCATTATCTCATTAAATCCTCAGGAAACCCCAGGGAAATTAGTTACTACTCCTATTATTTGGTGAGGAAACTGATACTCATAGCTAATATGATAGCAGGTAGTAGAGCTATCATTTGAGCCCTAGCAGTTTTTGTCAAAACCCCTTATTTTACTGGGCTGGTGGTGCACACCTGTGAGTCTAACATTCTGTGAGGCTGAGGCAGGAGATTCACATCCAGTTCAAGGCTAGCCAGGGCTACATAGTAGCAAGACCCTATCTCAAAAAAGCAAAGCAAAACAAAACAAACTCCCCTCTTCCCCGACCACAACTCTATTATTGTTGTTGCTGCTATTGGAAGATGTTAATGAATCCAAATGCAACACACACAGACCTCTGGGTATCAGCTGCTACCTTTTGACAGCTCCTGGGTCAGAATTTGAAGTGAGGTGGCTCCCAAGACTGTTCCCATTTCTTTGGCATCTCTGGTGAGCCCATGACGCTTGTGGCCTCCTACCCTAATTCTGCCCGTCTGGTATGGTTTTCTCTCTGCCCTCTGATTTCCACCCCCTTGAGAGGGGTGCAGTTTGTGGAATCAGCAGTTCTTATCTCCCAGACTGAGCTGTAGGGTTTTTTCTCTTGGGTGAGGGAGGGCAGCAGCTGTGAAGGGAGTGTTTCTATAATTGTGTGGTTACTATGCTGGCCTCGGCCCAGCCCTGCCAGATAGCTCCCAGTGTGGGCTGAAAGGGGCCTGAACAGTCAGCTCAGCCCACTTTGTTCAGGATTAAGGCCTAGAGAGTCTAGATTACTTTCCCAGAGCCACACATCAAGTATGTGGCTGCATTGGTTCACCTGCACTTCATGGTTCTTTCTTTTATGAATGTTGAGACCCCCACACATCTGCCTCTGGAGGCTTTTGGCCGCCCAAAAAAGAAAGTCCAGTTAGTTTTTAGTCCTTGCAATACTAAGTGTGTTTTTTTGTTTTGTTTTGTTTTGTATTTAATACAGGATCTCACTACACAGATCAGACTCATAGTGATCTTCCTGTTTACAGCCTCCCAAGTGCTGGGATTACAGGTGCACGCCACCATGCCCAGTCTCAATTGCCATCTTTGCGCGCCCTGGGTATGAGGCCAGCACGGCACGCCGGGGATCGAACCTGGCCTCTGCGCTCTGATTAAGCAGGCGCTTTAGTCCACTGAGCTATCAGGCCAGCCCAAAAGAACTTCATAGATTGATTGTTAGCTCTTGAGGGAATGTATGGCATTCAAGGACACTTTTTTTTGATAGTACCAGGGATTGAACTCAGGACCTTGTGCTTGCCAGACAAGCACTATATTCCACTGAGCTATCTCCCCAGCCCCAGTATTTGTTTGTTGAGACAGGGTCTTTCTATAGGGCCCAGGATATTGGTGATCTTCCTGCATCAGGCTCTTTTAAGGCTGGAGTTATAGAGACATACCATCATGCCTGGCTTAGGTCTAGATCTTAATGGAAAGGGAGGGTTGGGAGACTGTCCCTTTCCAGTGACGGCATGGCTGTGATTTGGGTAAGGTAGCTCCAAGGCCAGTATAGAAGAGCCCCTCTTTCAAATTAAATGAATAAATAAAGTATCCTTCTTGAATTCCATCTCTAGGATTAGGATAAGCAGGTTTAGTAATTTTTGCTTATTTGGTTTGAGACAGGGTCTCACTCTGTACTTCAGGTGGGCCTTGAACTCCTTGGTCTTTCTGCCTCAGCCTTCTGCATCCTGGGGTTAAATGCATGCACCATCACACCCAGCTAAAACAGGTTTAGTGTGTACATGATTGCTACGGCTTATATCTAGCCCCCCACAAAAGCCACATGGGGTCAGAGGTGGGTCTTTTCAGAGGTCTTTGGATCTGGAGTATGTGACACTGTGGTTGAGTCAACGTTAAGCTTAAGGGCGTGAGTACCACCCATCCTAAGGGCAGGTAGCGTGGGTCAGATATAAGGGACAGAGAGAGGCTTGTAGCTTGCTTGCTGCTTCGGCTGTCTTCAGTCTCCCGTGGTCTGTTTGTCCTCTGTGATGCCCCTCTGTCATGCTACCCTGCCCTGAAGCCAGCTGAATGTGGATTGAAACCTCTACAAACTGTGAGTTGAAAGAAACCTTTCCTCTTTTAACTTTGGGTGTTAGGAATTTTGTCTCAGTAATAAGGAAAATAACTAGGACTAGGACTCTGGTAACTTCTTTTTTTTTGGCAGAACCAGGGATAGAACTCAGGCCCTTGTGCTTGCCAGGCAAGGGATTATCCTACTAAGCTATCTCCCCAGCCCTTGGTAGCTTCTGAAGAAATGCAAATATATTTATCTTGAAACAGACACTCTCATCAGCCTTGGACACCCTGCTCTGGTTCTCTCCACACTCGGTTTTCACTCACAGAGCATAATAAATGGCCTGGCCCTTCTCTCCACAAAATGTGATCTGGGCGTAGAGCAGTTTAAAACAGGATTAGAAGACATTATTTTCAGAAGCAAAATCATTGATGTCTTAGTTACTTTTCCCATTGCTGAGTCGAAGGACCTGACACCCACAAGTTAAGGGAGGAAAGGTTTATTTCAGCTTAGTTTGTAGAGGTTTCAGTCTGTAGTCAGCTGGCTCCAGGGCAGGATGGCACAGCAGAGGGCGTCACAGAGGGGAACCAGTCCATGGCAAGCAGGCAGGAGACAACACAGCAGCAAGCAGAAGGCAGCGAAGCAGCCAAGTAGCCAAGCAGCTTTTTTTGTGTCTGTCTCAGTTATTCTTCTCTCGTTGCTGGGACAAATACCCGATACTCAAAATGAAGGAAGGAAAGGTTTATTTAGCTCACAGTTACTGGAGGTTTCAGTCCATGTTCAGCTGGGTCCAAGGCAGCACAGCACAGAGCAGAAAGCAACTTTTCATGGTAACAGCAAAGAGTAAGAGCAAAGGCAGGAATAGCAGCAGCTCAAGCTGCTAGCTTCTCTCCCCTCCTTACATTGTAATGCAAATTCCCTGCCCCAGGGCAGGTGCAGCATCCACACCCAAAGCAATCAATCACAAACTCCAGAAGCTGCCCCAAGACTACATGAGGCTTTGGAGGGGACACCTAGACACAAACCATAACACTGTTTCTCTCTATTCCCTCGTGGCTACTCACCTTTTGGGTGGTACCACCCACACTGCGGGTAGAACACTCTTAATCCCAGCATCACATCTTTTTTTTTTTGGCCGGCTCAGCCCACCCTAGGGGCAGGGCTGGCCCGGTATGTGGTGCTGGGGATCTAACCTCAGTCCCTGTGCGCTTGCCTAAGCAGACACCTTAGACTGCTGAACTATCTCACCAGTCCCCCAGCATACATTCTTAATCCTAGCAGAACACCTGCTAATCCAGCCCCTCGGAAACTCCCCACCTATGACCACATGAGGCTGGGCGGGGCACTGATGAGTATCAGAAAACCATTCCTACAACTGTTAAGAGTTCTCTCTGCAAAAGGAATGGCCAGTGGGTGAGGACGGGCCTGCACCATTCACTGTTTTTGGAGGTCTTGGATCAGTTTGATGCCAGTTAAGTGGATTTACACATCAGAACATTAACGTGGCTGCTGTGAAGATGAAGGAGGAGAGGAGGAGACAGGGAGATGACTAGGAGGCTGCAGACAGGGACAGTCAGAGAAACCGGAATGGGAGAGGAAAGGAGGCTCCTTTTGGGCGTCTATTGTACCTGCTTATTGGCTTTGGGATACAGCCACAGGGGCTTCGGTATCGGTGCTGTGGGCCACTAAGATAGTGGCCTCTGAGAGATGCAACGTGGTGGCTGTCTGTATTTCCCTTTCTCTGGGTCTTTCCTAACCAGAAATACTGGGACTCCCAGGATCCTGCCCAGTTCCTGAACACTTCAGCCGAGATCAGCCCTTGTGTCTTCATCACCCACCAAAGGGGTAGAAATGTCCTGCCCGGCTCCTCCACACAGGTTGCATCAGCAGCTCTATTTGTTTATGTATTGGTACTGAGGATTGAACCCGGCAGCTTAGCATGGAACTACGTTTGTGACCTTTTTTTTTTTTTGAAACCAAGTCTTTTAATTTATTTAATTTGTTAATTTTTTTTTTTTTTTTTGCGGAACTAAGGATTGAACTCAGACCCTTGCACTTGCCAGGGAAGCGCTTACTCTACTGAGCCATCTCCCCGGCCCTTAATTTGTTAATTTTTGAGAGGAGGTCGAAACACAGACTTGTTATGTAGTTCATGCTGCCCTTGGACTCATTGTGTGGCCTAGGCTACTCTTGAACTCAAGTGATCCTCCTACCTCAGCCTCTGGAGCTCTGGGATTACCGATGTTTGCCACCATACCTGGCACCCTGTAATAAATCTTTAAGCTTTTTATGATTTGTTTGTTTAACATCATGGTCTCAGGGTGGATCTGTTTTCCTACAAATGACTCGGATTTATTCTTTACAGCAGAGTAATACTCCATTATGTATAAGTACTGCATTTTCTTTACCCATTTACCTGTTGCTTCCCACATTTAGCTATTATGAGCTGTGTGTGTGTGTGTGTGTGTGTGTGTGTGTGTGTGTGTGTGATTCTTTCAAAGATGAAATTTCAACGTTGTTTTAATTTATATTTTTCTGAGCTGGGAATATAGCTTATTGGCACAGCACCTGCCTGGAGAGCGCAAGTTCCTGAGTTCAATTCCCAGCACCAAAAAAAAATTTTTTTTTCATTTCTTTGATGACTAGAGATATGAAAAGTCACAGGCTCATAAGCTCACCAGAGCCCTCAAGGTTGGAGGAGGAGGCTGGAGAGAGATTAGTCCTCTTTATCTTCAGCTAACCAGCCTGTTTCCTTCTAGGAGCAGAGAGAAAGCCCTGCTCGGCGAGGCCCCCGAGGGCCCAGTGCTTTTATCCCAGTAGAAGAGGTAAGTCTGGAAGGGGTTAGGGCTGGGGAAATAGCTCAGTGGCAGAAGCGCCTGCCTGGAAGGGGTTAAGATATCTTTGGTTCCTGGGAGGTAAAGGGGGGGGCGGGGAGGGGGGGGATATTGATGGAAATATCCCCTGTTGCTTACCCTGTAGCTTTGTAACTACTTTCCAATTCCTGATCCATTTAATTCACAAAACAGCTCTGTGAGACAGGTGGTTTCATCCCTATTTCCCTGGGAAGAAAAAGGCTTAGAGAGATGAAATGACAGCCAGACATGCCTGTGTACGTGTGTGCATGCATGTTAAGGTCTTTTTTCTTTTTTGGTACCAGAAATTGAACTCAGGGCTTTACACTTGCCAGGCCGGCACTATGCTACTGACCTACATCTCTGTCCCCTGGATTTTTTAGTTGGTTTGTTTTTTGAGAAGGGTCTCACTTGCAGTGCACACTGACCTTGAACTCACTTATGCAGCCCAGGGTGGCCTCGAACTCACAGTGACCCTCCTGCCTCAGCCTCCCAAATGATGGCATTACAGGTGTGTTTCACCATACCTAGTTTGTCCTTTGGTTTTTTGAGACATTGTTTCATTACATAATTCAGACTAGCCTTGAATTGTGGCAGTCCTCCTGCCTTATCCTCTTGAGTGCTAGGATTATAAATATACACCACTGTGCCCAAATTTTAGTAACCAAACTTGTGATTCCTGGACCAGTCCCTTTCTTTAATAAGACAAAATAGTCTCTTGTCTTCTCACCCTTCTCGCCCGTATGTTACAGAAAAGTTTTCTGCTTTAAAAGTAATATAGGTTCATTATTTTTCAATTTCTCGTTTTCAGGAAGCTCTGATCTCTTGATAGTCTTACTCCCTATATAAACAAGGGTTTTTTTGTTTTGTTTTGGTTTGATTTTTTTTGTGTGTGTGGTACCAGGGATTGAATTTACCCCCTACATAGATCTTTACTGTTAACCATTTGCCATGGTTTACTGGCCTTTTTTTTTTTTTTTTTTTTTTTCTTACAGATATTTGTTGTCAGTATAAAAACAAAGTCATAGTCTATAGCTTATGTTTTGTTTTTTCACGTAATAGATTACAGATATTTTGCATTTACAGTTAGCTCATTTGTTTGTTTGCAGTGCTGGGGATTACGCCCAGAGCCTCACGCATTCTAGGCAAGCACGCTTGCCGGCTACCCTCTGGCTTCCGTGCATTCAGTCTGTGAAGGGCATTGTTCTAGGAATCAGGGACCAAGAGCAAGACAGGCAAATCTCTTCACCATCCTTGATCTTACATTGTAGTGTACATGGGTGGCAAGGCGACTTTCAGAACACATCCATGGAAAAATTTTAAATTGACTGCTTGTTTCCTTTGGCCTTTGAATAGGGATAGATGTTTTATTTACTATCTCTTTCTCTTGTAAATGTGCACACCAAAATGAATAATGACCTGTGAACAAATTTCTGGGTTCCCTGTTTGCCTAGTGCTTTGCAGATGTAAGATAAATAACCACCCACTGATTATTTATATCAGTAGCCCAGAATTTTAGGGTCATATATTGTTCTTACAGTATCTTCTCCCTTTTAAATAACTCTTCTTTTATAATAAAGGAAAGAAAAAGGACTAGGAGTTTATCTGGATTTGAATCCTGGTTCTGTCATTTACCTTATCTGTGGCCTAAACAAGGAACAATACCTGCCTGGTTTCTCATCTGTCCATGGGGAAACGAATAGTGACCTCTTCACAGGACTATTTGGAAGATTTAATAATGTAGAGCAAACCCCAGAATGTGTGAGGCCCTGAGTTCCATCACTGCCAAAAAATAAAAAGGAAATAAATTTTAAGTAAATAAAAAAGAAAAGATAGAGCTCCAATCTCATAGTTGTTGTGAGCACAGTTTTCTTTTTGTTTTGGAGCTCAAACGTAGGGGCTGGTGCATGCTGGGTAACAGCTCTGCCACTGCCCCAATTTTGTTAAGGATTAAATGAGTTGATAATGGATATTACTTGAACAATGCTTGGTAGGTATTATATAAGACACCTAATAAGATTTTGTTTGATCACTTAGTGGACTGTCTTTTCCTCTCCATTCTGCCTGTTTGGACCTGATGGTGGTTTTCAGTTATACCACTACCAAGGATGTGGGTCTGTGATGGTGGGAGTGGGCAGGAGGAGCCCACACTCTTCTCTCCACTTGGCAGGTCCTTCGGGAAGGGGCTGAAAGCCTGGAGCAGCACTTGGGGCTGGAAGCGCTGATGTCCTCAGGACGGGTAGACAACCTGGCGGTGGTGATGGGCCTGCACCCCGACTACCTGAGCAGCTTTTGGCGCCTGCACTACCTGCTGCTGCACACAGACGGGCCCCTGGCCAGCTCATGGCGCCACTACATTGCCATCATGGTGAGCCTGTCTGCAGCAGACCCTTGTGAGGGTGTTGTGAGGGTGGCCATGTGGGGATTTGGTCCTTGTATATCTTCCCCCCACCTTATTTATTTATTTGGTACAAGGTCTCGCTACACGGTTCAGACTCACAGTGATCCTCCTGTTTCAGCCTCCCCAGCGCTGGGATTACAGGCGTGCACCACCATACCTGGTTTCAGTGGCAAGGGGCCTGCACCACATGTGTGTGGTACCTGGGATTGAACCCAGGTCTTTGTGCTTGCCAGGCAGGTGTTTAGTGCCAAGCTATCTCCTCTGCCCTGTCCTTGGATCTCTTTTCTAGAGGCTTCCTGAATTGATTCCATAGATGAAGCAGAAGGGCCTACCTTGGGTGTGGTAGCGCATACCTCTAATCCTAGACATTGGGAAGCTGAGGCAGGAGAATCACCTCTAGTCCAAGGAGGCCTGCCTGGGCTACACAGAAAGTTTAAGGCCAGCCTGAACTGCATAGCAAGACCCTGACTCAGGAAAAAAAGAAAAAATCTAGGGGCCAGGGAGATAGCTCAGTAGAATAAGCGCTTGCCTGGCAAGCACAAGGGCCTGAGTTCAATCCCTGGTTCTGCCAAAAAAAAAAAAAAAAGAAAAAAGAAATCTAGCATTATCTGACTGTCCATAGAACTTTAGTCTCGAAGAGAGGTGTCGTTGATGCATGCTTTCGGCATTAGGAAATGCTGGCCAAAGGAGTCAGGCAACTTGCAAAGCTGGTGGCAGAGCCTGAGTTAAAGATGCCTCACTTTTCTGCCTGTTGGCTATAAGCCCAATAATATTCCTCCCTCCAAGGGGGTCCCTCCTTGAGTGAGGCATAAAAGGGAGAATGACCCAGACTCTTGACAACCCCGCCCACAGGCTGCTGCCCGCCACCAGTGTTCTTACCTGGTGGGTTCCCACATGGCCGAGTTTCTGCAGACTGGTGGTGACCCCGAGTGGCTGCTGGGCCTGCATCGGGCCCCTGAGAAGCTGCGGAAACTCAGTGAGATCAACAAGTTGCTGGCACATCGGCCATGGCTCATCACCAAGGAACATATCCAGGTGCAGTAAATAGTGGTGGGTCCCTTAGGAAACCCCAGGGCTGGGCTGGGTGGTGGCTAGCAGTCTTGGGACAGACACTGAACAGGTCTGGCCTTCTCTACTCTCCAGGCCTTGCTGAAGACAGGCGAGCACAGCTGGTCCCTGGCTGAACTCATCCAGGCCCTGGTGCTGCTCACCCACTGCCACTCACTGGCCTCCTTTGTGTTTGGCTGTGGCATCCTTCCAGAGGGGGATCCAGAGGGCAGCCCTGCCCCCCAGGCACCATCACCCCCCAGTGAGCAAAGTAGCCCCCCCAGCAGGGATCCACTGAACAACTCTGGGGTAAGTCACCTTGGCCCTGAGTCTTAGGGGGAGAAAGCTGGTGTGGCCTCTGGCTCTTGGGTTGAAGTCACTATCTTCTGCAACTGAGAGGCCACAAAAATGTTATTTGATTGAAGCTCGGTCTCCTCATCTGTTGGGTGGGGATAAAGACCCTAAACTGTGGGTTGTGAAGATTAAGTGAAGTACTATGTGACTGGCCTTTCAGCATGTGGCTTCTGGGTTTTAGCACTTTAAAATGACAAAGAAGCCAGGCAAGGTGGCATATGCATATGGTCCTACCTGAGGCCAAGGCAGGAGATCAGCCTGCTGATCATATAGGGAGAACTTGCCTCAAAACAAACAAAAGAAATTTACCTAAAACTCCTTATTTTGACCTTGCTTATTTTAATATAGAAATATAGACAATTGGGGGGGGGGTGTGGACAAGCTCAATGATAGTGCTTGCCTAGCATGAATGAGGCTCTGAGTTCAATCCCGAGTACCACAGGAAAAACAAAATACAAGTAATTTAAAAATTCCCCATAAGGGAAGTTATCTAAGAGAAGACATGTGTCTTTGGTAGCCTGTAGCCCTGGTGTAGCCCACAGACCACGTGAGCTGTGTGGCACAGTGGTTGGTTCCCAGGCTGCCCTGGTGCTGTGTGATCATTCAGGAAGGCCTGGTATGTGGGAAGGCTGAGGTGGAGTTTCCTGTGGGGAAAGGAGGAGGAATACATGGGAAGCACTGTGTCCCTCTTCCAGGGCTTTGAGGCCGCCCGTGACGTGGAAGCTCTGATGGAACGCATGAGGCAGCTGCAGGACAGCCTGCTGCGGGACGAGGGAGCCTCTCAGGAGGAAATGGAGAGCCGCTTTGAGCTGGAAAAGTCGGAGAGCCTCCTGGTAACCCCCTCAGGTAAAGGTCCCCAGGACTGACCCCTCCTTAGCCATTTCTGTGAGGAGCAGGTACCTCCACACATCATCCTTCAGAGGCAGCCATCTCTCCACTTCCCTCAGAGGTTCAGAGGCCTATTAGCCTTTCAGGCTGTGTGACCACTGATAATCACCTCCTGCCTCAGGGCCTCAGGATTGGTGTGAAGGGTCAATGAGCAAAACACTTAGCACAGCCCCTGACCCAGGGTGATGACTCCAAAGGACTATCACTATTACTGTTTCTTGGGCTTTGCCACCTGGGCCCATATCAGACCCACCTTCTCCCCAGCCCTGATTCTAGCCAAAGTCCTGCTCTTCCTCACTACAACAAGGGGCTCTCTCTGGCCTTCCTTTGGGCTCCCCTGCCCCCCATTTGATGATTAATCAGGAGTGGAGTCCAGTGTGTCCATGCCTCACCCTCACCATGACCTCTCTCTGACATGGTCCTCAGCTGACATCCTGGAGCTTTCTCCACACCCAGACATGCTGTGCTTTGTAGAAGACCCTACTTTCGGATATGAGGACTTCACCCGGCGAGGGACTCAGGCACCCCCTACCTTCCGGGCCCAGGTAGGACTCTCCCCATTGGTCTAGGCTATTGCTCTAGATATACAGAAAAGCAAGAGACAGACAGATAGTTTGAGTGATAAGGGTAGCTTCTTGCAAGACTGCATGAAGATAGTGGGGATCCCACTGATTTAGAAGGGACCCATCTGTGCCCTAAGCTTGTGGTCCTGATTGTAGGGAGAAAGTCACCGCTGAAGTGCATACCTGTCGCTTTCTCCAGGTCAATGTGTTATATTTGTTGTGTAGAGTCATGTGTGGTGGTGAATGCCTGTAATCCCAGCACTTGGGAAGCTGAGGCAGGAGGATCAACATGAGTTCAAGGCCAGCCTGGGGTATATAGTGAGTTGAAAACCAGCCTGGGGCTGGGGAAATAGCTCAGTAGAATAAGCGCTTGCCTGGCATCCTGAGTCCAATCACCAGTACGGGGGTGGGCGGAGGGGGGGTATCAGCCTGGACTACATACACAGTGAGACCCTGCATTGAAAAACAAAAACAACAGAAGTCGTGGTATAGGGAGGGAGCACTGTGGAAAGCCAGGGCATGCTCCAAAGGTCCGGAGGATGGAGTCTCCCTAGTCAGCCTCCGACACCGGGCCTCACTCCCTGACCTTTCCCATTCCTCAGGACTATACCTGGGAAGACCACGGCTACTCACTGATCCAGCGTCTCTACCCTGAGGGTGGGCAGCTGCTGGACGAGAAGTTCCAAGCAGCCTACAGCCTCACCTACAACACCATCGCCATGCACAGCGGTGTGGACACCTCGGTGCTCCGCAGGGCCATCTGGAACTACATCCATTGTGTCTTCGGCATCAGGTGAGCACTGTCTCCTTGTCAAGGACGTGTGTGCACCGCAAATCTTACTCTTGGCGCACTATTATTTTATTTTTATTGTTACTTCTTTTTCTTCTTGCCCCTCCTATTTTTCAAAGCAACTTGGGGCCAGGGAGATAGCTCAGTAGAATAAGCACTTGCCTGGCAAGCACATGATCCTGAGTTCAATCCCCAGCACCACCAAAAAAAAAAATAAAAAACAACTTTACTTTGCTGATTTAGACAAATTTTTAGTGAGAGTCTTCATTGTTCACACCTTATAAATGAAGCTCTTTAACCTCACACTGAAATCACTACAGTTGTCTCTGTATTTATAGACTTTCATATAGAGATAGGCACATTTATATGTAATTATGTACATACATAAGACACATGGCAGTATATAAAGTATATAGGTCCATTTCAAATAGCAGATTTTCTCTCAGTAAGGTCAACGTAAGTACCCATCAGTAGGAAACTTAGTTAACCACTAAGCACTGGGGATGTAGTTCAATGGTAGAATATTTGCCTAGCATGTATAAGGCCCTGGTATGGAAAAGTGTTTAAAATTGATTGAGAAAAGAAAGTTACCAACCAGAATTTTTATTTTTTCCTCTTTTTGTTTTTGCTCTTGCTTTTTGAAATTTTATTTTATTTTATTTATGTGGGGGGGCAGCTCAGCCCACCAGGGGGCGGGGCTGGCTGGCATGTGGTGCTCGGGGATTGAACCGTGGTCACTGTGCTTTAGCTAAGCTTGTTCTAAGTAGGTGCTTTAGACCACTGAGCCATCTCACCAGCCCCATGCTCTTGCTTTTTGAGATAAGGTATCTCTGTAGTCCAAGCTAGCCTCAAACTCCTGGCCCTTCTCCTGCCTCAGCTTCCTAAGTGCCTAAGTGCTGCAATTATAGGGTGCATCACCACACCATTCTTCTGTTGTTTTTTGACTAAGTGTGTGTGCAGGGAAAATATGTTCCAGACTATACACTAAAATGTTTAATAGAAGTTGTCTGTATATTATAATACAATACTTGACATTTTCATCTTGTGTTTGCTAAGTCTTTCTGTTTTTGTTTTTGTTTTTAATTGTGCTAAGGGTCAAACCCAGGGCCTTGTGCTTGCTTACTGCTGAGCTAAGGCACGAGCCATTTCTGATTTTTTTCCTTCTATTATTATTATTATTATTATTATTATTATTATTATCATTACTTTAATGTATTTAGGATAGGGTCTCTAGGGTCTCACTACATAGATTGTAGATTGGACTCAGTGATGGTCCTGTTTTTAGCCTCCCAAGTGCTCGGATTACAGGTGTGCACCACCACACCCAGTCTCATTCACTGGCTCGGTGTGCCCCCCGGGCAGGGCCAGCACACCATGCTGGGGGATTGAATCCAGCTGCTGGATCTACCTAAGCAGGCACTTTAGTCCACTGAGCTATCTGGCAGGGCCCCACCCCCTCTTTTTTTTTAAAGCATGGAACTGGAGATTGAAATACATACATCCCCAGCCCCTTTTATTTTATATTTTGATTTTTTTTTTCCCTTTTTGGCAGAACCGGGGATTGAACTCAGACCCTTACGCTTGCCAGGGAAGCGCTTATTCTACTGAGCCGTCTCCCATTTTGAGATCAGATCTTACTAAGTTATCCATGTTGGACTCAAACTTGCTATCTTGCTGCCTCAGCTTCCCTAAATGCTGGGGTTACAGGTGCCTGTGCCATCATGCCTAGTGTCTTTTCTGGTTCTAGGGGTAGGTTTTTGTTTTACTTGATCAGATTATATTTGATATATTCTGTAATTTGGGTTTTTTTCATTTAATATAGTATGAGCTATATTTATTAGCAGTGTAACAGGTCTTTTAATGCTTTTTAACCAACATTGTGTTTATAGATGTAATCATTAAAATTTTTTCAAAAATATATTTAGTACAGGATTTACAGAGTCTCGCTACACAGATCGGACTCAGAGTGATCCTCCTATTTTCAGCCTCCCAAGCGCTGAGGTTACAGGTGCAGGCCACCATACCCAGTCTCTAATTTTTTTCTTTTTGAGATGAAATCTCACTGTGCAGCTCCAGTTGACCTTGCACTCATTATGTAGCCCAGCCTTGCCTCAGCTTATGGCGGTCCTCCTGCCTCAGCCTCCCAAGCCCTGCATTTACAGGCATGCATCACCATGCCTGGCTATAATTACTTAATCATTGCTCTTCTGTTGCATATTTAGGTTGTTTGCAGTTTTTCACTCTTACAAACACTGTACACATTGACAAGTCTTTATACATAAATTCTTTTTTTTTCCCCCAATTCCCCCCCATAAATTCTTGTAGTTGGGCATGGTGATATATACCTGTAATCCCAGCATTCAGCCGGCTAAGGTAGGAAGATTGCTTTTAGTTCCAGGTCAGTCCTAGGTTACATAGTAAGTTCAAGCCTAGTCTAAATTATATAGCAGTGGAGCCAGGGAGATGGCTTAGTAGAATAAGTGTTTGCCTGGCAAGTGCAAGGTCCTGAGTTCAATCCCTGGTTAAAAAAAAAAAAAAAAAAAAAGACCTTATCTCAAAAAAATGAACAATAACAACACAAATAAGTTCTTGTAAATATTCCTAGATATGAAATTACTTATCAAAAATAATTATTTTGGGCTGGGGAGATAGCTCAGTAGAAAAAGCACCTGCCTGGCAAGCGCAGGGTCCTGAGTTTAATCCCTGATGCTGAAAAAAAAAAAAAAAAAAAAATTAAAAAGCTCACTTTGATAACATTGATGAAATTCAAATATTTAAAGCAAAAGATAGTTTTCCTAAGTTTTTTTTGTTTTTGAGAACAGGGTCTCCCTATGCAGTTCAGGCTGGCCTTGAGGTAACTTTGTAGTGTATCCAGGCTGGCCTTGAACTTGCAATGATCCTCCTGCCTCAGCCTCCTAAGTGCTGAGAATATAGGTATGTGTCACCATGCCTGACTTTTCCCCCAAGTTCTTATATGCTACAACATTCATATCCTGAGATTTTTTTTCTTATGTACTTTTTTTTTTTTTTCTGCAGAATCGGGGATTGAACTCAGACCCTTGTGGCTTGCCAGGCAAGCGCTTATTCTACTGAGCCATCTCCCCAGCCCCTGTACTAATTTTTTTATAATTGAAATTATAATAATTATTTAATTTTGAGAATATATTGAAAAAGGACAGGAGAGCTAGCTCAGCGACATAAGTGCCATGCCTGGCAAGCATAAGGTTCTGAGTTCAATCCCTGGCACCAAAAAGCAGGAGACTATATTGAAAAAATATGTTGGATGTTTATAAAGAGAAAGCAAATAGCTTCATTTTTAGGGAACTCAGCAAACATATTTGGGTTGGAGCTCAGTGCTGGAGTGCCTACTTAGCACACTGGAGGGTCTGGATTCGGCCTCCAGCTTCAGTACTACAGGGAGAGCAAAGAAGAAGGGCAAAAGAGAACACAGATAACAGAAAATTGGAGTGCAACAAAGAGGCTTCTAGATTGGTCACCAATTTGCTTTTTGACCTTAAACAAATGAATCGCCTTCTCCAGGCATACACTGACTACAGTACTAGCTCCTCTTTGCCCTAATCGTCTTCTCCAAGGCAAATAAATATTCACCAAGCTCTTTTAGTGTAAAGTAGCAGATAAGCCCTGGACCCCAGCCAGCTTGGGTTTCAAACTCACATTCCTTGCTTTCTGACCTAGGGCAAGTAGCTTTACTTCCTGAATTTCAGTTCCCTCATCTGCAAAGTGGGTTGATGAGTACAGTGTTCAGGCTGCAGAGCTGTGTACAGAGGAATTTGAGGACACATCCATATAGCACATAATTTTTCCCCCCTTTTGATCTTTTTGAGACAGAATCTTGCTAGGTTCCTAACCTTGAGCTTACTTTGTAGCCCAGGCTGGTCTTGAACTCCCAAGGATCCTCCTGCCTCAGCCTCCAGAGTACTGGGATTACAAGGGTGCCCCACCAAGCCTGGTTCACATGGCACATAATTGATAAAGGGGCAGTGAGCTCATTCCCTGGGCATCCATAGGTTGGTCTCTTGCATCTCTGGTGTCCTGCAATACATGCTATCAGCTATTTGCTAAGAGGAAGGAGGCATCGTGTTGCTTCCTCCTTCTTATGTTTCCTGCCACTGTCTATCC
Source organism: Octodon degus (assembly GCF_000260255.1). Classification (NCBI taxonomy): domain Eukaryota; kingdom Metazoa; phylum Chordata; class Mammalia; order Rodentia; family Octodontidae; genus Octodon; species Octodon degus. Next base: position 2,201,935 of record NW_004524739.1, read on the forward strand.
CTTCTCCAGTGGGGAGCAGCTCCCAGGAGTACAGAGTGGGTAATGCTGTGGGGCTCTTTTCATCCAGATACGATGACTATGATTATGGGGAGGTGAACCAACTCCTGGAGCGGAACCTCAAAGTCTATATCAAGACTGTGGCCTGCTACCCAGAGAAGACCACCCGGAGGATGTACAACCTCTTCTGGAGGCACTTCCGCCACTCAGAGAAGGTAGCACCCTGGGAGGAAGGAGCAGGGTGGATGTAGAGCAGGGTGGACGTAGACAAGCTTGGCTAGGAGAGAGGGAAGAGGACAGGACCCAGAGTCTGTCCTGCCAGGGGCACACATAGACCTGTTGTCCTGAGTTTTAATTCCTGCTCTGCTGTGTGATTTCAGAAGCCATTTACTCACCTGGGAAGTAGGAATGTGGGTCCTTGCTTCTCGTGATGTCTTCAGTGGCAGCCTAGTGGACCAAAATCCAAATTGTAACACCTACCTAGTAGCACTGTGACATGGGGCAGGTCACTTTGCTTCTCTGAGCTTTTCTGTTTTCCAGTGAGAATAAACAGTCCCTGCATTTCAAAACAGTTGGAAGAGTGAAATTAGAAGCTATTTGTAAACCCCTGATCCTATGTGGGTGCCAGGTTGCGCTCACCCTTGTTTTAGCTCTGTGGGATGGAAAGATGGGGCATGATGGGAAGAAAGTGCCAGAAATTCTTCAGCCCTCATTGTACCAATATACTCGGCAAAGGTCAGGGCCTATCTGTGGGGATTAGGAAGGGCTAGCTGAGGAGCCAGAGGTCGGGCCAATGTAGGAGGGCTGCAGGTCACTTGATCACAACTCCCCGGTCTGTGTCCCAGGTCCACGTGAACCTGCTGCTCCTGGAAGCTCGCATGCAAGCCGCCTTGCTCTACGTCCTCCGCGCCATCACCCGCTACATGACCTGACTCCCTCCCACGCAGGACCCACACCCGGAGCAGCTGACTCTGGGGCATCCTCCTCCCTGCAAGGACTTCTCTGTCTGAAGACAGACCCAGGACCCCTTCTGTCCCACACCCCCATACCCCACCACGGGGGCGGGCTTGTGTGATGTACAGCCCCTGACGGCGCTCTCCTCGTCTCTGGAATGGACAGAATCATTGCACTGACTGACTCTGGGATTCCAGCTTGCCTCATGGGACCTGGAAGAGGACTAGGAGATCCCAAGGACCGTGCCCTTCTTCCTTTCCTGGCCCCCAGAGCCAGAGGTCACAGGAAGAGGAATGGCCCACCCTCAGACCTACATGTCAGTAGCCCAGGCCCCAGGCCCCATGAGTGCCATGGCCCTCTGGGACTGGAAAGTTGTGGGCTGGCCTCTGGAGAAGAGCAGCACAGAGCTCCAGGGCCTTAGCACTCCAGGCAGCTTTGCCTTCCCTCCCCGCCTCACTCTCATATCGCATTACCTCCCACCTGCCGTTCACCCATCAATGTGAAAGTCAGGGTCACAGCTGGTCTGTGCACCCAGTCCATCAAAAGCCTTTTCTGTTGGGCAACCTGCAGGCCCTCCGTTCCATGGTGGCCCAAATCCTACTTCAGTTCTTTACCTCTTCACCCCTGTAACCCTGTCTCCCACACCCAGTGGTGTGAGACCGTAGGTGAGGGCCAGACACATCCAAAGAGCAGACTATCCCTAGAGGAGGAGCCCCTGTTGTCCACTTTGCCTTCTGAGGAGGAGGGAAGATTTGAAGATAAATGATCTGTACTTAGGTCCTCTGTGATTGAGACCAGGCCTCCTCAGGGCCTCACCTTTGAAATCCGGTCAGTGCCTATGAGGAGCGGAGGGAAGTTCTGTGACTGCAGTGGCTGTTGCCCACCCTCTTATCCCCAGGGGCTGTGCTAAGGACTTGCCAAAAAAAAGTTGAGCCTTTTTAGATGGCTGACATGATGCCAGAGTCCAGGGAGGGAAGTTAATGCCAGGGTCCTGGTTTGGCTCCTGCCACCGATTCAGTGGCTGTGACCACACTGCCGAGCCCCCCTGAGCATTGCACTTGCAGGCTGAGGGGTATTTTTTGAGTTTCCCCAGATTTCATGCTGTGCCCTGGGATCTCAGGTCAATAGCAAGAAGATTTTTTTTTTTTCTTACAAGGTTATGAAGGCTCCTGGGGACCTCCCCTCCTCTTTCAGTCAATCTCCTGGCTGCCTTTGAAGAACTTACCCTTATCTTAGCACCTGTCAGTCCCTCCTGGGTTCAGGTGGAGTGCTTGGAGACAGAAGCAGCTAAGGACTGACCCCGAGCCCTTTCTGCAGCCAACAACTGTGAATCTCGGCTTCCCTCGCCCTTCCAGCAGCGGATGCCTCCTCCCAGGCTGGAGGAGCCTGGGCAAGGCAAGGGCACCATTCCTCTGCTTCTCCCCCCAGGTGGCAGGAAAGCAACCTGGCCACTGTGCCACATTTCATACCCATGCAGGCATGGGGAAGCGACTGGCGACCCCCCAGACCTAAATAAGCCCTCCCTACAAAGATTGGGGGAGGGGAGGGGTCCCAGCATGGGGGTTTGAATAATGACTGTGTCTCCAGGGTGGGTGGGGAGGGGTATCCAGTGTTAAAAGTGTTGAAACCTTTGATCTTGCTACTGGTTGTGTATGATGACATAAAAGTTCACCGAGGTTTTGTTTTGTATTCCTTGTTCATGGGCTGTTTTCCTAATTTCCTGAAGGTCAGGGTTCACCTCATAGTACAGCCAGGAACTGTGATTGTATTGTGGACCAAACCTGACGGCCTCTGCCCTGCCAGGTGCTTGTGCCCTGTGATTGAAGTGTTGGAATTGTCCCTCAGGTGTCCAGCTCTCCCACCCATCTATGGCATGTCTAGCATCATGGAGTAATAATGACTATTATTCTTCTGACAAAACTCCAGGTTCCATTTCTGTGAATCTGCAATAATTCAAGACAGGTGAAATGACACTGCTGAGGCTACGTGGGTCATTGGTGGAGCCAGGCTCCGAGCTGAGGTCTGTGACCCTGAGGCTTTGACGGCACACCTGGTTTTCTTTCCTACTGGAGAACACCAGTGTGAGGAGAAGGTTCCCTGACAGCCTAGAGATTTCCTCTTGTGTCCCCCACTCCATCACATCATGATCACCTCATTCATCCCTTTCCAGGCATAAGGAATCAAGTGCAGACTGTACCCTTGCCATTTAGAGTTGAATGTCCTTGGCCAAATTTCTCAGCTTCTCTGGGCGCCAGGAACTAGTGAGATGGTAGAAAAACCATATTCAGAACTGAAAGCTAAGACCTGCCAGCTTCCCATTAGCTCTGAATCCTGCGGTCATAAACCAAAAACCTGGTCTGCAGGAAGCCTTCTGTGAGTGAGTGACTGCATGTAGCTTTTTCCTTGAGGCCCCTCCCCCATTCCGCAGTAGTCCTATGCTTGCTTTTCCTTCTAGATCCTCTGAGAAGAGGTGAGAAAAAGGGAACCAAAGCTGGAGTGCGAAGCTTGGATACTGTCCCTGACTTAGCCACTTACACGCCTAGGAGGGAGGACTAATTCATTTCCCTGTGCTTCAAATTTCCTCAGCCATAAAACTAGAGATAAAACATTTTCATTTCTTTTCCAGGTAACATGTCTAGAAAGGTGGCTGACAGCGCGGCAAGCACAGGGTCCCGAGTTCAATTCCCAGTACAAAAAAAAAAAAAAACCTTGAAAGGTGGCTGTTGGAAAATGTTTTTAGATTTAATCTTCACGATATCCCTTTGAGAAAGGGGTGTGGGTCCCATTTTACAGGTGTTTAAATAAGTCCACACGTGAGAAACTAGGGCATATTAACTAAGCAGTTAGACCCTGGTTCCCATTCCAGCTTTGACATTTAACTTTTTTTTTTTTTTTTTTTTTTTTGCAGAACCAGGGATTGAACTCAGGCCCTTGCACCTGCCAGGGAAGCGTTTATTCCACTGAGCCATCTTCCCGACCTCTAAGGAATTTTTTTTTTTTTTTTTTTTTTTTTTGCTCGGAATGCCTTCAGGGCAGGTTTGGCTGGCTTGAGTTGTGGGGATCGAACCACAGCAACCTGAGCCTGGCTGCTTTGTTGAAGCAGCCACTTAAAGGACTGAGCTAAGGGGCAGGCCCCCAACATTTCACATCTTGAGCCTCAAGCTACAACCTTAGTTTCTCATGGAATGGCATTATTACCTAGGGTCACAGGAAAGGTGTGAGGATTACATAATGCATGGAAGCCACCAGCAGTTTAAGTAGCCGGAACCTCATTAACAAGACTGAGCATTCAGAAATTTGCCCAAGATCAAGTTTTGAGGTTGAATTAGAGCCCCTCTCTGTGTGATTCCAGAGTTTGTACTGTGTAACATTTGCCCCCAGATTGCCTGTGCCCTCAATCTACTCTTTTGTTGTTGTTGTTTTTCTTCAGTACCAGGAATCGAACTCTGGACCTTCCACTTGCCGGGCAGGTGCTTATGCTGCTAAGGTATAGCCCCAGCCCCTGTTGATTTTTTTGCTCAAGTTGAACTCAATTTGAACAAATTCTGAAGTCCAGATAGTATCTCATGAATTGGTTTATAGACTTCTGCAGTCTGCCATCCAGGACCTGGACACATTATTGACGCAGGATGGAGTTTGAGAAGGGTTGCTAGAGGCCAGAGTTTGTTGTTTAGCTTCTGAGCGTTGCTGAGTAGAGAAGAGCCGCATGAGTCATCCCTGTGGGCTCCAGGTCCTCACCAGAGCCCTCAGGCAGGCTGATCTGGGGAAGTGCCGCCCAAGCCTTTTCTGTCTTAGAATCTCCTAGAGGACCATCTTTTACAGCCTCCCTGGGGTTTCTTTTCACTCGACAGATGCTGTGTACCTAATATGTAATGTGCCCCGGAGACAGCAGACAGGGAGATAGGCATGGTTCCTGCTCTCTTGGGATTCCTGTCAAATGCAGGGGACAGATAGTGGATCATTACTCAACTAATGATTTGCATTACTGTTGTGATGGATGGCCCAAGGAGAAATCTCCTGTGCTTCTGGGGCGATGACAGCCTTAGCAGTGGAGTCTGCTCTTCCGAGAAGATGTAATACGACCAAGGAGAGCAATTTCCTACTCAGGGAGGTGCTTGTGGCCTGCAGGTTCTGTGGACCGGTTCAGAAACGGCTCTTCCAAGTTCCTCAGTTGTGGGTGTTTTGCTGCACAACCCAGGCTGTGGCATTCATTCCTCACATTTCAGCCAAGTCCCTGCCTGGGGACTGCCCTGTGTTGGAGAGAGTCACGGTTACACCTCCTCCAGGCAGTCTGCCTCCAATGTTTGGTTGGTGGGAAAGAAGGATACAGAGGGCCAGGGATATAGCTCAGTGGCATAAGCACCTGGCGGGCAAGTGCCAGGTCCTGAGTTTGGTGCTGAGAACTGCAAAAACAAACAAACAAACGTGATACAGAGGCCTGGCCTCTGCCTCTACTTGCAACAAACCACCCTGAAAGATCACCCTAGTTCTAGCACCCCACTTCATTGGGTTCTAGAACACTCCATTGTAACTCAGCTTCTCCTTAGGCCTGTCCTACTTCAAACCATCTGTGTTACTTTCCCAATAATCCTCCTGCATGCAAGTTTCCATTTCAGAATCTGCTGACCAGGGTCCTTGGTCTCTTGTCTCTTGTCTCTTGTCTCTTGTCTCTTGTCTCAGGGATGGTGAAAATAAAGACTAGAGACAGTCAATGACTTGCTTGAGATCCCACAAGCCGAAACTTTTGACTCTTCAGCTCTCTGGCACATGTGTCATACCCAGGGCCAGAGTCCTACATCTTCCTGCCCCACCTGTCTCTCGCTGAGCCAAGAGGCAACAGTAGTACTGGCTGGAGTATGTTCTGGGTACCATGGCTGGAGACTGTGGGTGAATCACTGGTGCCAGAGTGCTCCATCTTCTCTTGTCGGCCTCTGTGTGATGCCCCATGATCCTTAGAAAGTACATGTCTCAGCAGAAAAACATGTAGCAGCAGAAATTTTTTCCTCCTGCATCCAAATAACCTCTGACCTCATGGTGGTTTCCTGTTGGGGTGCGACAGAGGGAGTTGAGCATTTGTCTCACACCTTTTTTTTTTTTTCCTCTACATTCCTGGAGATTGAGCCCAGGACTTTCACACTGAGCTACATATTCAGCCTTTTTTATTTTTTATTTTGAGACAGGGTCTTACAGAGTTGCCAAGTTGGGCTCAAACTTACATCCATTCCTTCCTCAGCCTCCCTGAGTGCTGAGATTACAGGCATGTGCCGACACACTGGGTTCTCTGTCTCTGACTCTGTCTCTCTGTCTCTGTCTCTCTGTCTCTTTCTATCTCTCTTTGTCTCTGTCTCTGTCTGTCTGTCTCTCTGCCTCTGTCTCTTTCTCTCCCCCCCTCCCCTTTTCTTAAGACAATGGCTTGCTGTATAGTTCAGGCTGACCTTGAACTCACTATGTAGCCCAGGCTGCCCTCAAACTCGTAGCAATCCTTCTGCCTCAGTCTTCCAAGTGCTAGGTTTACAGGTGTGCACCACTACACCTGGCTGTCTCATTTCTGAGTATCAAAAGACATATGTCAAATCCTTTTTTCTTTGTTTATATTGACATCATCAAGTTCTTTGTCTGTCTTCTAGATGCTTCTAGAAAATAGCACTAGAGCTGTCAAATATGGGCCATACCAGGTGGTGTATGCCAGCAATCCCAGCACTCAGGAGGCTGAGGCAGGAGGATCGCTGCAAGTTTGAGGCCATCCTAAGCTACCTAGTGAGTTTAAGGTTACACAGTGAGACCCTATCTCAGAAAAAAAAAAAAAAGCCATAGAAAACAAAAGCAAACAAACAAAATAAAACATGGGCTATAAAGTTCCGAGGAGTAGAATGCACATTATGCAAATATACTGGTAATAAACCCTGGAGAAGTAAAAAGCCTAAGGAACCATGTGACAGTACAGTTTACCCTGGACCTGGAAGAGAGGTGCTCAGCAAAAGAAGGAAGGAGGGAGAGAAGGCAGAGGACTGGCATACAGGAAAAGATTTGGAGCAGGAAGGGGAACACAGCCTTGCACAGAGGGAGCAGGGAGAACGAGAGGAAGGCCAAGGCCCGAGGGAGGCCTGGGGGGAACCTGGCAGGACCTTGCAGAGTGCAGCAAAAATTGTAGACTTCGATCTCGGGCACCACAAGCAGCGCCGGCCCCGCCCCTGGGACACGCTGAGACTGCGATTGAGGCGGGCGGGCATGGTGGCGCACGCCTGTAATCCGAGCGCTTGGGAGACTGAAAACAGGAGGATC
>NW_004524739.1:2209274-2211969 GCF_000260255.1 Octodon degus
AGGTGTAGCTCAGGGGTAGAGGGCTTGCCTCGAATGTGCTGGACTAAAAAAAAAAAAAAAGACTATCCTATAGGCAATGGGAAGTCTTCAAAGGAGATTTTGTTGTTCATTACAAAAGAAATCATATTTATTTATTAGAGGAGGGAGTGGAAAAAATCCTAAGACTTATTCAGGCTCGCCTGTGTGTGAAGTTCCTCATAAGTACCTCCCAGGCAAAGTCTGTTTCAATCCTCTCCTGACCCCCTCTGTAGTAAAGCCTGCCATTGGGTCCATTTCTCAGATGGGCCTAATTGAACCTCAGATCCACAGTCCCTCGTGCCAACTGATTTCTCTGGTTTCCCACCTCACAAAAAGAACTCTTTTTCTTTGTTTTTTTTCCAGTGTGGGGAATTGAACCAAAAACCTTATACTCAAATAGGCAAGAGTTCTGCCTATATATACCCTGTCTCCTGAAGACTCCCCCCCCCCACAAAGCCCATAATCATCTTCTCAGTTCACAAACCACAGGGAGGGAGGGATTTTTGTGTGGTGTGTTCTGTTTCGTTGACACAGTGGGGCAGAGGAAATAGGTGTGGAGTCCCTGTTTATGTCCACCAGAAAGCCTGGTCTGGTGTTGGGCCCAGCCAGCAGCGCTCCAGAATTTGCAGCCGCCCCACGCTGCTGACTTGGCTCTGCTCCGGCTGCCTTTCCCTGCCTGGCTTGTCACAGGGCCACCACTCAGACACTCAGCGTTGTCAGTCTAGTGTCAGGGATAGAGCTTGGACTTTGGAACCGGACGACCAGGGCTCAAATCTGAGTGCCAGTCCATCTGGAGTGAGGCAGGGTATAAACAAACAGGGCCAACCACCTGCATGACCTTTAATAACTTTCTTTAATTTCCTCATTGATAAAATGAGAATGTCACTATCTACATGAAAAATGTGTTGTGGCGGGATCACATGAGGAGATGTTTATAAAATGCCTGTTTAGTTCCTCTTGGCAGAAAATAGGGATTTGGTCAACGCCATTTTCTTGGACTTTACTTCTTCAAATCTCACATTCTTCTTCTATAAAAAAGGGTAGGGCTGAGGAGATAGCTCAGCTGCATAAATGCCTGCCTGGCAAGTGCAAGGTCCCGAGTTCAATCCCCACGCCTGGTACTGCAAAAACAAAATAAAACAAAGCAAAGCAAAACAAAACAAAACAAAAACACCTGCATAGCAAGATCCTGTATACAAAAAAAAAAAAAAAAAGATCCTGTATACAAAAAACAGACGAACAAACATAAAACCTCGCTCATAGGATTGCTGTCTATTCAGTTAAATAAGTGATTGTCACCCAGGGATGATTTGTTCCCACAGGACAGTTGGCAAAGTCTGGAGGCATTTTTGGTTGTCACAGCAGGGAATGTTACTGGTAATTAAAGGGTATAAACCAGGGATGCTGCTAAACAAAGCCTTAGCCAGTCAAAATGGTTCCAAGGTTGAGAAATCCTGAATTAAATAATACACATAATGTGTTCAATATAACACCTGGTACACATTAGCTGAGTGGTAAATGGAAAACAAATAGACTTCAGGGAAAAATATGCTTCCAGGGGCAGAAATACGAGTTCAGTGAATCTAAATCCCCATGGTCCTTTCCCCAAATTTCTAGGAGACTCAGAATGAGGAGGCTCACACCAAAAATATGGTCTCACCATCAAAAATGCCTTAGAAACCAGAGAGGGAGCAATATGTGCCAAATAGCCCTGCAAAGGGCCGGCCAAATAGTTTGGAGGATTAAAGCCCTGTTTAGGCAGGAGCAGGGGCCAGAGGTTCAATCGCTGGCCTGGCCTGCCCTGCGGACCCCGCCCCCAGAGAGTGCAGAGAGGGTGATTGAGACTGGGCACCAGTAATCCTAGCACTTGGGAGGCTGTAAACAGGAGGTCGCTACGAGTCCGTTCTATGTAGTGAGACCCTGTAGACTCTGTAGACCTTGTACTAAATTAAAAAAAAAAAAAAAAGCATTGAAAAAAAATAGCCCTGCACCTTGGACTCCTCAGGAGGGGCGGGCAGGGGCTGGAGGTCAGCATCTCCCTGCTCAGAGCACCAGCTGCCATCTGGAACAGGGCAGAGGGAGACCTCAGGGGCTCCCAGATCCAGGATTTATAGCTCCTGGGCTCCTCTTAGTTTATCACATATCCAGAAGATACATTCCAGGTCAGCAGGAAGTAAGTGGGACCTCCCCCCCGCCAGGAGCTCTGTATGCCACGTGATCTGATGACACCCCGATGAACCAGAGGGCAAATCATAGGCCACGGGAAGGTGCATCTCGAATAGAAATTGGTTCACGTCAACAGAGTCAAGCATTCAGGAACTCTCGTTACCTCCCCAGCCATGTACACGCAGCTAGGGGTCTCCCAGGCAGGAGTCCTTCCAGAATATCAGGGAGGAGCACAGACATCTAGAAAAGGACATTCGAATTGCAGCTCTGTGAGCATCAACGTTTGTCCTTGGAAAGGTGCACCGTGTCTCTGGCACACTGGTGTACGCACAGTGAGCTACGTGTGTGTCTCAGTAGTCACAAACACAAAAGTATAAGGGCTATGGTCATCCCTAATTTTAACTTGGTCTTTGTCTATTTATTATTGCCGTGCTGGGGGTTGAACCCAGGGCCTTGCACATGCGAGGCCAGCCCTCTACCACAGTCCTATCAGAATCCATTGCACCACCAG
>NW_004524739.1:2212705-2213852 GCF_000260255.1 Octodon degus
TATCTTTAGGACAGGGTCTCACTGGGTAGATCGGACTTGTGGCAATCCTCCTGTTTACAGCCTCCCAAGTGCCAGGATTACAGGCAAGTGCCACCATGCCCAGTCTATTTGAGAAGGTTTTTTGGTTTTGATTTTCTTCTTCTTCTTCTTTTCTTTTTCTTTAACTGGCTCACGCTGCTTTAAGGGTGGGTCTGGTAGGGCATGTCGAGCTGGGGATCAAACCGCGGTCCTCTGCCTGACTGGGTTTGCCCGAGCAGGTGCTAAACTGCAGGCCTCCTTATCCAACATATTTTTAAATTAAATTTATGGCTATATTTTAGGTATTCATAATGACCACATTCATTATAGGAAACTTGTACATAATAATATACAACATATTGTTTGTTTGTCTCTCCCGGAACCAGGGATTGAACTCAGGCCCTTGTGCTTGCCAGGCAAGTGCTTATTCTATTGAGCTATCTCTCTGGCCCTAACATATTGTTGTTGATAATGTTTTTTTTAAATGTATTTGGTACAGGGTCTCACTACACAGCTCAGACTCGTAGTGATCCTCCTGTTTTCAGCTTCCTCAATGCTGGGGTTACAGGTGTGTGCCACCATGCCTGGTCTCTGTGGCCAGCTCAGTGTGCCCAGGGGTGGCACCAGCACAGTATGTGGCACCACGATCAAAGCTCAGCCCCTGTGCTTGCCTAAGCATGCACTTAGTCTGCTGAGCTATCTCGCCAGTTCTATACAGCATATTGTTAAATGACAAATCAATTTACAGAATTCTGTATTAGAGGGCCAGGGAGATAGCTCAGTAGAATAAACACTTGCCTTGCAAGCACAAGGTCCTGAGTTCAATCCCTGGTTAAAAAAAAAAAAAAAAGAATTCTATATAGAGTATGATGTACTTTATTTATGGCACCAAAGGTCAAACTCAAGACCTTGTGCTTGCCAGGCAGATGCTTATGCCACTGAGCTAACTCCCCAGCCCTGTTTTATTTAAAAATAACTTCTAGATTACTTGCCCTGGGTTCAATTCCCAGCACCAGAAAAAAAAATTATTTTATATGTCTATAAGAAAAAGACTGGGGCTGAGGAGAGAGCTCAGTAGGATAAGCGCTTGCCTAGCAAGTGCAAGAGCCTGAGTTTAATCCCCAGTTCC
>NW_004524739.1:2215297-2220297 GCF_000260255.1 Octodon degus
TTTTTTTGCAGTACCAGGGATTAAACTCAGGCCCTTGCACTTGCTAGGCAAGTGCTTACTCAACTAAGCTATCTCACCAGGGGACATATTTTCTATGTACACACATTTAGTCAAAAAGGAACAAAAGGCTGGGTGTGAAGACAGCACCTAGAATCCCAGAAAATGGGAGGCTGAAGCAGGAGGCTGGTAGGTTCGAGCTTAGCCTGGTCAGTTCATTGACATAGAAAGACCTTGTCTCAAAATACATGGAAAGGGCTGGGGATGTAGCTCCGCGCAAAGGCCCTGGACTCAATGCCCAGTACCACACACACAACAAAGGTGGGGCTGTCAGGATGGTCTAAAGGTGTTGCCTGGTGGTAGACTACCAAGGCACATTGTGTGCATGGGCCCACGCTCGCTCCTCACCACCACAATTACAAAATGATATGAAGAAATTGGCAACCTCCTGACATACTGCTATGAGAATATAAAACAGTACAACTGCTTTAGAAAACAGACTGGCAGTTCCTCAGAATGTCAGCTTCCCAATAACCCTACCGTTAGGCATCCATCTTACTCAAGAGAAATAAAAACATCTGTCCACACAAAAACTCATACACCAACATTCCCTTAAGCATTATGCATGAAATGCCAAAAAGCAAAAACCACGCAAATGCCCATCAATTGACAAATGAATAAAGAAAGCACGATATATCTGGCAATAGAAAATAATTCTGAAATACCATATAAAAAAGATGATTCTGAAATACCATAATAAAGGAATGAGCTCCTGGTGCATTTGATAACATGAATGAATTTTGAAAACCTTACACTAAGCGAAGGAAGTCAGTTGCACAAGGCTGCGTAGTGTCTGATAGCATTTGTGCGGAACAACCAGGTAGGCAGACTAGAGACAGAAAGTAGGTTAGCTGTTCCTGGTGCTAACATGACAGTGGAAGCCAGGCTGTGACTATAAGTAACTATAAGTAACTTACTTATTTTCTCATTAAACTTTAAAGTCTCAAAATTCTCTGACAAATTGTTGATGAAGTTGTTTCCATTAAAAAGCATGGATTTTGGGCCGGGGAGATGGCTCAGTAAAAAAGCATGGCTTTTAAGCCAGGCATGGTGGCACATTCCAGAGATCAGCCTAGGCAACATAGAAAGACTTATCTCAAAAATAATCAAACAAGGGCTAGAAGGGTGGCATAGGCCTGTAAGCCCAACACCCAGGAGCCTGATGCAGGAGAGTCATTATGAGTTCAAAGCCAGCCTGAACTACATAGGGAAGCACTGTCTCAATTATTAACAACAATAACAATGACAAACACCTGAAGGGCAAAGTAGCTCAACCTGCAGAGCATTTGTCCAATGTACATGAGGCCCTGGTTTTGATCCCCAACCTGCCATCATGTGTGTGTGTGTGTAGAGAGAGAGAGAGACAGAGACAGAGACAGAGACAGAGAGACAGATGGACAGAGATGGAGTCTTGCTATATAGATCAGATTATTTATTTTATATTATTTATTTAATCTTTTTTTGGGGGGGGGACCAGGGATCTAATTTGGGACCTTGAACTTGTCAAGCAGGCGCTTATGTTGCTGAGCTATATGCCTGGCCCTGTTTTGTCTTTTTGAGACAGGTCTCACTAGGGAGCTCAGGCTGCCCTTGAACTCACTTTGTAGCCCAGGCTAGTCTCCAACTTGCAGTGATCCACCTGCCTTAGCCTCCCAAATGCTGGGATTACAGCAGTGTGCCACCATGCTTGGTTTTATTTTATTTTTTATGTTATATCCTAAACTTCTTGCCCCTCTTTTTAAATTTGTCTTTTGAGGGGGACCACCCACTCGGGGCCACCCTCCTGTTCCTCTTTCAGACAGGAGCTTTCTTTCCCCCAGTACATATATTTTGCTCTTTAAAAAAATTATGTTTTGAGACAAGTTCTTACTATGCAGTTGAGGCTGGCCTTGAACTCACTACATAACCCAAACTGATCTTGAACCTGTGGTAGTCCTCCTGCTTCAGCTTTTCAAGTACTGGTATTACAGGTTTGCACCACCATGCCTGGCTCATTTTTTTTTTTTTTTTTTTAATGAACAATTTAAAACCTTCTTGGAGGGAAAAAAAAAAAAACCTTCTTGGGGCCTGGGAGATGGCTCAGTAGAATAAGAGCTTGCCTGCCAAGTGCAAGGGCCTGAGTTCAATCCCCAGTTCTGCCAAAAAAGCAAACATTCTTGGTCTTGGTTTCAGTCTTGGTTTTGGTGTCTCTCTGTCCTTCTGTCTGTCTCTCTGTCTGTCTCCCTCTCTGTCTCTCTCTCACACACACAAACACACAGGAGAAAAACTATTCTCCTTTCCTTCTAAAGTGTTTGTGATGCATTGTTACCACTAACCAATATTTTCCAAAGTTAAATGGTCAGTTGAGACAGACAGTTCTAGACCAGTCCTTTTCTTTTTTTTTTTTTTGGGGGGGGGTTGTATTTTTAGGAAAGGGCCTATCTACAGGGTGTTCAGAGTCCCACTACTAGATCAAACTCATAGTGATCCGTGTGATTACAGCTTCCCAAGAGCTAGGATTATAGGCACCCACTACCACACTCAGTCTCAATTGCTGTCTCAGTGCACCCTGGGGGCAGAGCTGGTACGACAGGCTCGGGGATTGAACCTGGCCCCTGTGCCTGCTTGCAGGCACTTTTAATCCACTGAGCTATTTGGCCAGCCCTTAGATCAGTCTTATACAGCTCCTAGGAATAGTATTAGAAATTAGGGACAATAGTCATTTAGCCTTTTGAACTTTTTGAACATGTCAGTCCTCCTTGCCCACTGCTTTTTTTTTTTTTTTTTTTTTTTAATGTATTTGGTTGCTACAGGGTCTCACTATGCAGCTCAGACTCATAGTGACCCTCCTGTATTCAGCTACCCCAGAGCTGGGATTATACACCTTTGCCACTAAGCTCGGTCTGTGGCTGGCTCAGCCCACCCTGGGGGTGAGGCTGGCATGGCATATGGTGCCAGAGATTGAACCACAGCCCCTGTGCTTGTCTAAACTTACCCATGCAGGTGCTTTAGTCCACTGAGCTATCTTGCCAGCCCCGTTGCCCACTGTTTTGATCAGCACCCCAGCAACTGTCTGCCTCGCCCTGTGAATAGCATGAGGCCCAGAGGAAGAAAGTCAGAGCTTGCAGCATGCCTGGATTTGCCAGCAGCCACACCACCTGTGATGGCACCAACAGATTTCCGGAACTTGGGGGCCTCTTTCAACTCCTTACTGGGACAGTCATTGGTCTTTTCCTTTAACTCAGTGACTTTGCCAGTAGTACGACCTGAGTGATGACCCAGCACAGGGCTGCAGCCAGCGCTGACATGGCCTGGATGGTCCCCTGAGCCTCAGGTCAATCGTTCTTGCTGTCACCAGCATGCTGTGACATTCTTGGCATTGAAGCCTGCATTTTCCCCAGAAAGAGCCTCGTGCAAAGCTCGCTGGTGCCCTTCGCCAGACCGCTTGAATGGTGACGTTGCCTTCTGCACAGGTGACCACCCTGCCAGGTGTGACAACACCAGCCTGGCTAGACACAGCAGAGGAGCATGCCTGTGGCTCTGAGACAGGAGAGAAGGACCTGACACTCCCCAAGAGGTACTTTTCATTTCTTTTTGTCTTCCTTTTCCACAGCTGCTCCACAGTAATGGATCTCTCTCTGAGACAAAGTCCCTGACACCCATACAGTAAAGGAGGAGAGGTCATTTTTGCCTCATTTTTCACTCTCTGGTCAGCTGCTTTAAGGCCAAAACAGAGTGGAGAAAGGGTCTGGTGGGAGAAAGCTGCTTGTTTCATGGAAACCAGGAAGCAGGCAGAGAAGGAAGGAGCCAGGAGGAAGAACACACTGTTTCAGGCACCTCCTCAGCGTACTCTCCACACACTCAACTGCGGAACTCACTAGTGGATCTATCCCCTGATGGATTCAGGGCCCTATGACACAGTCACTCTCCAAAATCCCCACCTCAGAGCCCTCGACAGTTTAGAGGATTCATTCTCTGCCTTTCTTTCCTGTGTCTGTCTGTCTTTCTGAGACAGGGTTGCTATGCAGTTCAGGCTGGGCTTCAACTCATTTTGTAGCCCAGGCTGGTCTTGAACACACAGTGATCCTCCGCCTCAGCCTCTCAAGTAGCTAAAATAGGTCTTTTGTTACAGATTAGATGGAAATCACACACACCCATCTCCACAAAACGAACCAACTCTTCACTCAGCCCACACAGAAAGGACCACACCAGCACTTTTGTACATACCTGGAAGGGGCGGGTGCAGGGCCTGCCCTTTGGGTGAGTTGCTACCATCCAAAGTGGTAAGCAGCGTGGGTCCACTGGCACTGCCTTCCTCAGGGGTGGCTCCCCCTCCTGAACACATGCTTGTTAGCACAGGGCTCCAGCACACTGTCATCATTCTAAAACTGGTACAAAAGCTACTGCATTGGGAGTGTAGCCAGTTCTCTTAATGGAGGTGCTGACGTTCTTACTGATTGCTTCCTATCTCTTCTGGCTCTGGGGTGGCTCAGCAGAGCCCATCTTGTTAACACCAACAATTACTTGTTTCACACCTGGTGTGGAAACCAGGAGGCCATGCTCACGGCCCATCCATCCTCAGAGAGTGGCTAAACCTCACTAATGCCAAGAACAACAGTGAAGGCCACACAGCCAGCCCGAGACGTGCCCATCACCCTGTGCGTTGTTCCTGTTTTAATCTTGCAGTAGTAAGTATTGAATCCAGGGCCTCATGCCTCTAGACAAGCACTCTACCAGTGACCTACATCCCCAGCCAACACATGGTGGGTGAATTCTCAAAAATCCTTTTTGTTTTTTTAATTTATTTATCTATTTCTGTGTGTGTGTGTGTGTGTGTGTGTGTGTGTGGCCAGCTCAGCCCACCAGGGGGCGGGCGGGCTGGCATGTGGTGCTGGGGGATTGAACCGCGGTCCCTGTGCTTTGCTTGGCTTAGCTTGTTGTAAGTAGGTGCTTTAGACCACTGA
>NW_004524739.1:2222308-2226826 GCF_000260255.1 Octodon degus
AGAGAGAGAGAGAGAGAGAGAGAGAATTTAGATTCTTGATAAAATCTTTGAGACACTGAAATGACCAATTCTAGGGCTTCTTGATGGCAGATATTTCTTAGGATTGAACCCAGGACCTCTGCACAGAACTATATCTTCAGCCCATTTTATTTTTTATTTTGAAACAGGTTCTCACTAAGTTACTAAGTGACCCAGGTTGGATTTAAACTAGTGCTTCTCTTCCCTCAGCCACCCAGAGTGCTGAGGATTACAGACATGTAATCAGAATTAATATGGTCAATAATACATTTTTCTTAAATAATTTTGAGATTTTTTTTGGTTTTAATAATTTATTGAAACCTGGGCATGGTGGTGCACCCCTGTACTCCCAGTACTCAGGAGGCTGAGGCAGGAGGATTGCCATGAATTCAACTCCAGCCTAAACTGCATAGAAAGATCCTATCTCCCCCCAAAAAAGCATTTAATAATTTATGGAAGTAAAATTTGCATAATATACAATTAACCATTTTATAGTTAAGTCCATTTTTAATGTACATTACCACCTCTATCTTCCAAAACATTTCTGTCACTCAACAGTAGCCCCTTCCTTACCCAGCCATTTCTTCACATGTGTTCCATCCCTTGACCACTGGGAACCAACAATTTGCCTTTTGTCTTTATGAATTTTTCTCTTCTGTTTCATATAAATAACATCATACAATAGTGATTTGTGTGTGTGTGGCCCCTTTCACCTTTTATAATTTTTTTTCTTTTGTATTTTGTGCAGGGTCTCACTGTGCAGCTTGAACTCGTAGTGATCCTCTTGTTTTCATCTTCTCCATGGCTGTGATTACAGGTGTGCGCCATCACACCTGGACTCATCACTTAGTATAATTTTGTTTTGTTTCATCTAGTGTAGATCAACTCTTCACTTCTTTTCGTCTTTTTTTTTTTTTTTTTTTTTCAGAACTAGGGATTGAACTCAGTCCCTTGCACTTACCAGGCAAGTGCTTATTCTACTGAGCCATCTCCCTGGCTCTCACTTCTTTTTATGACTGAGTAATATTCCACTTCATGTAGACACTGCAACACATTTATCTGGTCATCTTTTTATTTATTTTTTTTTTAATTTCTTTTTTTTATGTGTGTGTGTGTGTGTGTGTGTGTGTGTGTGGCCAGCTCAGCCCACCAGGGGGCGGGGCTGGCTGGCATGTGGTGCTGGGGGATTGAACCGCGGTCCCTGGCTAAGCTTGTTCTAAGTAGGTGCTTTAGACCACTGAGCCATCTCACCAGCCCCTGGTCATCTTTTTAAAAAAATCTTTTATTTATTTATTTGGTACAGGTCTCACTATGCAGCTTGGACTCATAGTGAACTCCCGTCTCAGCCTCCGTAGCACTAGGATTACAGTTGTGTGCCACCACACCTGGTTTCAGTAAGACTGGCTTAGCACTCGTCCAGCATGGCATGTGGTACTGGAGATCAAATCCAGGTCCTTAGGTTGCCAGGCAGGTGCTTAGACCACCAAGCTATCTCCCTGGCCCTGTCCTGTCATCCTTGATGGATATTTGGGTTCTTGTGAACTGTGTCACCACAGACTTGGAGTACAAATATTTGCTTGAGCTTATTTCAGTTATTTGCAATACATCCCTACGTGTGGAATTTCAGGGTTAAATGGCGATTCTCTGCTCAACCTTCTGTTTCCTGCAAAGAGGAAACCATTAGACATTCCACTGGCAAAGTAGGAAGGTTCCATTTTTCCACATCCTCACTTTCACTTATTTTCCTTTTTCAAAATTCATGAGTTCAATCCCCGGTACCAGAAAAAGAAAATTAACTTAAAGCTACCAGTTTTTTGTCCCTTCTATGGAAAGGGGGTAAAAGGATCCTGATTAAGAATACAGCCAGCTGCACGCCACTGTGGTAGGACAGGGACTTCCTGCGGACCACCGAGCCTGTTTGCTCTGACCTGGGCACCTAGGGGCCCTCGGAGATCGCGTACCAAAGAGAAGAGTGCACACCTTCAGCGCCTCCAAGGCCAGCACCTCTGAAAGAGACAGATTGCAATTTTAGTCTGTCCTTGCCAAAATTTCCATTGGCTTCCTCTGTGAGAAAAAATATCCTACCTTATACCATAAGACTCAAGCATCTGCGTACTCATTAAAGCCTTCTTGGTTATGGTAGGCATCTATGTGCATTTGAAGTAATACTACATCGTTGTTGTTTTGTTTATACTTGCATTTAAAATCATAGATAGTTAGAGACCTGTAGACCTTGTCCTAAACACATTTAAAAATAGCTCAGTAGGGGCCAGGGATAAGCGTTTCCCTGTCCGCACTTCTGCCAAAAACAAACAAACAAAAAACCAAATAGCTCAGCAGATTAAAGCACCTGCAAGCAGGGGCTGCGACGATCACCAGGACTCCCCTACGGCACACTGAGATGGCAATTGAGTTGGGGCATGGAGGTGCGCACCTGGTGGATCACTATATCCGATCTAGTAGTGAGACCCTGAACACCCTGTAGACCCCTCCCTAAAATAAAAAAAATCATAGCTACTGATCCAAATGTTAAAAGTGGTAGAAATAAGCCCCAGCCGGGCCCCAGCCTCTCTGAAAAATTCTTGCCTCTGTCTCCCAAATGCTGAGACTGTATGTGCCACCACATCTGGCATTTTCTTCATTTTATCCGTGTTTTCTAAGTTTTCTACAATCATATTTATTAAGTTCTTACAATTTATCAGGCACTGTAGTCAATGTCATATATAACTGGGAATTGAACTCACGACTTTGTGCTTACCTAGCAAGCACTATGCCACTGAGCTATATATGTGGCCTTATGGATGGTACTGTTAACTTCTCACAGCTAATCTATAAAACCAGTGAAAACTGAGGGACAGACAGGAAAACTTCAGAACCTAAAGCTAGTCAGTAGTGGAAGCATAGCTTGAACACAAGGTCCAGGGGTTTTTTTTAACTAATTTTTTTTTCTGAGGTAATTAGAGAGTCACACACAGTTATAAGCAATAATACAAAGAATAAATAAATAAATGAAACAATACGAAGAAATCCCGTGTATCTTTTAGCCAGTATCCTCTAATGGTAACACCTTGAAAAAAAATTTTTTTTTCTGGTATCAGGGATCGAATTCAGGACCTTTTGCTTGCCAAGCAGGCACTTACGCCTCTGAGCTATCTCCCTGGCCCTTCTACCTTGCAAAATTTATCATACCATATCACAAGCAAGACATTCATACTGATAGTCAAAATAATATTTCCGTCACCGCAGGGAGTCCTCATGTTTACCTTTCAGTAGCCTCCCTCCTGCCCATGCCTCCTCCTTAATTCCCAGCATTTAGTAATCTATTTTCCATTTCTATAATTTTGCTACTTCAAGAAAAAAAATTTTGAGACAGAATCTAGGTATGTAGCCCAGGCTAGCCTTCAACTCTTGGTGATCCTCCTGCCTCAGCCTCCCAAGTGCTGGGATTACAAATATGTGCCACCACACCTGCCATTTCAAGAACTTTACATACATGAATCATATAGTCTGCACTCTTGGGGGGGCCGGGGAGATGGCGCAGTAGAATAAGCACTTCCCTGGCAAGCACACGGGCCTGAGTTCAATCCTAGGTTCCACAAAAAAAAAAAAAAAAAAAAAAAAAAAAAATCTTTTGAGATTGGCTTTTCTTTCAGCCTGTATAAATTTGGGGACATTGATCCAGATTGTTGTGTTAATGTATCATTGTTTTTTTTTTGTTGTTTTTTTTTTATAGGGGGTGGAACCGGGGATTGAACTCAGGCCCTTGCACTTCCCAGGGAAGCACTTAATTCTACCGAGCCATCTCCCTGGTGCCTGTGTCATTGCTGAGTAGCGCTCCATGGTAAGTGCCATTCCCAAGACTTAGGATTGCTTATTTAACCCTTCAGCGGCTGAACGCTGGCTGTGCTCTGCCCAGGTCTCAGCTACCACGATGAACCTGCACCCAATATTCATGCACAGATTTGTATCTTCACATGCATCTTCATCTTTCTGAGACACACACTTGGGATTACAGCTGCTCGACTGCATGATAGCTGTCTATTGAGTTTTGTTTTAAAGAAACTAACAAGCTTTTCCAGAATGCAGGGCTCAGGATTGATTTGACTGTGGCTGTTTTGTTCTTTCTTCCTTTTTGTGTGTGTGTGTTGGGGGAGTAATGAATATCAAACTCAGGAGCTCATGCTTGCCAGGCCAACGCTAAGCCACTGAGCTAAATCCCAGGCCCGATTTTACTTATTTATTTTAAATTAATTTTATTTATTTTTGAGACAGGTTCTCACTATGTAGTTGGCCCTGACCTCACTTTGTAGCTCAGGCTGTCCTTTAGCTCCTGGTGATCCTCCTGCCTCAGCCTTCTGAGGTGTGCACCATTACGCCCGCTGGACTCAGAATCTTAATCACAATATTCTATTCCCAATAAGTGAACTTTAGTAACAGTATTTGTTTTAAAAATGCACACAATGGGCTGGTGAGAAGGCTCAGTGGTCTAAAGCACCTACT
>NW_004524739.1:2227777-2236038 GCF_000260255.1 Octodon degus
GGGGATTGAACCGTGGTCCCTGTGCTTTGCTCAGCTTAGCTTGTTCTAAGTAGGTGCTTTAGACCACTGAGCCATCTCACCAGCCCAGGTTCACACAGGGATTAAAAGGATCAGTGTATGTAAAATGTTTTAAAATTGCACCTATGGGATATAAAATCAACAAAGAAAAATCCATGGTGCTCCTGTACACGGATAAGGAACCCACTAAGAAAGAAATTAGAAAACAATACTAGGGCGGGCCAGATAGCGGACTAAATTGCCTGCCATGCCGGCCCCGCCCCCAGGGTGCACTGAGACGGCCATTGAGACTGGGTGTGGTGTTGCGTGCTTGTAATCCCAGCATTTGGAAGGCTGAAAACAGGAGAATCACTAGGAGTATAATCTACATAATGAGACCCTGTACAACCTGTAGACCCCGCCCTAAATTCATTAAAAAAAAAAAAACTATTCACAATAGCTTTAAGAAAAATTAAATACATAGGGATTAACCTAATAAAGGAAGGAAGAGATCTCTATAATGAAAACTATAGCTAGGTGCGGTGGTGAGCAACCTTACCCGAGTCACAGGAGCAAAAGGGATTAAGTTATATAGAAGTCACCACTGACAGGTTCAAAACGTAACTTTGAGATCTCTGGGGGTTCTGCTCAATCTACTGTATTGGTTCTTTCTTTCCTAATCTTATAAATGAATACAATGATGTGTAGGACAACAGTACCATGATAGTGATCTGGGGATAGTACTGTGACAATTGTGCTGGTTGCTTTTCCACTACTTCCAGGTAAAGAGGAAATATACCACTACAGAACAGGCCTTTAGCAGGAGAGGAAACTCCCCTTCAAGTAGGGGAAGGGGTAGATTTTTTTTTGCAAATGATTCTAATATTAATTAATGGATTTTTATGTTTCAGAAAATTTACATTTTTGTCTACCTTTAGCCCACAAGTTTTGTTTGTGGTACTGGGGATTGAACCCAGGAAGCACTGAACTACAATGCCAGTCCTTTTATATATATTTCTGTTAAGTTCAAGATGGGATCTTGGGGCTGGGGAGATAGCTCAGTAGAATGAATACTTGCCTGACAAGTGCAAGGGCCTGAGTTCAACCCCCAGTTCTGAAAAAAAAAAGATGGGATCTTGCTAAGTTGTCCATGCTGGTTTGAAACTGCAGTCCTGTTGCCTCAGCCTCCTGAGTAGCTTAGAATATAGTCATGAGCCACTAGATCAGACTCCCCAAGTTTTCTTTCTTTTTTTTCCCCCAAGTTTTCTTTAAATTCTTCACAAGGCCCTTCCATAGTGAAATACAGCTAAGGTCTGCTGAACTGCTGGCCTTGGGAGAAGCTGCAGGGCTTGGTGTTACCTTAGGTGCTCTCTGGGGTCAATATGAAGATTCTATGTTCCAGGGTTCCCAAGCTCTCACCAAATCCCTACTCTATCATAGTAGAGATAGAATTTGCCCTTTTCTCAATTGGAAAAAAAAAAAAAAAAAAAAAAAAACCTTAGAAATTTAGCCGGGGAGATGGCTCAGTAGAATAAGCACTTCCCTGGCAAGCAGAAAGGCCTGAGTTCAATCCCTGGTTCCGCAAAAGAAAAAAAAAAAAACCTCAACTGGGATAACAGTTAAATTTGTAAGATAGGCATTTGATGGAATAAGGAAGTTCAAATTTAGGGGGATGTCACCCAGAGCCATGAAGACAGCCACAGCCCTGAAGTCAGAGTGCATCATCATTCGGATGCCACCACGGCCCCTGGCCACCACACCCTGCTCCCCTCAGAAAATGGGAGCGGCTGGCCTCTAACGCATTCTCCTCTGCCGCCACATTGGCCGAGAAAGTTGCTAGGCCAGAATGACACGCAGGAGATGCTACAACTTTGGCACCCCAGAGCAATCATCCATGTCCTTGAAGGATAAAGTTCTAAGCTGCGCTTGGCACCTGAGCAGGTCTTTGCCGAGCAACATGTTTGTTAGACACAGTGTCTTTTCAAAGCTCAACCCAACAGCCCCAGTCTGCTGGCAGCAACCAGCCGGGCAGGACTTCAGTCTGAGTCACAGCCCAGGTGGTTTCACAACTTGTTTGTGCATTAGGCAGGAGAAGCCCGGAAGGTCACCAGGTGGTTGGTGTCTTAGTGAACCAGACAGCAAAGCAGCTCCCTGTAACAGGTGCAGGGAGAGTCTGACCCACCTGTGCCCACCCAATTCCCATCCAGGGGTTTCTTCAGCTTCTCCTAGGGTCTCTCTCTGACCTGAGGTACAGTCCTGAGCCAAAGGAAGTTGTGAGAAACCTCAGTTCCTCATCTGTGAAATGGGAACTGTATGCATAATTAAATTATTGTGCACTGTACACGCAGTATGTAATTTAATCTTTAATCTTTATAGCACACTAATGAGATGGATGGGGGGTTTTGTTTGGTTGATTTTGGTTTATTGTTTGTCTTTGGTACCAGGAATGGAACTCAGGACGTTGTGCTTGCCAAGCAGGCACTGTCCTGCTGAGCTATATCCTCGGCCTGGTTTTGATTTTTTGATCCAGGGGCTTGCTATGTAGTTTCTGGCCTTGAACTCACCATGTAGCCCAGGCTGACCCTGAACTCATAAGGATCCTCCTGCCTCAGCCTTCCAAGTACTGGGATTACAAGCGTGTGTCACCTCAACTGACTATTCTTTTATTTTAAAACTGTGGGCACTGAGGATCAAAGGTGTTGTCACACAGCTGGTTACTGCAAAGTCAGAGTTCCCCCAAGTCTGTTCCACTGAAGAGATTGCCTTCAGACAGAAATAGAGAAAAATGGGGCCGGGGAGATGGCTCAGTAGAATAAGTGCTTGCCTGGCAAGCACAAGGGCCTGAGTTCAATCTCCGGTTCCACCAGGAAAAAAAAGAAAAGAAAAAGAAATAGAGAAAAATGTAGTTATCATTCCAGGCTGGCTCTTCATTCTATGCTGCCATTTGGCGAAGTAAGTCCCTTCTGCTCTGTGGGCCTTGGTTTCCCCATTATTTCGTGGTGTGGGTGCTAGGAAACTGGAATAAAAGTTTCCTTCACTTTTAACTCCATGGCTCTGTGATTTTTTTAGGTCAGAAGGGTTTTTTTTCCCCCCTATGTCCCTCCTTGAACATGGTCTTTGTTCTCTGCAAAACCCTTTTTCTTTTTTTAAACTTCCCTGGGCAAAGAGCAGATAACAACAATGAGGAAGCCTTGTTCCGTGGAGATTTTCCAGCAAGGGGCGGCTCTTGCTTACAACACTGGCACGATTTTCATTGAGCCACGTCCATACCCATAAAACGAGAACGGCCATAACACCAGCAGCTCTGTCACAGCCCACGCCACTGCGACAGGAACACATTGCCTTTCTCTCTTCATAATGGCGACAGAGGAGGACGCCCTTGAGCGAGGTCACCCGGCTGGTAGGAGGTGGAGCTGGCGTATCGTCCTAGGTTTGCTGGCCTCTTGCCCCTTGCCACGCTGCTCTTTCCTTATCTCGCAGCCCTGCGGGTGGAAAAGACAGCAGAGTGACGGATGGGAAGCCCTCGATGAGCTGTGGGGCACTTGGCAGAGTTACTGCAGCCCGTTTTCCCCACTGTGGTGGGAGCTGGGACCCTAGTCTGCAACAGTTTGTGCAGCCACAAATAATGCCGAGGGCCGGCCAAAATAGCTCAGCGGATTAAAGCTCCTGCAAGCAGGCACAGGGGCCGGGAGTTCGATCCCCGCCCTGCCCTGCTATGCCCTGCCCCAGGGCTCTGCCTGTAATCCCAGCTCTTGGGAGAATCACTATGAGTCTGATCTAGTAGTGAGACCCTGAACACTCTGTAGACCCTTTCCTAAAATACCAAAATATAAATAAATAAATATTGCTTAAAATTTAAAACAAAAACAAATAATGCCGACGACAAATAGATGGGGTCAGCGCACCGTCGGTGGGCTGAGGAAGGACAAGAGCAGGGATAATCACTGCTGAGGATAATCTGCGCCTGCGTCCTCTTTCGTTCATTGGCAGCTTTTCTCTGCTGTTATCTTTTCTGTGTTGTCACGTGCTTACTTTTTCCCCAGTTCTAATGGAGGTGTGAACACAAAAAGCAAGAAGGCTGAGGCAGGACAATTTTTTTTCAACCTTTTATTTTATTTTTTCTGTATTTAGGACAGGGTCTACAGGGTCACACTATGTAGACCCGTAGTGATCCTCCTGTTTTCAGCCTCCCAAGCACTGGAATTACAGTCGTGGGCCACCATGCCCAGTCTCATTCACCATCTCAGCGTGCCCTGGGGGTGGACTAAGGCGTGTGCTTCTGTATAATTAAAATATACCCATCTAGCTGGGCATGGTGGTGCATGTCTGAATCCCAGCACTTAGGAGGCTGAAGCAGGAGCTCATTTCAAGTTCAAGGCCAGTCTGAAGTGAATAATAAAACTCTCTTTCAAAGGGGGGGGGCTGGTGAGATGGCTCAGTGGTCTAAAGCACCTACTTAGAACAAGCTTAGCAAAGCACAGGGACCGCGGTTCAATCCCCCAGCACCACATGCTAGCCAACCCCGCCCCCTGGTGGGCTGAGCTGCCCCTCCACACACATAAATTTAAAAAAAAAATTAAAAAAGAGAGAGACAGAGAGACAGAGAAAGCGAGAAACCACCACAATCAAGATAGAGAACATTTTCACTTTTTCAAAAAGTTCCCTGGTGGCTTGGTGTAGTGGTGCATACCAGGGCTGGGAGAGGCTGAGACAGTAGGATCACTATGAGTGTAAGTTGCATAGCGAGATCCTGTACCAAATAAAGATTAAAAAGAAAAAGTTCCCTGGGTCCTGTGGCAACCAACCTGTTCATTACCTACCCCTGGCAAACACAGATATGGTTTCTCTTGTTATAGATTAATTTTTTTCTGTCCTAGATCAACGTGTAAATGAAACCATAAATTGCATATTTTGGATTTGATTTCTTTTTTCTTTTTTTAAAACATTTATTTATTGTGTGTGTATGTGTGTGTGTGTGTGTGTGGCCAGCTCAGCCCCCCAGGGGGCGGGGCCGGCTGGCACGTGGTACTGGGGGATTGAACCGGGTCCCTGTGCTTTGCTAAGCTTGTTCCAAATAGGTGCTTTAGACCACTGAGCCATCTCGCCAGCCCCAGATTTGATTTCTTTTGCTTAGATTTTGTTTAGATGTGTCATTTAAAAAAATGTATTATTAGGCTGGGGAGATAGCTCAGTAAAATAAACAAGTGCAAGGTCCTGCGTTCAATCCCTGGTACTGCAAAAAAAAAGAAAAAAAATGTATTTAGTATAGGATCTACAGGGTTTCACTACACGGACTAGACTCGTAGTGATCCTTGTGTTTTCAGCCTCCCAAGCGCTGGGATTACAGGTAAGCACCACCACACCATCTCAGCACACGGGGCTGGGGGCAGGGCTGGCACAGCAGGCTGGAGATCAAACCCCAGTCCCTGCACCTGCATAAGTAGGTGCTTTAATCCACTGAGCTATCTGGCCGCGTCTTATCAGTACTTTTTTATTGCTGAGTAGTTTTCCACTGCAAGATCATGTCCTAATTTGTTTATCTACTCATCTGTTGATGAAGATATTTGCTTTGTTTCCAATTTTGTGGATTTTTTTTGCTTTGTTTTTTATCGCTGTTGTTTTGTTTTGCTTTTTGGTGGTGGTGGTACTGGGCATCAAATCCAGAGCTATATCTCTAGTCCTTATATATTTATTTACTTTTTTTTTTTTTAGACAATCTGATTTTATAGCCCACTCTAGCCTTGGTCTCATGGCAAGCATCCTGCCTCAGCCTCTCAAGGGCTGAGTTCACACATATACACCATCACACCAGGCTTTGTTGTTTACTTTGAGTCAGGATCTAGTTAAACAGCCCAAACTGGGCTCAAACTTTCAATACTAAATAAAGACTTTCAATATTCTTGCCTCAGCCTCCTGAGTAGTAACGATCACAAATATGTGCCCAATTTTGAGTTTGCTTTTCTTTTCATTTTAGTAACAAATGTCCATCAAAAATTTGGAAAATGAATCGAGAGACATAGCTCACTAGTGGAGTACAAAAGACCTGGGTTCAATGTCCACTAAACAAAAATAAAATAAAAAAAATCAGGAAAACAGAGACAAATGAAGGGAAAATAAAAATAATCTCTGGTCCCATGCACCAAAGACGATTACTGTTAGCATTAGAGTGTTTTTTCTGTCTTCCTCTGGGGACAAATGCTTTGCAGACTCTAGCTAGTGAAAATCATATTATACAGGTGATTTTGTAACAGAATTTTGTAGTTAATATCATACCCTAAATCTTTCCCACATCATTTCTTTGTAACCAGTATATGTTTTATCATTAGATTGTGAACTCTATCAAGACAGAGATTTATCTTGTTTAGCTTTTATTGTCTTCCTTTGGCGAGGCTGTGGTTGGAACCCAGGGCCTCACACACACTTTATGGCTGAGCTACATCCCCAGCCATCACTTATCCTTGTACTTCAAAAGCCCAGAATATTTAGCCTACAGCAGCACCCAGTAAGTGCTGATTGAATCATTGGCCATGGTGCATCCAAACAGAGAATATGGCAACCATTCTTTGTGTTTGCAGTACCAGGGATTGAACTTAAAACCTTGTGCTTGCCAGGCAGGCACTTAAGCTGCTGAGCTATCTCCCCAGCCCGTAACAGTCCTAAAGGGAAGTACTAATAGCTTCCCTACCAGATGACATAGACAAAGAGAAGGAAAGTTAATTTGCCCAGGTTTACACAAAGATGGGATTTTACCCAATGCAGCCTGACTCTGTAGCCCATTTTAAATCCTAAGCACTAGTTTATTAGCCAGTATCCTATGGCCTCTCTGAATCTTCTTGGGCTTTTCTGTCCCCTCTAGGCTATACAAAGAATCTCCCAAGAAAATATTTGAGTTGATGATATAGATGATGGCATCTGACCCTTTGACCTAAGGAAGGACCTAATGGCAGCGATGTCTAAGGGGACCCGAAATAAAACCTTCTACTCCCAATTACTGCATATCGCAGAGAAGACTCACAGTTCTAGCTGCTCTAAGATTAGGAGACACCTCCTCTGCCTCTGAGGACTGGTGGGAGGAGGAAACCAGCAAGCAATACAGAGTCGCAGAAAGTGCTAACCCCAGAGCCTGGCACCCAGGAAGTGCTCACTAATGGCAAGTTGTCAACGGGCTCCATCCAGGGAAACCTGAGACCCAGTAGGTTAATAATCCTCAGACAGAAAACACTGACTTCCCCAGACAGCCGGAGAGGAGAGAAACCCAAATAGACAGTTACAGTTCAGCTCCAACAGAGCTAATCTTTAATCTTTTATGGTCGGGTGTAATACATTAACTATTAGAGCTTCAAGGCAGCTCAACACCTGCTCAGCCAGAGGCTGGGGTTGGGTTGGCTGCACTAAGTGGAAGGGAGCGAGTAAATAGACCAATTAACCTTCCGCAGGAGACTTTCTTAGGCCTCAGCCTTGAGGTGAAATGGCTCGTGGTGCCTGTCATCCATAGGCAGGGATGGGAAAGGAACTCTGAGTCAGCACTCGATGAAGAGCACGAAGAACAAAATGACCTGGCAGTGTTTCACCTGTCTCCCAGCAAACCAAACTCTTGAAGATCAACAATTGTATCATGCAGTATTTGTCATTGGGTGTTTACTGTTGGTGGTTACTATTAATAACAATGCTGTAGTTAACATAATCAGAAAAATAAATCCCAACATGCAAGAATGACTAAGACCAGGTGTCTATGAACTCTGAAGTCATAAAGTTCATTCAGCTCTTTGTTGTCTCACCTCTCAGACACACTGGTGTCCATGTTTATCAGGCTTCCACTTATAATGCATATGTGTATGTATATGCAAGCATTTCTCGATTGCTGGAAACTCTTGTCACTAAATAAATACCGTAATTTAGAGTAGATAGTGTGCAAGAGGCAAGGAAAGGTCAGCATTCAATCTTCTACCTCCATTTTTATTTATTCCCAAATAATAATATTTGGTTCTCCAGTTTGGTTTGTAATCAGAATCGCTGGGAGACAAGAGTTCATGAACTGAGGTGACACTGTAATTTGTTTTTTGTTTTTTTGGGTGTTTTTGTATTTTAGGGAAGGGTCTGCATGGTGTTCAGGGTCTCACTACTAGATCAGACTCATACTGATCTGCCTGTTTATAGCCTCCCAAGAGCTTGGATTACAGGTGTGTACCACCACGCCCAGTCTCAATTGCCGTCTCAGCACACGGGCCAGCAAGGCAGGCCCGGAGATCAAACCCCTGGCCCCT
>NW_004524739.1:2237483-2238713 GCF_000260255.1 Octodon degus
GCCTGCATTCTGCATGCGCCTACAACCAAAGCCACGTGGATGATGCCAAGGGCTGCTGCCAGCTGGAGCAGTAAGCAAGCTTCCTTCTCTCTTGGCTGCAGGAGTTGAGTGCCTGGATTGCTGAGCATTCTGACTCTGATTCCAAGGAACAAATTCTCTATGTTGGCGCCATTCTGTAATCTGGTGTGGCTGCCGCCTCCATTCTGGAATATGGGGCTCTGCAGCTTTCTCCTCAAAGCAAAGTTCTTCACCCTTGTGATTCTGAGGCTGAAAAGAGCAAGAACCTGCCACCTCCTGTGATGCCCTCAGGACATCTTTTCTACTCTCAGCAATGGAGATCCTCTCAGCTTTGTCTTCACGGTCCACAGCCTTCCTGGCCTTTCCTTTCTGGCCAAACTCACAACATTTTAAATCATCCTTTTGGGCTTTTTGCTCTTCATTCTTAACATAAATCTGGCTAAAAGCCCCCAACAACAACCATGCCACTGCCCCAATATTTGGCTGCTTTGAAATATCTTGTGCCAGATTGATCACTCCGCCATGCTTAAACTCAGTCTCAGGCAAAGTCTCTGGACACGAGCAAAATGCAGACAACTTTTCTGCCAGGTCAAAACACAAATGATCTGGAGTCCAACAACCAATGCAGTCTTTCCCAGGAGAAACCTCCCCAGCCTGGTCTTTACAGGCAGGCTTTCTGTCAGTCTTCTGGTCTGAGCTCTGACCAGAATCTCCCAAACAAAACAGCCGAAACTGTTCCAGCTCTTCCCAAGTAGAGGATTTCTCCAAACCTTTCCTATCTCTTCCCATAAGCCATTCCCAAAAGCTTGTAATCCACATTATCAAGTATAGCCACAGCAACGACCCCACTCCTCTCCTCTGGTACCAAATTCTGTCTTAGTTACTTTTTACTTGTTGCTGGGACAAATACCCGACACTCAAAATGAAGGAAGGAAAGGTTTATTTAGCTCACAGTTACTGGAGGGTTCAGTCCATATTCCGCTGGCTCCAAGGCTCCAAGGCAAAGGACAGCAGTTCATGCAGCAGAAAACAATGAAGAGCAGAGGAGGAGCAGCAGCTGTGGCATCCATCAAGCCTCTCTCTTCCTTCTGCGCTGACTGCGAAGATCGGAGCTCCACGGTGAAGATCCGAGCTCCCCCAAAGTGGCGCAGCCCCCAAGGTCAAGCTCCTCCAAAGACAGACTTCTCCACCAAAGCAGGGTGGAGCCGCAGG
>NW_004524739.1:2239763-2240341 GCF_000260255.1 Octodon degus
AAAGAAAAGAAAAAAAGAAAGAAAAGAAAAAAGAAGGAAGGAAAGGTTTATTTTAGTCTATACTCAGCTGGTTCCAAGGCAGAGTGACACATGGCAGAGAGCAGCAGTTCATGGTGGCAGCAAAGAGCAAGAGAACAAAAAAGGGTGACAGCAGCTCAAGCAGCTAGCTAGCCTCTCTCCCCCACCTCCCCTCCTTACATTGTAATGCAGAGTACCTGCCCCAGGTCATTCACACCCATAATCCCAGCATTGGATCAAGAATCAGTCACAGAGGCTGAGAGATGGCTCAGTGAAATAAGTGCTTCCCTGGCAAATGCAAGGGCCTGAGTTCAATCCCCAGTTCCAATGACAACAACAAAAAGAATCAATCACAAACTCCAGAAGCTGACCCATGACTGCATGATGCTTTGGGGGGACAACTAGGCGCAAATCATAACACACTGGAAGATAAGTCTTTTCCAAGTTAAAACATTCCTAAAGACGTAAGTCATTCTCCTAATAAGAACTCTGATTCATTACAGTGTACAGTGTGTGCCACGCACTGCTAAGGTTTAAGAAGTTAATTAGCCTACGGCCAC
>NW_004524739.1:2240756-2242133 GCF_000260255.1 Octodon degus
CATGTGGTGCTGGGGGATTGAACTGTGGTCCCTGTGCTTTGCTAAGCTTGTTCTAAGTAGGTGCTTTAGACCACTGAGCCATCTCACCAGCCCTATCCTAAATTTATAACATATCTCAGTTTGGACTTGTCATGTGTGCTTTTGGCCAGTGCATTAGACAGGAAAAGTACCGAGGGAAAGTGAAGTATTCCAGGGAAGCAGTTGGGGAGCACCGTGATGGACCAGAGATGTGACAGAACGCTGGGATAACAAAATAAACTCTCAGATATAATAAACTATTAGCCTTTGTAGCATAGCATGTTTTGACAGACTTGTCAGGAAAGGCCAATAAAACTACAATTGCAGAAAGTTTTTATGAAATAAGGAACCATCTTCCCTGAGCTTATATAAGCCCTCTGACCTGTCTTTATTTATTCATTTAGAGGCAGAGACTTGTTACGTAGTTCAGGCTCATCCTAATCTCACTGTGTAGCACAGGTCTTCAAATTCCTGGAGATCCTCCTGCCTCAGACTCCGGAATGCTTGGGTTACAGGCATGCACCACTGTACTAACCTAACCTCATCTTTTGGAACTATATTTTTTAATGGTCAATTTAATTTTTTAAAATCTTTTATGTATTTATTTGGTACAGAGTCTCACTGCACAGCTCAGACTCATGATTTTTGTCTCAGCCTCATCAGCATGGGGATTACAGGCATGAACTCCCATGCCTGGTTTTGGTGGCCAGCTTGGCATGCCCTAGGTTCTGGGGCCAGTACAGCATGTGGTACCAGGCATCGAACCCAGATCCTTGTGCTTGCCAGGCAGGCTTTTAGAGCACCAAGCAATCTTTCCAGCCCTTCATGGTCAATTTCAAAACCATAAATTTTGGGTCACATAGCTGGACAATACAGTATTAGTTTTTCACTAGCATTGTCATAGGTAGTACCTCTGACCTATGAGTTTATGCTGATAGCTGCCTAGGTTACTTCCCTGGGACCGGAAAGCATTTTTGCTAAGAACACTAACTCTTAATTTGGCCTGAAACCTGCTTGCTGGTTAATGGGATAAAAGGCTTAGTGTCTCCATCTTCATGTTATATCTGTTTCCTTTGCTGTCTTAAGCCTTGAGTCAGATTTTGCTCAACTTTTCACATAGCCATGTTCATTGTTTAAGAAATGTTTTAAAACTGCTATAGCTGTTGTGATGGTGTACTTCAGCAATCCAGCACTTGGGATGCTGAGGTAGGAGGACTACCATGAGTTCAAGACCAACCTGGGATACACAGGGAGACCTTGTTTCAAAAAGAAGAAAATGTTCTAGAGAGGGAGCAAATTGATCACAGCCCCATGAATGAGAATGGAAAGAACCTGCCAAATAGGGCAAACAATTAAACA
>NW_004524739.1:2243297-2247499 GCF_000260255.1 Octodon degus
TGAATGCACCCCCTTAGCCCACCAGTGACAAGGCAGGGCTGCTCTGTGTGGGATAACGGTACCAGAGACAAAAATTCAACAAACTTTAGGACAAGTTGACCATGACCCCTCAGTGGTCTACATCCATCACACACACGAAGCCATCTTTTACTATCTTTTTTTGTTTGTTTGTTTGTCTTTTTGGTGGAACCTGGGATTGAACTCAGGCCCTTGTGCTTGCCAGGCAAGCGCTTATTCTACTGAGCCATCTCCCCGGCCCTGAAGCCATCTTTTGGAACCACGTTCCTGGACAACAAGAATGACAGGTCTTTAGCCCACTCCAAGGAATCAATAGATACCGCCTAATCTCTCTGTTCTGTGAGCAGCAGGTCGGTCTCTCTCTCTCCCTCTTCCTCTCCTTTTCCCTCTCCCTCCCCCTTTCCCTTTTCCTTTCCCTCTCCTTCTCTCCTTCAACCAACCACTAACTTCCCTCAGCCAAAGCTCCTATTCAACAGAAGCCTCCTCCATCCTCAGGAAAGTTTTGTGTGTTCAATAGTGCACATATGTGTGTGTGTGTGCATGTGTGTGTGTGTGTGTGTGTTCACAATATTTTGCCTAGCCTCATCTCTAGTATTTCTGGGTCAAAAGATTCCATACAGGCATAGTGATGCTCGCTTGTAATCCCAGGACTCAGGAGGCTGAGTGAGGCAGTAAGACCAGGTGGGTTCCAGGCCAGCCTGACATACACAGGGAATTGATTCTCAAAAAACAAAACAAACAAAAAAACAAAAATCCCATCATCCAGTAACACCAATCTGGAGCTTAAGGACATTAAGGACTTTACTCTCACTATATCCAATGATGACTAAATGTTATAAGACCAAGAAAATAATGTAATAACCATCCATTAACCTCTGTCCCTACTAAACATTTTCTCAACAAATATGGTATTGAACAGTTGCACTGTGTGGGCCATCATTTCCCATGTCAGAAATACTGTCATGAATAAAATAAAGTCTCTGCCTTCCTATAGCTTATAATTTTAATGAAAAGAGAAAGATAAATTGGAAAATAATTGGTCCTGTGTCACCTGGTCAAATGTGCTATGAAGAAAAATGCAACAGGGCATAAAGGAGCAAGTAGGGGCCGGGGAGATGGCTCAGTGGAATAAGCACTTCCTTGGCAAGCGCAAGGGCCTGAGTCCAATCCCCAGTACTGCAAATAAATAAATAAATAAATAAATAAAATAAGGAGCAGGGCAAGTAGCAGATTGGAATCTCCTGTATTTATTTTGATACAGAGTGTTTCTATGTTGCCCAAACTGGCTTCCAATTCCTGATCTCAAGTGATCCTCCTGCCTCAGCCTCCCAAATAGCTGAGATTGCAGGTACACAGCACTGCACCTGGCTTGGGTTGCAATTTTAAGAAGGTGATTGAGAAAAGCCTCTTAATAAAGGGAGATAAGAGCAGAGATAGGGGCAAGAGAGTGAATCCTCCAACTTGGTGGGGAAAGAGGATTCTTTTTTTTTTTTTTTTTGGCGGAACCAGGGATTGAACTCAGGCCCTTGCGCTTCGCGCTTATTCCACTGAGCCATCTCCCTGGCCCAGAAGGAAGATTCTAGGCAGACTGCACAAGTGTAGAAAACTTAATGTGGCCAAGTTGTAGCAATGAGAACAGCGTGGCTGGAGTGAGCGGATGGGGCAGGGTGGCACACATGGGCATGGTGCACAGTACACCATCAGAGGTGTCGCGAGATCTGGGCGGGGAGTACAAGCAGAGAAATGACTTCAGCTTCTACTGAGACACAAATGGATGGTACCAGGGGTGATTAGGTTGAAAAGCAATGGTTGTGCCTTCTCTCGAGGGCTATGCATGCAGGAAGTAGCCAATAAATGTCAGCTTATTCCCGGAGAAATGGTTTTTAACACTAAAGTTACAAGTCTAATGTTGAGTTTAATAGGGGAGAAGGTAGTTCTTAGGTAGGCCAGTCTAGAAAACTGATGAAAGGGGAGTGTGTGTGTGTGTATGTGTATGTGTTGTAATCCATGTCCATAGTCAGCTGTGCTTAGGAAGCTGGGCACATACTGGATCTATCCTTTGAGTCCAGTCCAATATTGGCCAATAATTTTATTTATTTCTGTTATTATTATTATTTTGTGGAACTGGGGATTGAACTCAGCCCCTTGCACTTGCCAGGCAAGTGCTTATCCTATTGAGCTATCTCCCTGGCCCCTTTGGCCAGTAGTTTTCTTAAATGTATGAACCTTACTCTTCCTTTACAGTCACTAATTACAATAACTGGGGAAATGTACCATGGGGAAGGAACTCCTAAGTTCAAAAGGAAGCATATAAAAAATAAGACTGGTGTCACAGAGAACTGAATTTGAATGCAAATTCTGGCATCTATTGGCTGCGTGGCCTTGGACAAGTCACTTCACATTTCTGCAAAGTGCAGTCAAATATGACCTTTTTCAGTGTGCAGCATTTCTTTAGAAATTAGTAGTGTTGGGCATGGTGGTGCGTGCTTGTAATTAATCCCAGCTACTCAGAATCCTGATGGAGGAAGACCGCAAATTGAGGTCAGCCTGGACATTTTCATGAGCTCTTGTCTCACAATAAAGCATTAACAGGGCCAGGGGTGGAGTGTGGCTCCGTGGTACAGTTTTCCTAGTATGCTGAGGCCAGTACCACAAACAAAAATCAAATAAAAACCTGCGTAGTGGAAGGTGTAGCTCAGTGGTAGAGCATTTGCTTAGCACCCATGAGGCCCTGGGTTTGATTCCAAGTGGCACAAAAACCTAAAACATAATAAAGAAAATGCTTGAATCTTTCCTTCAAGATTTTTACAATCTATTCAGGGAGATGAGACATGGACGAATGAATTCGATAAGGCAAAATGTGCATGCTCAAATGACAGATGCAGAGCCAGGGATGGTGGTACACGTCTGCAATTCCAACACAGAGGAGGCCAAGGCAGGAAGGTTGTAATGAGTTCAAAGCCAGTGTAGGCCCATAGAGAGTTCTAGATCCCTAACCTACATAATGAGACCCTATTTATTAAAAAAAAAAAATCAAATGGCAGGTACAAAATATACTAATAATAGCTATCACTTATTAAGTGCTTACAATAAGCCAGGCACTATGCTAAGGGCAATATAACCCTTTCATTTTATTTTTGCAGCCTCCCTTGTAGAAAGTACTATCTAATGGCTGGGCTCTGCAGAGCATGTCTTCAAACCCAGCACCCAGGAGGCTGATGCGGGTGAGTCACTGGAGCTCAAGAATTGGAGCCTAGCCTGGCCAACGTAGTGAAACCTCACCTCAAAAAAAAAAAAAAAAGTTAAAAGCACTATTATTATCTCTACTTTACAAAAAAAAAAGGAAGTTGAGGCTCAGAGAGGGGCAGTGCCTTACCTAAGGTTGCACAGTGGGTGGTGCTGAGCACAGGGTGAGCTCCAGGCCTCACACCTCAGCAGAGAGGACAATTCCTATAATTCTTAGGCCTCATCTAGGTTTTACTATATTGTTCCCCTCTTTTAAAACTTTAACCCTATTTCAACATGCCAATTAAAATTTGGATAAATACTATGGTACTTCAGAGGACCTGTAATTTGCTGGGCTTTCTCTTTGCAAGCTAGTGTTTGCACAGTAAAAGTGTGGCCTGGTGACATTACCGGTGACCACCACAGTACTGAGAGCTTCTCATTCTGCCCAATCTTGTGAAGAAAAAGTATTCCTATTGCCACCCAAGGCAGAAATCTAGACATTTGCAATTAGATTCCCCTCTCCTATTAATCATTAAATGTCTTATTTATTTATTTATTTATTTAAGACAGGGTCTCACTATGTAGCCCGGCTAGCCTTGAACTCACACTGATCCCCCTCCTCAGCCTCCTGGGTGCACAGACTGCTTCCAGTTTCTGCCAGCAAGAATTGATCATGGCTCTCATTTGTCTTCTTCTCTCCAGGGTTCGCTTTCCTCAACTTTCCTCCGCATTGCAGCTAGAGTGATTTGTGTATGTGTGATACGGTGGTTTGGTGGATTGAACCCAGGAGGCACTGAGCTATATATCCTTAGCTCATCAAGTTGTTTTGAGGCAGGGTCTCACTATGTAGCCCACACTGGCCTTGAATTTAGGGCAGTCCTCCTGCCTCAGCTTCCCTAGTCAGCTTCCCTAGTGCTGGGATTACAGGCATGCACCACCCCATCCAGCTTTCTTTT
>NW_004524739.1:2248682-2261037 GCF_000260255.1 Octodon degus
TTTTGAAATGAAGTCTGGCTAAGTTACTAAATTGCCCAGGCTGGGCTCAGCTCAATTTTGTGATGCTCCTGCCTCACTCTCCCACAGTGCTGGGCTTACACTTGAGCATGTCACGCTGGACCCTTGCAGATTACTTAATATCTGTTTGTTAAGTTTCTCCACTGATAAAGGACTGGCATGATATAGCTCAGCAGACTAAAGCGTCTGCTTAGGCAGAGTGCAGTGGCCACGGTTCGATTCCTGGTCTGCCTTGCTGGACCCACCCCGGGGGTGCGCTGAGCCTGGGACTGAGATGACGCGCACCTGTAATCCCAGCGCTTGGGAGGCTGAAAACAGATTAGTGAGACCCTTTAGACCTTGTACTAAATACATTTTTTAAAAAAAGTTTCTCCACTGATAAAATTACAGTTCATACAGTTAATCTGGTGATTGAACATTTTTTATATTTTGCCCAAGTGTTGTTGGACTTACTTTGTACAATATTAATTATTGAGTTTTTAGTGTTCTCTTAAATTTTGGGCTCCAAATCAATGCCTTATTTGACTCATCCTTATCTCTGCTTTTGGTCATGGAGATAGGTCAGCAGCATAAGTGCCTGTCTGGCAAGTGCAAGGTCCTTAATTCAATCCCTGGTACCCAAAAAAAAAAAAAGATTTTCTAATCCCTGCTCTATCTACATTTTACGCACTCACCACATTAGCAGAGGTGAAGACTTGTTGCATATGTATTATACATTATATGTGATATGTTTTTACAATTTTTATTTATTTTTAATGTTGCTTTGAGTTCTTGGGCTGAAGTAACCCTACTGCTTCGGCCTCTTGAGGGGCTGAGTCTACAGGCACACCCCATCTCCCTGTATTTTTACATTGAAGTAAGATATACTTACTTCAATGTAAAATAAACAAATACAATATTGTGTATTGCTGACATTCCTAGTAGTACTGTAACACTTCTCTTTTCACCTTCAGGCAGCTAAGAAGTCTGTTTCATAACATCCCCTTCTCTTTTTCCTGCAGCTTCCCTAGCCAATCTCATTTTTTTTCCCCCCAGAAAGTGTTGCTAAATTAAAAGGTTAGGTATCTTTGTTGAGTCTTATCAGTTCCAGGAGACTGCCCACACAAAAACAACTTCAAACCGTCCGACTTGAGAAAAAAAAAACCCAACACACATCTTTTTCTAGAGGAAGCGCTATGACGTCGAGCCCCCTCCCTTCCTGCTACCGGAACGCTGTTCAACTATAGCTCGCTTTATCCATCGCCCGCACCACACTCTGCGCACGCGCGTGTGCGAGCCCGACCGCAACGCAGCGATTTCTGGTCCTCTCGGCACCCTTACGTGCGGAGCGGCCGGACGCAGGTTTGCGTGTCGTCGCCGTCTTCCAGGAAGTGGAAAGAGGAGGAGGCAAGGTAATTGCCCTCGTCCGTCCGGAGCCTTACGGGTTTCGGGAACTCTGAGGGCTGGGGGCTCATTGTCGCTCTGGATTGCGTGACTCAGTTTAATCCCCGGTTTTGCGAGGAGAAGCTGGTGTGCGCACGGACGTGTGTTTCTCTAGGGTTAGTGCAGTGTCTTGGATGCCTGCCTGTTCAGGAGGCTGTTTGCCATCTTTTTTTTTTTTTTTCTTTTTCTTATTTTTTTGGGGGGTGGGGTACCGGGATCAAACTCGGGACCTTGTCCTTGCCATGCATCTTTTTTTTTTTTTTTTTTTCCCCTGCCATCATTTTAAAGGAACTTCCCGCTTTCCCCTAGCTGGTTTTTAGAACTCTTTTTGGAGAAGTAGAAGGCTCTGCCACTCGCTGTGCATGTTGTCTTCATACCATTAACTTAAAGTGGGGGCCGGGGAGATAGCTCAGTAGAATAAGCACTTGCCTGGCAAGCGTAAGGGCCTGAGTTCAATCCCGGTTCCATCAAAAAAAAACAAACCAAAACAAGACTAAAAATTAAAATGAAACATACAGAAGGACCCTTAAATCACTTACCAGATTTTCTGTAACTTTAGGAGTGTTATTTTATGCCCCCACTGTGTTACTTGACCCACCTAGCTTTGAGGGTTAAATATCAGTGGCCCTGTTTTATAAGAAAGGAGTCCCGGAATGAGAGATTACATGATGACTTCGCCGAGGCTGCACAGATAACTTTTGGAGCTTTCAGAACTACAAGGTTTTGCTGTAATTCCATGGCCAGATCTTTGTTATATATAGATTTCTGTTCCTAGAACTGGTTTTTGAGTTTTTACTTATTTACTGGTTTTTTATTTACTATTTACTATTTTTTGAGACAAGGTCTCAAAGTGTCTAAGTGTCGCCCCAAAGTCTCATGCAGTCACTGGAGCAGCAGGGATTAGTTTATGATCCATTGCTAGGAATCGGGTGTGGGTACTACACCCTCCCTGGGGCAGATAGCCTGAATACAATATAAGGAAAGTTTTTGCTCCTCTCTTTTGGCTTTTGCTGTTTTACTGTGAATTGCTACCCTCTGCCATGTGCCACTTTGCCTTGGAGCCAGTGATTGTTGACTGAAACCTCCATTGTGAGCTAAATAAACTGTTCCTTCCTTAATTTTGGGTGTTGGGTATTTTATCCCAGCAACAAGAAAAAAGTAACTGAGACAATTACTCTTGCTATGTATTTGGGCTGGAACTGGGGTGATCCTCCTGTCTCGGCCTCTCCTGTGCTGGGATTACAGGTATGCCACCACACCCTAAGAACCGACCATGTTTAAGCAGATACTGTACTCAGTTTTCTATGACTGAGTTGACTTCAAGGCCAGTGCCACGGCAAATCTCGTGTCTCTCCATCACTCTGACTTATCAGTAAGCGTTGACTTTTACAGGTGTATCCTGTGCCTTGCCTGATTGGGAGCTCTGAGTCCAGTTCTGTTGTCTTCAGCTTAATCAGACAAACACAATGGAGGCTCCTCCAGTCACCATGATGCCCGTCACTGGGGGCACCATTAACATGATGGAGTACCTACTGCAGGGTAAGTGAACCAGAGGGCTTGGATTACTTGGTTTTTACTTTTCTGTTAAGCTTCCCTGGAGATCAGGGACTTACATGAAGGCAACCTGCAGTTTCTGGCACCCACCAAAAAATTATTTTAATTGGTACTTTTATTTATTTATTTATTTGGTACTGGACATTGAACTCAGGGCCTTGCAGATGCCAGGCAGGAGCTTGTGCCATTGAGCTGCATCCCTGGCCATTTAATTGGTACTTTTAAAGTTATGATTTCAATTTGCCATCATAAACATTTAACATTATTGTACATCAGATCTCTAGCACTTTTTCATTTTGCAAAAATGAAATTCTATACCCATTAAATTTTTGTGTGTGTACCAGGAATCTAACTTAGAACCTTGTAGTTGCTAGGCAAGTGCTGTGCAGCTGAGCTGTATACCCAGTTCTAGTATATATTAATACTCCTTCCTATTCCCATTGCTCAGCAGTTACCTTTCTACTTCGTTTTCCATTTTGACTATTTAAGTAGCTGATATGAGTGGAATAGCATAGTATTTGTCCTTTCCTATTTTATTTTACTTAGCACAATAACTTTGAACCGAGGTCCCCTGCCCCTGGCTGAGTTTGCCCAAGGTGGCGCTTTAGACAACTGAGCTGCTCCGCCGGCCCCCCAGCATAACAGCTTTGAGTTCATCCATATTACAGCATGTGACATCTCTTAAAAAGCTGCATAGCATTACACATACCTGTATATTACATATATGTGCCTCTCATTTTCTATATCCAATATCTGCTGGTAGATATTTGAGTTGCTTCTGCCTTCTGGCTATTGTGAATAGTGCTACAGTAAACATGAATGTGCAGATACCTCTTTGAGATTGTATTTTAAATATTTTCTCAGAAGTGGGACATACTAGATTATAACTTTTTTTTTAGTTTTTGAAAACATGGCCTTGCCTTGTAGCCCTCGCTGACCTCTCATGTGCTAGGCTGGCTTCAGAAGCACAATCCTTTGGGCTCAGTGTTGAAAGTGCCCGGATTATAGGCCTGTGCTGCCACATCCAGCTAATTCTGTTATTTATTTATTTATTTATTTATTTATTTATTTATTTTGCCATGCTGGGAATCAGACCCAGGGCCTCATGCATGTAAGGCAAGTGCTATACCCCTCAGTTGTCCCTATAGGGGATAGGCCCAACTGGACAGGGTGTCATTATGTGATTCCAAGCTGGCCTCATGCCCTTGGGCTGAAGTTATCATCCGTCTTCAGTTTCCCAAGAAGCTAGAATTACAGGCATATATGTCTGGGCTTTTATTTCTCGTTTTGGACATGCTTCAGTGTTGTTTTCCTTAAGAGCTACATGCTTACTTCATCTCTCTCTCTCTGTCTCTCTCTCTCTATCTCTCTGTCTCTGTTTTGTTTTATTTATTTTTATTTTTATTTTTTTTGTTTCTGTTTTTGTTTTAAAGACAGGATCTCACTATGTAGTGCTAGTTAACCTTGAACTTGCTTATGAAGCTGAGGCTGACCTCAAATTTATGAAAATCCTCCTGCCTCAGCCTCCTGAATTCTAGGATTGCAGGCACATGCCACCTCTCCTGGCTGCATGTTTCAACAACATGAGTTCTAGCTTCTCCACATCTTTACTAATGTTTGTAGATTTCTTTGTTCTGTTTATTTTTTCAGTGTTTTTTTATTTTTATTTTTATTTTTTGGTGCAGGGTGTCACTACACAGCTCAAATTCATAGTGATCCTCGTTTTCAGCCTCTCTAGTGCTGGGATTACAGGTGTGCACCACCACGCTGGACTCCATCGAGGGCTTAGTGCGCCTGGGGGCAGGCTGGCACAGCATGCAGTGATTTCTTTGTTTTGATAGCCATCCTAATATAGGAGAGATGTTATTATGGTTTTGATTTATATTTCTTTAGTTATTAGTAAAATAACATTCATATGCTTGTTGGCCATTTGTATATCTCCTTTGAAAAATTGTCTATTCATTTCTTTGCACACTTTTACATTGGCTTATTTGTAGGGGGTTTTTTGTTTGTTTGTTTGTTTGTTTGTCTTGTTTTTGTTTTAGTTGGGCTTTAGGAGTTACTTATATATATCCTGGATAGTAACCTGTGATTTCCCCCCCCCCGGAACTGGGGATTGAACTCAGACCCTTGCGCTTGCCAGGCAAGTGCTTATTCTACTGAGCCATCTCCCCGGCCTGGTAACTTATGATTTAAAAACATTTTTCTATTCTGTGGATTCCCTTTTCACTCTCTTGATTATTTCCTTTGAAACAGAAGTGTTTGAATTTGAGGGAGTCTCATTTGACTATTTTTTTCAGAGCAGCAGTTTTTAATCTTTTTTTTTTTTGTGGTACTTGGGACCTTGCGCATGCCAGGCAGGCGCTTATGCTGCTGAGCTGTCTCCTTGGCCCGCAGTTTTTAATCTTAATGAAGTGCAACTTACTAATTTTTTCATGGCTCAGGCCTTTGAGTAACATAGTCATTGCCAATGCTAAGATCATCTACAGTTGCCATTTGTCCCCTTTTATAGTTTGGGTTTGCGTTTAGTTCATGGCCTGTAAGTTTTGTGACAAGGGTATATCCCAAACCTTTTCAAAGGTGTTAGTGTTGCTGTTCCTTTCCTATGAGGCCTTATCCTAATCATCATCCTCCAGTTGGACGATCTACTCTTCTGGGTTTTTTCCACTGCAAAGGTCTTTTATCTATTCATGATGTCACACCATAGCATCATGTACAGTGTACTCTTTTATTTGAAGTTCCTTTTAGTCAGCATAATTATTCCAGTATGTATTCATATTGCTATGCATATCAGTAGTTGTTGCTCAATAGTATCGTACTGTAAAAACATGTAGGGTGTTTATCTGTTCTACTATGGTTGGGCACCTGGCCAGTGTCTAGTTTGGGGTTGCTGTGAAAAATTGCTGCTGTGAGCTATTTGTTTGTTTGGGTTTTTGTTTTGTTTTGTTTTGTTGTAAATAACCAAGAGTGGAACTGCTGAGTCATACAACTATTTTTTTAGTTAAATGTTGTGATTTCTGAGACAGAACTCAGATAATTTAAAAAATAACGATAATAATAGCTAATGATTTCCAGCTTTGGCTCTGTGTCAGATACTTTATATGTATTATCCACTTATTAATTTATTTTTGCTTTTGTGAGATAGGCACACTATGTAGTTCAGGCTGACTTCAAACTTACAGCTACCCTCCTGCCTCAGCCCTTTTGAGTTCTGAGGTTATGGGTGTGCCACCATGCCTGTTCTCATTACAGCTTGTAAGATGACACTTTCATTAGCATTCTAGATCAAGAAGGAGATGAAGTCACTTGCCCAGATGCGAAAACTTGAGGCCCAGGAGATCATAACAGTATGTTTAGTGAACGACTTTAGACTTTGTGACTTATAGAATGTATTCATTAAAATATGAATAACTACTTAGCATAGTTATTTGTGTCCGTGTGATACTAGGGATTAAACCCAGATCTTTTGTACTGAGCCATAGCCCATTTTTAATTTTAAGACAGGGTCTAGGGGCCAGGGAGATGGCTCAGTAGAATAAGCCCTTCCCTGGCAAGTGCAAGGGCCTGAGTTCAATTCCCAGTTCTGCAAAAAAAAAAAAAAGAAAGAAAAAGAAAAAGATAGGGTCTTGCTGAATTGCCAGACTCAGTTCAAATTTTGGATCCTCCTGCCTCAGCCTACCAGGGTACTGGGATTCCAGGTGTGGACCACCACTGAACAGCTACTTTTATTTCCTTGAATTTGCTGCACCCTTTCCTACCTCCTCAGTGTTTCCACACTTGACGAGCCCTCTGACCCAGTGCATCTCCTCGCTATCCCAGTAGTCCTCTCATTTTTACCCTGCATTTCTCCACCTAGCTGTCTTCCTCGTAGGCCTTCTCTGACTATTCCAACCTCTCATAGTGGTCCACCCTCCCTTCCCACCAGTTCTCTCATGTCCCCCTTTTATTTCTTGTGTTTCTACTTACTATATTTTGTTTCCTCCATTCAACTGTACTCTCCATAAGAACAGCGCCTCCTACTGCTCAGTGTCTGGCACTGCAGTCACTGTGTATGTGTTGCGAGAACCAACACTTACAAAGCACCTAAAATGAGCAGTGGGTGTGTGTACTGCGCCCTGAATGTAGGATACCATGGTGAGCTGCTCTCTGCTCCTGAGATCTGGTATCCCATGATTATGAGGCCCTGCTCCACTACTTTTCTTCCAGCTCATCTTGTTTTCATTTAAGTCTCACTGTCTGTTTCTGCCATAAAGTGACATTTGAGCAAACT
This sequence comes from Octodon degus, assembly GCF_000260255.1. Lineage (NCBI taxonomy): Eukaryota > Metazoa > Chordata > Mammalia > Rodentia > Octodontidae > Octodon > Octodon degus. The sequence continues at coordinate 2,255,947 of NW_004524739.1, forward strand.
TGGAGAAAGTGGTCAAGCACGCAAATGTACAGAGGAAGAACATCCTAAGTATAAGGGAAATGGGAAGGTTCACTCACAAGGAATATGTTGGTGTGTTCAGGCCACAGCAGCAAAGCACTTTGCCTGGAGAGAGTGACCAAGGGGAGAGTTGAAGGTGATGCTGGATGCTAAGGGGCCCCAGTAGACAATCAGAAAGACCATTTTTTCACAGTGACACCACTAGGGGAGTGTCATTTATATTTTCTCTGTTTGTTTTGGGGTACTGGAGATTGAATCCAGGTCCTCATGCTAGGCAAGCACTGTATCACTGAGATACAACCCCAGGCCCATGGCTTTGCTTTTTTTTTGGGGGGGGGTGGGAATTACTGGGGATTGAACCCTGAGCCCCATGTGTGCTAGGGATGCACTCTACCACAGAACTGTATCCCCAGCCCCATGCCTTACATCTTAAGCCACCTGGCTGTTTTGGAAAAGAAAAAAGACAGGTGTGGAAACAGAATATGCAGAGACCAGGACATGAAAGCAGCTTGGACTGTTTGCTGATCAGGGGAGATGGTTAAATTTGCTTTCATTTCAAAAGTATGGATTGAATGTATAGGATATGGGAGAAAGAAGGGACAAAATGATAATTCCATGATTTTTTTTTGCCTGGGCAACTGAAAGCAGAGAGTTGCCATTTACTCTGATGGGAAAATGTATAGGAGAAATAAGATTTGGGGAGGGAAAAATCAACAATAGTAAAGATATTAAGATGATATATGAGCTAGATATGCTAATACACACCTGTAATCCCAGCACTTTGGGAGGCTGAGACAGGAGTTTACAGATTCAAGCCTTGCTCTGTAACTCAGCAACTTAGCAAGACCTTGTCTCAGAATAAAAGAATAAGGGCTGGGGAGTTAGCTCAATAGAATAAGTGCTTGCCTGGCAAGTGAAAGGGCCTGAGATCAATCCCTGGTTCTGAAAAAAAAAAGAAAAAAGAAAAAGAAAAGAAAAGAATGGGCTAGTGATAAGGATGTTTGTTAGGCATCTAAGTGGGAAGGTTGAATAATAAGTTGGATGTGTGCGTCTGTAATTCATAAAATATAAATGGGGGCGCTGGTGAGATGGCTCAGTGGTCTAAAGCACCTACTTAGAACAAGCTTAGCAAAACACAGAGACCGAGGTTCAATCCCCCAGCACCACATGCCAGCCAGCCCCGCCCCCTGGTGGGCTGAGCTGCCCCACACACACAAATAAAAAAATTTAAAAATATGTATATATAAATTTGGGAGTCTTGGGGCATATAAAACAGTATTTAAAGCCATGGGATTATGACACTATTGAGAGAAGAAGAGGCTTAGTAGAAAAGAGCACCCAGAGTCAATCCTAGGATCCTCTATCACTTAGGGGAGATGAAGAAGACTGCGTGGTCCTTGAGTTCAGTGAAGACCTGAGAGGCTTGTGTGCCAGAGGCCCAACGGAGAGTAGATTTCAAAGGGGATATTATTTCCTGTAGCAGCTGTGTGAGATCCAGCCATGAGAATGAGTAAAATGAAGACTAAAATTGATTTCTTTTTTTTTTTTTTTGTTAATGTATGTGGCATACGGTCTCACTGTGCATCTTGGACTCGTAGTGATCCTCCTGTTTTCAGTGCTGGGATTACAAGTGTGTGCCATCACACCTGGTTTTAGTGGCCAGCTCAGGGCTAGTCCCATGAGCCCAAATGACAGGGCATGCGGTACCAGGGATTGAACCTAGGTCTTTGCACTTGCCAGGTAGGTGCTTAGACTGCTGAGCTATCTATCTCCTCAGCCTATTTATTTATTTTTTGAGATAGGGTCTCACTGTAGTCAGGCTGGCCTTGAACTCACAGTGATCCTCCTGCCTCCTATGATTATAGGTGTGCACTACCAAGCCTGGCTCTTTTTTTGATGAATGGAAGTTTTATTTGGTGGAATTTTATTATTATTATTATTTTTTTTTTTTTTTGCAAAACCGGGGACTGAACTCAGGCCCTTGTGCTTGCCAGGCAGGCATCTTGCCACTGGGCTATCTTCCCAGCTCAAAAGAAGATAATTGTGGCTGGGAGTGTAGCTAAGTGATAGAGCATGTGCTTAGCTTGGGTGAGGCTTTGGGTTCAGTCTCCAGCACCAGGCAGACACACGGAAACAGAGAAGAGAGGAGCCAGGGATGTAGTTCAATGTAAAGGCTCTAGGCCTAGTCTCCCATACTGCGAAGGAGAGAGAAGAAAAGAAGGAAAAATAAATGATAATTGTTAAAATAAATGATAACAGGGGCTGGTGAGATGGCTCAGTGGTCTAAAGCACCTACTTAGAACAAGCTTAGCAAAGCACAGGGACCGCGGTTCAATCCCCCAGCACCACATGCCAGCCAGCCCCGCCCCCTGGTGGGCTGAGCTGGCCACACACACACACATACACACACATAAATAAATTAAAAAAAAATAAAACAAATGATAACAGTACAAAACAGTACTGTTACTATTATATTTCTGATAGCTACTTCTGACTGAGACCTAGCGATTAACCTTACTAGAGAAATGTTAAAGCCTCTAGTGCCAGGTAAGAAAATATAAAAAATTGAAAGTAACTTATAATATTATACAATAGCTCAGCAGTGTAGCTTCTCTAAAATCTCATGTGTTGGTCTTCTGTTTGACAAAATACTGCCCTGAACTGCTTTGGGTTTTTAATCTTGCTAGTTCCATGAGCCCAAATGACAGGTGGGACTCAGCAGTGCTTCTCTCTCCCCAGGGAGTGTCTTGGATCACAGTTTGGAAAGCCTCATCCACCGGCTTCGTGGTCTGTGTGACAACATGGAACCTGAGACTTTCCTTGACCACGAGATAGTGTTCCTCCTTAAGGGCCAGCAGGCCAGCCCATTTGTCCTCAGGGCCCGGCGCTCTATGGACAGGACGGGAGCACCCTGGCATCTGCGCTACCTGGGACAGCCAGAAATGGGAGACAAGAACCGCCATGCACTGGTGCGAAACTGTGTGGACATTGCCACGTCTGAGAACCTCACTGACTTCTTGATGGAAATGGGCTTCCGCATGGACCATGAGTTTGTCACCAAGGGACACCTGTTCCGTAAGGGCATCATGAAGATCACGGTGTACAAGATTTTCCGTATCCTTGTGCCAGGAAACACAGACAGCACTGAGGCCTTGTCACTCTCCTATCTGGTGGAATTAAGTGTTGTTGCCCCAGCCGGGCAGGACATGGTCTCTGATGATATGAGGAACTTTGCTGAGCAGTTGAAACCTCTGGTTCACCTAGAGAAAATAGACCCCAAAAGGCTCATGTGACATCTGGGTCTGTCCATCTGTCCTCACCTATTAGAAAAAAGATGATGTTGGTGTCCCATTTCATCGCTGCCAGGCAGGCATTATGCCTTCAGGAAGAAGGGTGGTGAGTTTGTAGTTGGTTCTGTGCAGGGTTTTCATCATGTGGTAGTTTCACTTTTGTGGTGGCCTTTTTTTTGTTCTTGTTGTTTGTTTTTTGTTTTTATATTGAGCGCCTGTGGCATGCTCTTTTTTTTTTTTGTGGTGGCCTTTGTGTGTGCGTGTGTGTGTGTGCGCGCGTGTGTGCGGATGTGCCCTACTGGAGACGAAAGGCATGGCCTTCATACTGAGCTACACACTCAGTAGTGTTTTGTTTTTGAGAGAGGATCTCTCTCTGTATAGTTCAGGCTGACCTTGAACTCACTATGTAATTCACGCTGATCGGTAACTAGGTGATCTTCCTGCCTCAGCCTCTTGAGTGTTGGAATTACAGGTGTGTGTCACCATGCCTGGTACCCACTCTTTTAAAAATTTTTTATTTAAAAAAATAAAAAATTTTGCTTAGTCAGTAAATTGCCTAGGCTGGAACTGAACTTGGGATTCTGGTGCCTCACCATTCCTGATAGCTGAAAGTACAGGTGTGTACTGCCATTCTGGCTCAAAGGCCTGGCAACCTTTTAAAGTATCAGAATAACAAGAAAAATCAAGCCAGTCCTTCTGTGTAAGGATGAAAAACTGGAATAAAGTAAGTTTAAAAAAATTTTTGTGTGTGTTAGAATAAATAACTTTTGGAAAGAAGTCTTGTTTCACTATTTGTGTGTAAGGCAGTGATGGTGACTGTATTAGAGCTTTGAATACCAGAAATAACCTACTGCAGTGTGTGTGCCTTAGGTTTAAACCTACTGGTATAAGGTGTATAGGATTGTGTTAGATAGTAATAAAGTCTGGAAAAGAAGTGTCTGTAATTCTGATTCTTACTCTTAACTCTACAAATTTAGGGTAGATTCAGTACCAATTGTAGCAAAAAAAAAAAAAAGAGTTCTTGCTTCTGTTCTTTTTTAGGTAGAGTCTCACTTTGTAGCTCAGGCTGATCTCAAGCTCACTGTGTAACTCAGGCTAGCCTGAAACGCATGGTGATCCTCCTCCCTCAGCCTCCCAAGTGCTGGGATTATAGGCTGCACATGCCTGGCTTCCCTTGTTTATTTTATTTGTTTTTTAATAGAAAAAGTATAACACCATTTTGTAAACAATCACACTGTACATTTTTTATTAAACAGTAAAATTTTTTCCTGTGGATTTGTAATAAACTATGTAAAAATCAGTGAGTTAACACAATAGAGAAGATGAACAGGGTGAAGAAGTTTTGAAAGTGTCAAATTATAGCACTTGATGCAAAGATAACAGTACCATAAACATTTACATGCTATAATACATTATAATTTAAATAGTAGAACATTTACAAAAAAACATTTTTTTAAGGGCCGGGGAGATGACTCAGTGGAATAAGTGCTTCCCTGGCAAGTGCAAGGGCCTGAGTTCAATCCCCGGTTCCACCAAAAAAAAAAAAAGAGAGAAAAAATTTTTTATTATAAACCCATCAATTACTTAGAAGAATAAAAATTGGAAAATGTTGCACCTGAGGTAAAAATTTAAAAGTAAATAAAATGATCATTTATAAGAATCAAAAAGTTGGGGCCAACAAGATAGCTCAGCCGTCTAAAGTGCCTGCTTAGGCAAGCTTAGGCGGGCTCGGGGGACCACAGTTTGATCCCCAGCACCATATGCTGTGCCAGCCCTGCCCCCC
>NW_004524739.1:2268225-2273006 GCF_000260255.1 Octodon degus
TTTTTTTAATTTTTTATTTTATTTTTTTCTTCTTGAGAGAGGGTCTCACTATGTAGCTCAGGCTGGCCTTGAGCTTACTTTATAGATCAGGCTGGTTTCAAACTTGCAACAATCCTCCTGCCTCAGCCTCCCAAGTGCTGGGATTACAGACATGTGCCACCATTGTCGGTTAGAATCTCTGACTTTTTTAGGTAGTTGTTTGGGAGACAGGATCTTGCTATGCTGCACAGGCTGGCCTTGAACTCATGCTCCTCTTGTGTCAGTCTCCCTATTAATTGGGATTCCAGTGTGCACCTCTGTGCCCGGCTTGACCTCTGCCTCTTGACAGCAGCTAAGTAACATCATTCTTTTTCTATTTCATCATGTTCCCCAGGCAGTACTATTCTGTGTGTCTATTTTGGTTTCTTGCTGTACCATTTAATAGCTGTTTGTATTGCGGGCAAGTTATTTAATCTTTCACAAAGTCTATTTTCCTATATTTAAAAGGAGTATAATTATAATACCTATTTCCATAGGTATGTCAAACAAATTAAATTATTACTACACATAAAAACCTACCAGAGTGCTTGCTACACAAGTGATTAATGCATGTTAGCTGTTTTCAGTTTCAGTACTAGTAGTAACAAGACCATGCTTCCTAAAGGAGGAACTTTGTTTTGTAGTATAACATAATGGTTATGAGTACAGACTTTGGAATTTTGAGTTCAAATTCAAACTCCTCTGTAAGGGCTGTGAGTGTAATTCAGTAGGAGATAGGGAGCTTAGCATGTGCACTGCCTTGGCCTGGATCCCAGCACCAAAAACAAAGAAGGAGAAGGAGAAGAAAAAGGGGGAGGAGAAGGAAAAGGAAGAAGAAAAGGAGGAGGAGGAGAAGGAGGAGGAGGAGAAAGGGGAAGACGAGGAGGAGGAGGAGGAGGAGGAAGAGGAAGAGGGGGGAGGAGAAAAGTTGATTGATAAATTGGCTGAAAGTCCGATCATAGAGTCGTTTTTCTAGAGGTTACAGGGATTAAATGAGATAACCCATTTGTTCAGCATTTAGCACAGGGCCTATCATAAATATTAATTTACTTTTATTTAGTCCTTACTAAAAGTTTTATTTAGCACTAAATACTTCCATGAAACCCACTGCCCCTACCTAATTAACTCATCTGATGTTCTCTTAAATATGTATTGAGGGGCCGGGGAGTTAGCTCAATTGAATAAGCACTTGCCTGGCAAGCACAAGGTCCTGAGTTCAATCCCCTGTACCACAAAAAAAAAAAAAAAAAAAAGTATTGAATGAAGAAGTGAATTAGTGAATGTTAATCTGTAGACCAAAAGAATCTCACCTGTTTGAGCAGGACTGTCTCAGGTTAATGTTCCCTTGTTCCTCTTCTGTGAACTCATACCTAAGCCACCACTTTCAACATCTGTGATAAGCAGGAAGACATTATGGAAAAGGGGAACTTGCTGACACCAACCTTTTTACTCTAATCATCCTACTTAGGCACCATCTTACTCCAGAAAAAATGGTTGTCATCAAAAAATTAAAGAGTGCTGGGCACCATGTGGGGAAAAAGGAACGCTTCTTCATTGTTCTGGCAGTGTCAACTAAAAAAAAACCTCTATGGAAGTTGGTGTGGTGGTTCCTCAAAAAACTAAACTAGAAATTCCATTTGATCCAGCTACTACTCTGTTGTAGCTGTCTTCCTAAAAGAATTAAAGACATCATATCACAGGACTCCATGTATACCCATGTTTACAGTAGCATAACTTTTAATAGCTAAATCTTGGAAGCAGCTTAAATGCTCATCAACAGATGCTAAAGAAATCGATACCTGATAGAGTCCTAACCTGGCCATAAACAGAGATAAAGGGAGGCGTTCATAGGTAAACCATGCAACTTGAGACCATAATGATAAGGGAAAAAAGTCAGACATGGTTGGGAAACAAACAATGAAGGGAGAGGGAGGAAGGAAAGGCAAAGGTGGTGGGGAAATAAAAAGGGAAGCAATATTGGAATGGGTCAGGCACCATGGCGCAGGCCTGGAATCTGCGTTCTCGGGGGGCTGGGGCAGGGGTTACAGATTATTATATGAAAATAATGTGCAACCATGTGTATGGGCCACGCATGGTGGCACAGACCTGTAATCCCAGCACTCTAGAGGCTGAAGCAGAAGGATCATTGGGAGTTCAAGACCAATCTGGGCTACAAAGTGAGTTCAAAGGCCAGCCTGAACTGCATAGTGAGACCCAGTCTCAAAAAGACCAAAAAATAAAACAAAATAGAATAAAGTGTATGATATGCTATTTTGTATATAAGTATGTAATGCTAGGGATAAAACCCAAGGCCTTACACATGATAGGTAAGTATATCCCTAGCCTTTGGTAGGTTATTTTTGTTTTTTGGTGTTTTGGGGGGGTGTTCTTGGGGGGTTTTGAAACAGGGTCTCACTATACAGTTCCAGCTGGACTTGAATTTATGGTAATCCTCTTGCCTCAAGCCTTGAGTGCTGGGATTACAGGCATGTGTCACCATGCCCAGCCAGGGTGTACTATTTTTAGTGAAACGTATTAACAGAAAATGTTAGGATGCTGAGCTGAGCCTAGTGGTGCACGTCTGTAATCCCAGCTAGGCAGGAGAATCACTGCAAGTTGGAGAGCAGCCTGGCCTGTACAGTTCAAGGCCAGCCTGAACTACATAGTGAGACCCTATTACAAAAAAGAAAAAAAAAAAAAGGAAAATGGTTTGATGCCCCCCAAATTAAATACTTTAGTTTTTTTGGTTGGTTGGTTGGTTGGTTGGTTGGTTGGTTTATCGTTGAGACAGGGTCTTCTTTGTGGCCCAGGCCGGCCTGGACCCATGGCAGTGCTCCTTCCTCAGCCCCCTGGGTGCTGGAATTACAAGTATGTGCTGCCATGCCCAGTTTATATACTTTAGATGCTTTCAGATGTTGATGGTTTTTGCTTGGCATTAAAAATATGTTATTGGGGCCAGGGAGATGGTGCAGTGGAATAAGTGCTTCCCTGGCAAGCGCAAGGGCCTGAGTTCAATCCCCGGTTCCGCAAAAAAAAAAAAAAAAAAAAAAAAAGTTGTAGTTGTGTTTTTTGTTTTCGTGTGTGTGTGTGTGTGTGTGTGTGTGTGTGACACAGTTGTGTTGTATAACCCAGGCTGATCTCTTAATCCTCTTACTTCCACCTCCCAAATTGCTCAGACGATAGGTGTGTGCTAACACACCTGGTTATACTTTTGTGTTCCTTATTTTTTTTTTACACGAATGCATATTTCTTTTGTAATTTAAAAAATAATAGTGGTTGGACATGGTGACTTATGCCTGTAATCCCAGCACTCTAAGAAAATGAATCAGTGGGACGCCAAGGTCATACTTACCCTGGGAAATTTAACAATTCAGTGAGACCCTGTCTCACAACAACAACAAAAAAGAATTTGAAAATTACAGTATAATAAAATACAAAATCACTTGTAAAAAAACAAAGCAAAATAAAGAAGAATAGTGTGGTCATAGGTGGGGATCCAGGGGTAGCTGGAGGAAGAGTGTGATTAATAAATCAGTCCACTGATTGCTTTGGTACTGCCCTAATTCCGTCAGACTAGATACAATATAAAAGGGGCAGAAGGGAAAAAAAAATGATAGAATAAAATTTTAAAAAATGAAAAAGGACTAAGGATGCAGCTTAGTGTCAAACCCTGGGTTAAATCCCTACAGCTGTCAAGATAATTAATTAACCATGCAGTAGCCCAGGCCTGTAATCATAGTTGCTTGGGATGCTGAAGCAAAAGGATCAAAAGTTCACACCTAAGAAGACTTTTTTTTTTTTTTTTTGTGGAACGGGGGATTGAACTCAGGCCCTTGTGCTTGCCAGGCAAGTGCTTATTCTACTGAGCCATATCTCCACTCCCTAGAAAGATTAGTGACACCCTGTTTCAATTTTTTTTTTTTTTTCCGGAACCGGGGATTGAACTCAGACCCTTGCGCTTGCCAGGGAAGCGCTTATTCCACTGAGCCATCTCCCCGGCCTCCTGTTTCAATATTTAAAAAATTTTTAAAGGACTGGGAGTATAACGTAATAATAGATCACCCTTGGGTTCAATCTGCAGTATTGGGTGGGGGGAAGTAATTAATAGCAATAATCACAAAACGAGCATGACTTCAGTAGGTGGGAAGGACGCTGGGGTTTTTCAACTCTCGGCCCCGCTACTTAACCAGTTGGTCAGTGTCCAAGTGTGAAGGAGGGGTCAGCCCCTCCGCATATTTTGAAAAGTGTTATCTTTTCCCACTGAGAGGATCCTAGCGTCCGGATATCCTTAGACAGTGATAAATCCTTCACTCTGCTGGGGCCCAGAGAAGCAGAGCCAGCTCGGAACTCTAGAGGTGAGCAGGAAGTGAATCACCACCTGGCCTTTTGTCAAGTTGACTCTAATTACTGCTGTGTTTTTCCTCGCTGATGTGACTGTGAACTGATGAGACCAATTTACAAAAACGTGCAGAAAGATAAACATCTAAATAAGGAGTGCCCTTCAAAGTATTTATTGAGAAACCATACTTGTTTATAAAACTATATTATTGAAATACATTTTTTTTAATTTTTAGAGGAGAAAAGAAATAAAATCCATTGATTAAAAAAAATCTTATTTATTTGGTACAGGGTCTTGCTATGCAGCTCAGACTCATAGTGATCCTTCTGTCTCAGCCTCCCCAGAGCTGGCAGTACAGGTGTGTGCCACCGTACCCAATTTCCATGGCTGGCACAGCATGCCTGGGTTCCAGGTCAGCACAGCA
>NW_004524739.1:2273106-2276463 GCF_000260255.1 Octodon degus
CCCAGCAGAAGCTGGCGGGCGTCACTGCGCTGAGCTGCTGGCTTCCACTTCGATCTTCCTTTCCACAGCGTCCTATCAGTGGTGTTAACAAAGATATTTCTATTCTCCAGTGCCATGGAGACTGCGACCCTTTAGTTCCCCTAATGTTTGGTTCCCTTACTGCTGAAAAACTAAAAACATTGGTAAATCCAGCCAATGTAACCTTTAAAACCTATGAAGGCATGATGCACAGCTCCTGCCAGCAGGAAATGATGGATATCAAGCAGTTCATTGATAAACTCCTACCTCCGGTGGATTGACGTCTCCGAGAGGCCTTGTGGAGAAGCACACCAGCAGCGCTGTAGTAGAGTACACACTTCTCCCCAAGCCCAATCTGACAACCTCTCATGTTTGCAGTGTTAAAATGTTTTGCAAATACACATCAATGATATATAATAAATAATGTTTCCTTGTGGGAAATTTATGATCTTTTACGTTTCTATACATGTATTTGTATAATGTGATCCAGAATATACTAGTATTAAAATAGGTCAGGCAGCTAGCTTCTTTTTCTCAAATATAATTCAGCAAAATAATAAATTATTACAACCAGATTTTTTATTACATCATTTGAAAATTACCAGTATGTTAATAAAAATTGGTTCAGGTAAAATGAACAGTTAGGTATAAATGACTTATACGTGCCGTGACTTAGCCCATGGATTTATTCCAAAGTTGCTCAGCCACGGTGCAGTGTCTGTATTTTCTAAATGTGTTCATCATACGTAACAGCTGTAGTGCATCAGAATGAGATGTTTCTGCATTATTCTTGGTAACGGGGGTAATGGTTTTGCCAGGAAAGAGTAACACTGCTCTCTTCGTTTAATGGCCCCTTTATTTAATGGCCCCTTTATTTCCTTTTCCTTAATATCAGTTCTATTTAATATGTTCTCATTTCAAGAAAAAAGTTTTCTTTCGTGATTATTCTTCATAGCAGACCAAATATATTGCCTCCCTGTCATAGACATCTATAGTCAATACCTGCTATAATCAGACATTCTGAATTACACATGGACCATATTTAAAATCTATATATACTCTAAAAGAAATCAAACATTATTTAAATTTCTTACATATTTGAAGTCATTATACTTTAGTTCAAATGTAGACTTACTTAGTATCTTCAATTCTGATAATTAAAGGTTATTTTTCTGAAAGTAATTGAATAAGTAGATCATATTCTGACATGTACAGGAAATTTAAGACTGATCTTAAAAGACTAATTTATAAAATTATTGGGGTTTGGCACATTGAATTTACTTTTGCTGTACATATGTTTGAAACCAGCTACTGTGGAAAATGAATGATAGACAAAAATTGCCTTATTTGCCAGTGGTCTTACTTGAAATTTTCACTTCAAATTATTTTTAAAAATTAGTCTTTTGTGCAAACATAAAATGGCAATCATTTGATTTTAAAATAGTGAGAATTTTCAGATTAATACTAAAAAATTATTTGAAAACAATTTTATGTGTAATAAAGGTTAACCAGAACCCTATAGATATGGTATAGTTACCATATAAAAAATTTTTTTTTGTCTTTTTGAGACAGGGTCTTGCCACGTTCGGGCTGGTCTTGAGCTCACTGTGTAGCCCAGGCTGGTCTCAAACTTGCAAAGATCCTTCTGTCTCAACCTCCCGAGTGCTGGGGTTAGAGGCATGTCCATGCCTGGCTATTACCTTATAGTTTAAAATGTAGCAAAAATGTATGTTTAATATTTCTGAACTGTGTTAAACTTTCTGCTGTATTTCAACTTACCAAAACAATGTTAAGAATGCATCTTAAAGGTGCTAATTGATCATGGAAGTAATACACTACGTAAGGTATTTATAATGAAGCCATATGTTTATTTCTGGATTTAAAATTTTTAAAACAATCTTTACTAAGTCATTCTGCTTTATCTTGAAGAGCTGTAGACTTAGTTCAGTTATGCAAATCAGTAAGATCTTATTTATAGCAAGAACTATTCCATTGAAAAGTTGTGTTATAATGTGGGACAATATAAATGTTTTTCATGATTTCTATCAATGTGAAATAAAATTTAATTCTGAAAAAAAAACACATTGTTGTTCAGTTTGGGTTTGTTTGTTTTTGTTTTATTTGGCATTTTTTCAGGTAAGTTTGCTTCAGTAACAAAGGTAATTGTTTTTTAATAATTTGTCTTCACTTTTTCCAGTATTTGTATATAGTGATTCAGTACTACTGTAAAGAAAAATGCATTATTTCTGTCATATTGTTGTAGGCAGCTGAATTAAATAAAAATATTATAGCTGGCAGACAGGACCAGGCCCTCAAGGAGACAAGATGGACGACAAGGTGACTTTGCAACTTGGAGGAGACAGACACTCCAATATGGGCCAGACCTCAAAACCAACACAAAAAAGAAAACACAGCTGGGGAGATAGCTCAGTGGCTTAAGTGCCTGTCTGGCAAGTGCAAGGTCCTGAGTTCAATCTCCAGCATAAGAAAACAGATTCTTCCCTCTCTCCAAAGGTGTAATCAAAATGTTGACTTTTGGGGCCAGGGAGATAGCTCAGTAGAATAAGTGCTTGCCTGGCAAGCATGAGGTCCTGAGTTCAATCTTCAGTTCTGGAAAAAAAAAAAGCCCAAATGAGTTACTAGCCCAACCCCAATAGAAAGAGACCCTGTCCAGTATTCATGCCCACTTGCTGCATGACTTGCTTCCCCATTTGGTGCTGGATTTAATCAATTTTACCTGAGAAATGGTGCTTGTAATCTCATTGGTTGACCATAGTTTTGTCCCACCTCATGCTCACCTAAACGTGTTCACATGTCTTCTCCACCACCTTAGGCCCACCTCACTGCATGGTTTTCCTCTATAAAAGTCCCTGGAAGAGACAGCTTCCTGGGGACCACCTGCTTGGGGCCCCCCTCCTGTCCCTCTCTTGTAGGAGACAAGAGAGGAGCTTTCTTTTCCTCAATAAATATATTCTGCTCATAACCTCCATTTGTTCCTAAAATTCATTCTTTGGTTTTAAAGAACATGAACTCATTCCAGGTACCTTTTAGGTTGAGAGATCATTTTTCCCCTGTATCATTTGGAGGTCATCCACCTGAGATCAGTTTTTCTCCCTGTGTTATTTGGAGGTTCCCTGTATCAATATTTCCAATCTGTGATGGTGCTCATTTGAGAAAATAAAGTTTTCAAATTTTTTTTTATTTTTATTTATTTGAGAGAGAGAGAGAGAGAGAGAGTGAGAGAGAGAGAGAGTGGTGTGTGTGTGTGGCCAGCTCAGCCCACCAGGGGGCGGGGCTGGCTGGCATGTGGTGCTGGGGGATTGAACCGCGGTCCCTGAT
>NW_004524739.1:2276563-2278761 GCF_000260255.1 Octodon degus
GCAAGAAAAATTTATTGAGATCTTATCTCAATATAAAAAGGTCTGGGGCCAAGCGTAGTGACTCATGCCTGTAATCCCAGCATTTGGGAGGCCGAGGTCAGCTGGGCCTACAAAGTGAATTCAAGGCCAACCTGAACTGCCTAGTGAGGGCTTGTCTCAAAAAACCCAAAACAATGTTGGCCAAATAGCTCAGCAGATTAAAGCGCCTGCAAGCAGGCATGGGGACAAGCAGGTTCAGGGGCTGGTAGTTGATCCCAGGACCTGCCATGCTGGCCCCGCCCCCAGGGCACACTGAGATGGTGAATGAGACTGGGTGTGGTGGCGTGTCTGTAATCCCAGCATTTGGGAGGCTGAAAATAGGAGAATCATTATGAGTCCGATCTGTATAGTGAGACCCTTGTAGGCTCTGTACTACATACATTAAATAAATAAATATTAGAAGACAAAAAGGATATAGGTGCGTGGCACAATGCTAGAAACATGCAAATATGTTTAGAATATTAAATAAGGTTAGCATGTTATAAATTTTTCTTTTTCTTTTAAAGTCCAATGTATGACGGAAAACCCCCATATATTCTCATACTAATATCTTCAAACAACTAAATGTTCAGGGCCGGGGAGATGGCTCAGTAGAATAAGCACTTACCTGGCAAGCACAAGGTTCTGAGTTCAATCCCCGGTTCCACCAAAAAATAAAAACAACCCTAAATGTTCAACAGAAGAATAGCAGTGACTAGCGGGGTGCAGTGGCTGCACATGTTATCCCAGCACACTGCGGGAGGCTGAGGTAGCAGGAGCACAAGTTCAACCCCACACTGGGCAATTTAGTGACTTAGTGAGACCCTGTTTCCTAAATATGATGCAATAAAATAAAATTGTTATAAAGACACCACAGAAACATAAGTATGGTTTGTTTGTTTGACAGAAGCAGGAATTGAACTCAGGCCCGTACGCTTGCCAGGGAAGCACTTATTCTACTGAGCCATCTCCCCAGCCCTTGTTTTTATGGGGCATTGAGACAGGCTCTCACTTTGAAGTTCAGGCTGACCTTGAACTCACTGTGTAGCCCCGCTGGTCAAACTTACTACAATCCTCCTGCCTCAGCCTCCTCAGTGCTGAGATTATAAGTGTGTGGCACAATGCTAGAAACATGCAAATATGTTTAGAATATTAAATAAGGTTAATGTGTTATAAATTAACACATTATAAATTTCTTACTTTTTTGTTTGTAAGTCATTGTATCACTATGTAATTCCTGGTGGCTTTGAATTCACTATGTAGTACAGATTGTCCTCAAATATGCAGCAGCCTCCTAAATACTGGGATTACAGGCATGGGCCACTATGCTCAGTGGCTATAAGTTACATACACACTACTACTACTTTTTTGGGGGGGTGTATTGGGGTTTAACCAAGGATCCTGCACTGAGCTATGTCCACAACCCCCTGCCCCTTTTAATGTATTTAGTACAAGGTCTCACAGTGCAGTTCAGACTCATAGTGATCTTCCTGTTTTCAGCCTCCCCAGCACTGAGATTATAGGCTTGTGCCACCACACCCCAGTCTCAGTGACCAGCTCAGTGCATCTGGCATGGCATGTGGTACTGGAGATGGAACCCCAGTCCTTGTGCTTGCCTAAGCAGATGCTTAGTTTGCTGAACTAGCTCTCTGCCTACCACCCCCGCCCAGCCCTCTTTTTTAATGGTTTAAGTTTAAGACAAGGGGGAAAATGGCAGAATGGTGAATAGCAGAGAAACAGCATCTTTAAGATTGGGTATCACCACTGGAATATAGCAATGTGAGGAAGAGAAGAAAGAGGAAAGTGGATTCCCAGGACCCAGCAAGGATGTGAAGGGAGAATAGAAGCCCAAGGGGAGAGTGATGAGAGAGACCTCAGCACAGGAGGAGGAGGTGGCAAGCCGTGCTTTCTCCCTGAGCCTTGACTCACTTCATGGGAGGGGCGGCTTGTGCTGCAGACACACAGTGACAACTGGTGATCCCAGAGTGTTTCATGGAGAAACATAAGAGTGGCCCAGACCAGAGGATAAAGTGGATTGCAGTAGCCGGTCAGTTATTTGGGTTCAGATGCCCCGCAAGACATGATGACTGGCCAGTAGCCATCTTTGATTGGGGCCAAATGAGCTCAGAACTCAGAGCAACTGTGGGCTGGTTTCATCTAGCAGCTCCCAGTGTCAGGGT
>NW_004524739.1:2287016-2297352 GCF_000260255.1 Octodon degus
AACTACAGCAAACTGAGGCTGCCAGCATTGTGGAAGCAGCCACTTAAAGAACTGAGCTAGGGCTGGGCCCCCAAGTTTTCAAATATTAAAAAGAAAAAGAAACACATTATCTCAGTTACTCTTCACTTGTTACTGGGACAAATACTTGACACCCAAAAATGAAGGAAGGAAAGGTCTATTTAGCTCACAGTAGAGGTTTCAATCTATACTCACTTGGCTCCAAGGCAGAGTGGCTTAATGACACAGAGCAGCTGTTCAAGGCCGGCAAAAAGCAAGAGCCCAAAAGGAGTGGCAGCAGCTCCGCCAGCTAGGGAGTCTCTCCTCCCTCCTCACATTGTAATGCAGATGTGTCTGACCCAGGACACTCACACCCATAATCCCAGCACTGGATCATGAATTAATCACAAATTCTAGAAGCCACCCCATGACTGACTGAAGCTTTGGGGGGACACCTTGGTACAAACCATAACACACATTTAGCTGGGCATGGAGGCATATGCCTGTAATCCCAGAACTTGGAAGGCTGAGGCAGGATTGCCTTGAGTTCAAGGCCAGCCTGGAATATGTAGTGAGTTCAAGCCTAGCCTAAACTAGTCTTGAAACCCTGTTTCAGAAAAGTAGTGAGTGTAGTAAGTCCCTGTCTCAAAAAAGAAAACAAACATAGGTTTGTTAATAAATCCGATTAATTCAAAAGGAAATTCATAGACTAAAAGGATGGAAAAACAATACAACATGCAATAAGAACCCAGAAAAAAGCTGGGGTAGCTAGTTTATTTACAGACAAAATGAGTCTCCAGACAAGACTGAGTTAGAGAGACCAAGAATGTCAGTATATCCTTGTAAAAAAAACAAACCAAGAGGACATATGTGCACCAAATGTCAGTGCGCTCAACCATATGAAACAAATACTAACAGACACAATCAAATAAGCATTAATATAATTGTAACAAGGACCTCACTATCCCACTGTCATAAAGAGACAGATCAACTGGACCAAAAAATTGAAAAAGAAATACCAGAACTGAGCCAAACTTCTGAACAAATAGACTTGATAGGTGTCTACATAGTGTTCCACCACATAACATCAGAACATACATGCTTCTCAGCTGCACCCAGGAAGCTCTCCAAAATAGATCACATACTAGCTCATCAAACATGTTTAAATAAGTGAAAACTGAAATTATTCCATGCATATTATCAGACCATGCTGTCATGAAAATGGAAATCAAAGGCAAAAGAAACCACAAGAACTTTGTAAACACATGGCATATAAATAACAACTTCCAGAATGACCAATAGGGTCACAGGTGAAATTAAAGAAGAAATTAGGCAGTTTCTACAATTAAATTATAATCCCAAATTCAACATACTGGGATTTATGGAATATAATGAAAGCAGTCCTGTGAAGGAAATGTATAGCTCTGAATTTCCATGTCAGAAAAACAGAGCAAGCTCAAATAAACAACATAATGCTAAACCTCAAACTTCTGGAAAAAGAAGAACATGTGAAACCCAAAGTTCATGAGGAAGGAAATTATAAAGTTTAGAGCTGAATTTAATGCAATAGAGAATTTAAAAAAACAAAGAATCAAAGAATCTCTTTGAAAGATTAAATAAAATTGGCAAACCCTTATTAGCCAACCTTATCAAAGAGAGAGAGAGAGAGAGAGAGAGAGAGAGAGAGAGAGAGAGAGAGAGAGAGAACTGGCCAGATAGCTCAGCAAACTAAAGCACCTGCTTAGGCAGAGCACAGCAGCCAGGGTTCGATCTCTGGCATTCTGTGCCAGGCCTGACCCCAGGGCATGCTGAGACTGTGATTTGAGACTAAGCCTGGTGACCCCCCACCTGTAATCCCAGCGCTTGGGAGGCTGAAAACAGGAGGATCACTACAAGTCCAATCTATGTAGTGAGACCCTGTAGACCCTGTAATAAATACAAAAAAAAAAAGAGGACCGATGAAATAGCTCAGCAAACTAAGCACCTGCTTAAACAAGCACAGGGATAGGGGTTCCATCCCCAGTACTGCATGCCGAGCTGGTCCACCCCCAGGTGCCCTGAGCCTGCCACTCCTCCAGGCATGGTGGTTCACGCCTATAATCCCAGTGCTAGGGAGGCTGAAAACAGGAGGATCACTAGATGTCCAAGCTGTGTAATGAGAACCTGTACCAAATACATTAAAAAAAAGCAAAACAGATTCTACAGAAATCCAGAAGTTTGTGAATACTTACTTTGAGATCCTGTATTCTAATAAAATGGAAAACAGAAGAAAGGGACAGGTTGCTAAAGAAATATGAGTTACCAAAGTGGAATTGGAAAGATATAAAAATTGTAGCTATACCAATGTCAGTCAATAAGCTTAAAAATATAATTTAAAAACTACCAACAAAGAAGATAAGCCCAGTTCCTGATGGATTCACTGCTGAATTTTACAAGATCTAATGCTTTAGGGCTGGGGAAATGGCTCAGTAAAGTAAGCGCATGCCCAGCAAGTAGAGGAAGTTGAGTTCAATCCCCAGTACCGACAACCTTTGGGGCCAGGGAGATGGCTCAGTGGAATAAGCACTTCCCTGGCAAGCGCAAGGGTTTGAGTTCAATCCCCAGTTCTGCAAAAAAAAAAAAAAAAAAAATCTAATGCTTCTACTTCTGAAATTCTTTAATATGTTGAAAGGGAAGCAATACTCCCAAATTCATTTTTGAAAGCAAGCATTAACCTGATACCAAAACCAGAGAAGGATCCAATCAAAAAAGAGAACTATAGGCCAAATCCCCATAATGAAGATAGACACAAAAATCCTCAGGGGCCAGGGAGATGGCTCAATAGAATAAGCGCTTCCCTGTCAAGCGCAAGGGCGTGAGTTCTATACCCGGTTCCACAAAAAAAAGAAAGAAAGAAAGAAAGAAAGAAAGAAAGAAAGAAAGAAAGATCCTCAATAAGATACTGGCAAACAGTATGCAGTAAATCATCAAGAAGAATATATACACCACGACCAAGTAGAATTCTTTCCAGGGTTGCAGAAATGGTTCAACATATGCAAATCAATAAATGTAATACAGCACATTAACAGAGCCAAGGACAAAAATCGCATAATCACCTCAATTATGAAGCAGCATTTGACAAAGTCCAACACCCATTCCTGATTTAAAAAAAACAAAAAAACAGAAAATTGAAAAAGAGGGTCTTTTTTTTGTTTTGTTTTTGTGGTGGGTTCAGCCTGCCATGGGGGCAGGGCTGGTGTGGCATGTGGTGCCTGTGATTGAACAGCAGTTCCTGAGCTTGTCTAATCTTGCCTAAGCAGGCGCTTTAGTCAGTTGAGCTATCTTGCTGGCCCAGAGGGTCTTTATCTCAATCATATCAAAACCATTTATGACAAACCAACAGCTCACACTATACTAAAAATGGACAAAAATTGCAAGGCTCCACTTTCAGTAAAAATCAAGACCCAAGTGGGCTGAATCTCAGTGTGGAAGACCCAAGGAACCCAGCTCAGGGCACTCAGCTGTGTAGCGATCCTCTCAGTGTCATCAATTGGGAACAAGCTTTCTTTTGATTTGGGAGCAACATTTCTTTTTTCAGAGAGGCAGGAGCGCAAGTGTTCCAATATGTGGAATTGTTTTAAAGGGTTTCCTTCTGGGTCTAAGTGATGACGTTGACAGTGTGAAAGGGCGTGGAACCTAAGTCAAGGCTCCTCATTCAGAGCGCTAAAGTGTTCTTCTCTTCTAATTTTAGTGCTACAATTGATTGAAAAGTCTGAAGCCATTCTGGTCCTGATCCCGGGAGCAGCTTCGTTTCCCCTTGGAGGTTAGATTCTTGCCTTTGTCTCCAGTACATTTAACCAAGCTTGCTTCATGGAGTTCTGATCTCACGCAATGCACTGGGTCCTCCCACGGGAAACGTGGGAAATAGTTTTGAATTACTTTGTGATTTCCTTGACTCTTTTAAATCTATTTTCCTTCCAGAATTTGATTCAGCTGCTGCATATCCTTGACAGAGCTTGTAATTTTCTCATGCTGTTTTTTTCTCCTATTTTCTGTATTCATGCCTTTCCATTTTCTAGATTTCCTCATCTTTGTCTTTTCATATTTCTTTTGGGCTGTAGCTTGTGCCTTCAATATTTTATTTCTAATACTTTCATTTGTTTTCTGGTTAGTGTTTTGGGTTTTTTTTTGGTACCAGGGATTGAACTCAGGACTTTGCACTTGCCAGGCAGGCACTTATGCCACTGAGATATATCCCCAGCCCCCTCTGGTTATTCTTTACTACTTTTATATATTCAGATTTTTTTCCTCTATGAAGATATGCATAATAGAGCTTTTCAAGTTATGTGGGTATGGTGTTTTTGGTTTAGGTTAGTCTTTCTATGTAGCCCAGGCTGGCCTTGAACCCAGGATCTTCCTGCCTCAGCCTCCCAACTACTGGATTACAGGTGTGTATTATCAGCTTGGCTAGTCATGACAGATTTCTTTTTTTTTTCTTTTTTTTTTTTTTTTTTTTTTTTTTTTTTTTAGTGTTTTTGAGACAGGGTCTTACTATGTAGCACACTTGAGCTCACTTCGTAGCCAAAGCTGGTCTTGAACTTGCAACAATCCTCCTGCCTCAGCTTCCCCAGTGCATGACAGGTTTTATTTTATTTTATTTTAATTTTTTTATTTTTCGTGTATGTGTGGGGGGGGGCAGCTCAGCCCACCAGGGGGCGGGGCTGGCTGGCATGTGGTGCTGGGGATTGAACCGTGGTCCCTGTGCTTTGCTAAGCTTGTTCTAAGTAGGTGCTTTAGACCACTGAGCCATCTCACCAGCCCCCATGACAAGTTTTAAAGTTGTTGCTTTTTTGCATTGTCTCAGTTTCCTCAAAATTTGTTTCTAAAAAAAAAAAAAAAATTTGTTTCTAGTTTGCTTTGGTCTCTGTCCTTCCTGTTAGGTGAAAGCTTTGTGTCTGGTGATTCTCGGCCTTTTGCTCATGGGTAGACCTGGGTACTAAAGGCTGTTTAGAAGCTGGGTGCATGAAAACAGAGCCGTTGACCACAAGGTCCTGTGTCCCTGAGCAGTGGCTGTGAGGAGGCATTCACTGGCGGCCTCTCTGCCACCATCACAGACATTTTCTTCTGGGCTTCCCTTTCTCCGGAGAGGCAGACACATTTGCCTGTGAGTGAGTGGGTGAAAGTTAGCTAACAGTGACCTAGAAGCAAAGTATAGGAAAAGACTCTTAGTTCCTAATCCTGTCCTTTTATAGCATGGTGCTCTTACTTGTGCACTGTGACCCATAGTCCAGATTGTTAACTCTTTCAAAAAAAGTAATTTAGGGCTAGCAAGATAGCTCAGCAGATTAAACGCCTACTTAGGCAAGCACAGGGACTGGGGCTGGATCCCCAGCACCACATGCCACACTGGCCCCGCCCCCGGGTGCGCTGAGCCAGCCACTGTGACTGGATGTGGTGGTGCATGTCGTAATCCCAGCTCTGGGGAGGCTGAAAACAGGATCCCTACAAGTCTGAGCTGCATCGTGAGACCCTGTACCAAATACATTAGAATAATAATAGGAGCCGGGGAGATGGCTCAGTGGAATAAGTGCTTTCCTGGCAAGCGCGAGGGTCTGAGTTCAATCCCCGGTTCTGCAAAAAAAAAAAAAAAGAATAATAGTAATAATTTCTACACTTCTGCTGAGATGCTGAAGTGGTAGTTTTGTTTTTATTTTTAGATTTTTTAGTTTGAGACAGAGTCTTGCTCTGCAGCTCAGGGTGACCTTGAACCCTTCGTAGTGCAGAGTGCCATATTTTAAGGTTTCCTTATGTGTTAAATTCTAAAAACTCTTTTATTTAGTTGGTACAGGGTCTCACTACACAGATTGGACTGTAGTGATCTTCCTGTTTTCAGCCTCCCCAGTGCTGGGAATACAGGTGTGCACCACCATGCCCAGTTTCAGTGTCTGGCATGGCATACCCAGGATTCCAGGGCTAGCACGGTGTGTGGTACTGGGGGTCAAACACAGGTTCTTGTGCTTGCCAGGCAGGTGCTTAGACCACCTAGCTACCTCCCCAACCCAACGGTATACTTTAACACAATCCTTTCCTTAAGTTTTCATGGAATTGATGGTGGAGCATGTAGGAAAATTAAAGGTACCAGATGTGGTGGTGTATGTCTGTAATTCAAGCACCGGCTGAGGCAGGAGGATTGCTGGGAGTTTGAGGCCAGCCTGGGCTACTAAGTGAGTTGAAGGATAGCCTGAACAGCATAGCAAGACCCTGTTTCCAAAACAAAAGGAAAAAAAAAACCCACTAGAGATATAGTTTAGTGGCACAGCACCTGACTGGCAAACATGAGGTCATAAGTTTAATTCCCCATACAACAAAGAAAAGAAAAATTAAATGCATGAAAAACTACAGCCATGATCTACAATTTTAAAAGATTTTAGTGGGATCATACAATATTCTATTACTTACTTTTTATAGACAGGAAAATTGGATTTCTCTGTGCACAAATTTCTCATCAGTATCATGGGTTTAACGAAATGTTATTATATATAATTGTGTGTGTATGTATGTATGTATGTATGTGTGTGTGTGTGTGGTATTGGGGAGTATTGAACCCAGGGCCTTCACCCTGAATGATAAGCCTAGACTTTTTCATTTTTGATTTTGGTTCAAGGCCTCTTTTTTTTTTTTTTTTCTTTTCTCTTTAACAAAGTGTCACCCCTTGCATTCAGCATGGGCAGGAAGAGTCACTTTCACTGTATTCTTTCTTCAGACCTCAGCCCAATACTAGGCACAGCACTCTATCTATCTATCTATCTATCTATCTATCTATCTATCTATCTATCACTGGGTAAAAACAGCTACCATAATACATCATTACATACGAGTTTGGGATGCAGTCCCTTCATGAGGCTTTCTTCACACTGCCACCCACCCACCCTGCTATCCAGTCACTCCCACACCTCCTCAGAGCCCACCCTCCAGCATCTTGTCAGGATCCACCCAAGCCCTTACTAAGTTGCTAAGCTACCCAGGTTGGGTTCTAAGCTGCAATCCTCCTGCCTCAGGCTTCCAGAGTGAAAGTACTGCTCTCAATAATTCCTCCATTTATAGACATTTATTTTTCGTACTTTTTCTGTAAGAAAAAGACCTAGAACTAAAATCACTCCATTACACTCAAATGGAAAGTATCTAATAGAAGCACCCAAAGGGAAAGAAACATGAGAGTGATCAATCAGTGTACTGGTTAAGCAGGACACAGTTATGAAAAGCACAATAAATCTGGGTGTGATGGCACATGCCTGCGATCCCAGCACTCAGGAGGCTGGGACAGGAGGATCATTGAGAGTTCAACCAGCCTGGGCTACAAAGAGAGCTGAAGGCCAGCCTGAACTGCATAGCAAGACCCTCTCTCAAAAAGACAGGAAGGAAGGAAGGAAGGAAGGAAGGAAGGAAGGAAGGAAGGAAGGAAGGAAGGAAGGAAAGAAAGAAGAAAACAAGAAAATGATAGTCATATAAGACTTTACTCACAAGCTCAGATCTACTACTTATCTTGGAAATATTGTTTGTTCTTTCACATACTTAAAATATATACTGGATTCTCTACTATGTGCCAACCATGATGTTAGGGTAGGAATGCAGAGATGAGTAACATACAGTCTTTGCCATAAATAAATTTACAGTAATTGATGAGGAAACAACGTAAATAGGTGCCACTCAGCACACGTTAGCTTGGAACCTACTAAACCTCGTGAGCATTCATTTCTTTTTCTGTAAAATGGGTAAGAAGTCTTATATTGCAGGTTCGCCATGAGGATTAAATTAAATAACTTAGTAGAAGGTCCGTGCGCAGAGCCTGACACAAAGTATGCACTCAGAGGAAGCTTTCAGGATTGCTTTCTTTAGTAGGATTTCTGATACAGTAAATAATTTGTTATGTTACTGAAATGGTTCTCCTACCCTTCTGAATACTAAATGGATTGTGGAGATAATAATATAGCATATACAAAGCGGCACTCAAAATATACTAGTTTGCTCTTCCTCCCTTCTGTCTTTTCTTCCTTTTTTTTTTTTTTTTTTTTCTTCTGACAGTGTTTTACTATGCAGTTCAGGCTCAAGCTTGTGGTAACCTCCTGCCTCAGCGCCACTATATCTGGCTGCATGACAGTCTTTAAAGTTTTGTTTTACTTTGCACTATCTTACTTTCCTCTAAATTTGTTTCTTGGGCTGGGGAGATAGCTCAGTGGTCTAAGTGCCTGCCTGGCAAGCACAACGACACGAGTTCAATCTCTGGTACCGCATGCTGTGCTGCCCTGGAAACCTGGGCACGCTGAGCTGTGTAGCGAGACCCTGTATCAACAAATAAAATATATATAAATAAATAAATAAATTTGTTTCTTGTTTGTTTTGGTCTCTGTCTTTCCTCTTAGAGGAAAGCCTGATGATGTCTGGCAATCCCGGGCTTTCTGCTCCTGAGAAAAGTGGGGGCTAAGTGCTGTTTGGAAGCTCGTGCTTGAAGATGGACCCATTGGCTGTGTAGTCCTCATAACTCCTTTTCTGTGCATTGTAAATTTTTTTTTTTTTTTTTTTTTTTGCGGTACCAGGGATCAAACTCAGAACCTTGCACTTGCTAGGCAGGTGCTTATGCCACTGAGCTACATCCCCAGCCCCCTGTTTCTGTGCATTGTGACCTTTATTCCAGAGGTGGTTTATTCTCTCATGAGAATACCTCCACCACTTCTGCTGAGAGGTTGTAGTAGGGAATGGGAACTGGACTTTAAACCAGGTGTGTGTGTGTGTGTGTGTGTGTGTGTGTGTGTGTGTGGTACTGGGGATTTAACCTGGTCCTTGGCCCTGAGCTACAGTTTTAAACCATTTTTATTTTGTTAATTTTTTAAAATTCAAGACAGGATTTTTGCCTAGTTAGCCAGGCTGGGCATGAACTTGCAGTCCTCCTGCCTCAGCCTCCCAGATGGTTGGGATTACAGGCACACACCATCATCACAACAGGCTGTGGATTTACTTTTAAGATAACATTGGCAGTTCTTGGCACAAGGTTGATGCCCAAAACATGTGGCCATTATCACAGGTTACCTATACTTCCTAACTGCCAGGTTTATGGCTTTGTTATTTATTTTTAATCTGTCAGTGAGTAACACACTCGTACTGAGGAACTTGTCTCAGCATATCAGAAACTGTGACGGTGCCTGGCATCACACCTGGCACACGTAAGGCACTTGGTGCATAGCTGTAGAACCAGATTTGATGGACTGATACGCATTCAGGTAGCAGCACAAGCGCTGTGTCACTGAACACCTGTCCTTCCTAGACCAACGGCCAACCATGAGGCAGGCGTGCTTGCGCGGTGTGTACAGCACAGCATCAGCTTCCTGCATTGCTGACATATCAGCTAAGATTCCATTCCACTCACATGACCTGTGGAAAGCAAGCACGAGCTAAATATTTAGTTTAGCAGCAAGAGGAGGCGCTTTGGTGTAGGTAGTGGCAGGCTTCTGTCCTCCCCTTCCACACACTTCCTCTCTCAGAGTTTTACCATCTTTGAGGGGGGTAACAGAGCACTTGTCTCCTCAGATTTTGTGAGAACAGTGCCTCCCATCTGCTCTTCTGTATGCTGGGACCCCGTCCCCCACATGTCACTTGTCAATCCCCCCTGCTTTTTCAGCCTGTCACTCCTTCCAAATTCCTTCCCTGCTGCCTGTGAGGAACTGGGCCACAGTCATACTCTCCCCACAGCATCTAATGAGTATTCTCTCAATTTCTTCTTAAAATAGTTTTCTGGGTTGCAAATTTTCAAAGAACAGGGGTGATGTCTATTCCATTCATTCCTGTATCCCTAGTGCCTAATGGTCTCTTGGTATATAACATTTTAGAGGAATGTATTCGTGAATATATGAAAAGTGAAAAAAATGTATGAAAATATATGAAAAGTGAAAAAAATGAGATAATAATGCACATAAATACAGAATCTAACATTTAGCAGGCTTTCAATAAATGAGAACTATTAAAATATATACATATGGGGCCAGGGAGATAGCTCAGTAGAATAAGTGCTTGCCTGGCAAGTGCAGGGTCCTGAGTTCAATCCCTGGTACTTGAAAAAATATATAGATAGATAGATAGGGGCTGGGAATTTATTTTATTTTTATTTATTTTTTGGCAGAACCAGGGATTAAACTCAGGCCCTTGCGCTTGCCAAGGAAGTGCTTATTCCACTGAGCCATCTCCCTGGGGCTAGGAATTTAGCTCAGCAGTATTACTCTTGCCTAGCAAGCTGGAACCCCTGAGGCTGGAACCCCTGGGTTCAGTCCTTGGCACCAAGAAAAAATAAACAACTAAACTTACCCCATAA
>NW_004524739.1:2298324-2299358 GCF_000260255.1 Octodon degus
CTTAGAACAAGCTTAGCAAAGCACAGGGACCGCGGTTCAATCCCCCAGCACCACATGCCAGCCAGCCCCGCCCCCTGGTGGGCTGAGCTGCCCCCACACACATAAATAAATAAATAAAAATAAACTGGGCATGGTGGTGCATGCCTGTAATCCCAACACTCAGGAGGCTGAGGCAAGAGTATTGCTGCGAGTTCGAAAACAGCCTGGGCTACAAAGTGAGCTCAAGGCCAGGCTGAACTGCATAGGGAGAGCTTGTCTCAAAAAGACCAAAACAAAACAACCTTAAGGGCCGGCCAGATCGCTCAGCCGGTATGCAAGTACCGGAGTTCGGTCCCCAGCCTGCCGTGCCGGTGCCGCCCCCGGGGTGTGCTGAGAAGGCGGTTGAGACTGGGCGAGGTGGCGCACCCCTGTAATCCCAGCACTTGGGAGGCTGAACACAGGAGAATCACTACAAGTCCGATTTGTGTAGTGAGACCCTATAGACCCTGCAGACCCTGTACTGAATACAAAAAGACAAAACGAA
Source organism: Octodon degus (assembly GCF_000260255.1). Lineage (NCBI taxonomy): Eukaryota > Metazoa > Chordata > Mammalia > Rodentia > Octodontidae > Octodon > Octodon degus. The sequence goes on from NW_004524739.1 coordinate 2,298,848, forward strand.
ACAAAATCATAAAACCCAACCTTGCAAGCTGAATTACTGAGGTTAGGCATGGTGTGTCCAGCTGTCCTCATGGAGAAATTCAAAGACCTTAAGCCTGGAGCCTCATCTTCTGCCCACCTTCTTGCTCACGGGATTCCAGCCACACAGCGACTGCGCGTCCCCGGGGGCTCACCCCGGTGGCTCTTCCCGAGGCTCATCCACACGCAGCCTGCGTGTCTCAACTCTGACATCATTTTCGTCTCAAGGGTGTTTTCCCCAGCTCCCTCAGAAGAAATCAGGTTTCCCCGTTACATGCTGTCTTCCTGCAGTCAAGTGCGATACAGTGTCAGGGCTTTACCTTTTTAAAGAGAAGTCCAAATCCGGATCTAAATATGAAATGTCTGTTTCAGTGCCGGTAAGAAATTTACACAATCTAAAACTCCATGGGCTAGGAGAAAAGGTCTGAGTTAGCGGCTGCCCTTTGCAGCCTGTGCTCAGCTACCTTCAGCTACGGTGGATGGCTCCTCCCGTG
>NW_004524739.1:2300056-2304893 GCF_000260255.1 Octodon degus
TTTCCAGAACCGGGAATTGAACTCAGACCCTTGCACTTGCCAGGGAAGCACTTATTCTACTGAGCCATCTCCCTAGCCCTAAAACCCCTATTGCTAATTTCAATTTGTCTCGGGGTCTGGTTGGAGGGAATAAGAAGGGCATTTATAAATCACTTTCTCCACCCTGCCAATCCCGAACCACACAAAGGACTCAATCTGAAGGCTAGGGGTCGGAGGAGATGGCTTAGTAGAATAAAGGCTTCCCTGGCAAGCGCCAGGGCCTGAGTTCAATCCCCAATTCCACCAAAACTAAAAATAAGCGCTTCCTTGGCAAGCACAAGGGCCTGAGTTCAATCCCCGGTTCCACCAAAAATAAATAAATAAACAAACAAATAAATGGTACTTTTTAAAAAATCTGAAGGACACATCCGGGATAGTTCTGCAAATCTGCTATTGAGAGATGTACCCTGCAGGTGGCAGCACCATCAACGACTCTACAGCCTGGGCAGTTCAAAGATATAGTGAGCAAAGTACAAATTCTTAGCAGTCATTTCCATACTGTTCTCTGATTGGCCCAATTTTTTGCTTGTGAATTTGATTTATGGTTCTCAGCCCAGTGAGATTTCCAGGCTTTTAGCCCTGAGCGTATGAGTAGGAGAGACGTCTCAGAATTTGAAACGGATGAAGTGACTTTAAATTACACTTATTGTAACTATGTTTCAGTGGTTCCCAAAACTTTTTTTTTTTTTGGAGGAACCATGGATTGAACTCAGGCCATTTACCTGGCCCCATTTCCCAAACTTTTTTATGTCTATTTATTTATTTATTTATTTATCTTTTGTTGTTTTGAGACAGGGTCTTGCTTTGTAGTGCAGGCTGGTCTTGAACTCAAAGTAATCCTCCTGCCTCAGCCTCCTGAGTGTTGGGATTACAGGTAAAACTTCTAAAAGAAAATTTATGGAGGAAATTTTTGTGAACTTAAATCTCACAAAGATTCTTAGATCTGACGTGATTCATAAGAGGGAAAAAAATGAGAAGACTAAACAAACATAAATAAAAAATTTAAAATTTAGTCTGTGGAAGATTGTTTTTTTGTTTTGTTTTTTAAATTTTGTTTATTTGTGTGTGTGTGTGTGTGTGTGTGTGTGTGGCCAGCTCAGCCCACCAGGGGGCAGGGCTGGCTGGCATGTGGTGCTGGGGGATTGAACTGCAGTCCCTGTGCTTTGCTAAGCTTGTTCTAAGTAGGTGCTTTAGACCACTGAGCCATCTCACCAGCCCCTGTGAAAGATTATTAAACTAAGTGCAATGGCATAGTGCTGTAGCCACAGCACTTTGGGATACAGAGGCAGGAAGATTCAGTGTTTGAGCCCAGCCTGGGAATTTAGTGACTTAGTGAGACCCTACCTCAGTCTTAGTGTACATGCTTTCAGAGTGAGCACCGAGATCCTGTCTTCAAAATAAAAAATAGAAGAAAGGGCTGGAGATGTGGCTCTGTGTGAGGCCTTGGGATAAATCTCCAGTACCACAGAGAAAAAAGATTATGTTAAAAGAATGAAAGAACAAGCTACAGATGCAAGAGAGTATTTTCATGTCATTCAACTGATAAATGTTTGATATCCAGAATATATGAAGAACTTTTAACTCAATAAAAACTCAAACAAAAAAAAAAAATCAAACAATCAGCCAGGCATGGTGGCTAACGCCTGTAATACCAGAACTCGGGAGGCTGAGGCAGGAAGACTGCTGGAAGTTCAAGGCCTACCTGGGCTACAAAGTAAGTTCAAGGTCAGCCTGAACTACATAGTAAAGCCCTGTCTCAAGAGGAAAAAAAACTCTAGCAAAATAATGAGCATAAAGCTAATATTGCTACTTCAGTGAAGACGTACAAATGGCAGATAATGTATGAAAACAGCCTCCATCTCATTAGTCACTAGAGAAGTGAGGGGAAATTTCATTGAGATATCAGTACATATCTACCTATAGGAGTGGTTTAAAAAAAATTTTTTTTAAACACATAGCACTTTATTATCAATACAGTGATGAAGGACAGGTCTTCAAGGGGCGGGAGTGGGTCCTGAAAGCAGGGAGGCAGCGCCTACTTGCCAGCGATGAGCGGGTTCCGCAGCACCACGATGACTGAATCCCCACGCAGGAACATCTTGGAGATGTAGCAGTCCTCGTTGACTGGCTTGGACTTCTTCTTGCCCTTGCCGCTTTTGGGGACCTCAGTCCACATCTCTTTCACGTTCTCCAGCACCATGTTGCAGTGCCTGTCAAAGGCCTTCACCTGGCTTAGCAGTTTCTTGTTGTTGCGGCAGTTGATGAGCACCTGGGTGTTGTTCTTGACTGACTGGGTCAGCACAGAAAGTGGACCCGTGTTAAATTCCTCCTCCTCCCGCTTCTGCAGCTCCTCTGGGGTCATCTCACTCTTAGGCTTGTTGAGGAGGCTCATGGTGGCAGCTGCAACCTCCGTGTTACTCCCGTCTCGCTCGCATTGCTTCGGCCGGTTTAAAACTAATAATAATAATGATCAGTATTTTTTTAAACTGATCATAAGCCAGACATGGTGGCACATTACTAAAATCCCAGCACTTTGAAAGCTGACACAGTAAGATCCCCAGGCATTTAAGGTCAGCATAACAGCCTGAACTACTAGCAAGACCCTGTCTGAAGAAGAAGGAGGAGGAGGAGGAAGAGGAGGAGGAAGAGGAAGAGGAGGAGGAGAAGAAAAACTAAAAGCAGATCATAACAAGTGCTGACAATCAGAGATACAAAGGACTTACGGTGCTCATACATTGCTGGTGAAAATGTAAAACATCATAGTCAGTTTGGAAAACACTTGGTTTTTTATTTTCTTCTTAGGTTACACATACACATTTCAATTCAGCAGTACCATTTCTGTAAATATACTCAAGAGAAATAAAAACATACGGTTATACAAAATCTGTATAAGAATGTTAATATTAATTTTATTCACATTTGACAAAACACACATAATCCTTAAATTTGATGACTGGAAAAACAACTGTGGCATATCCATACAAGGGAGTATGGATTCAGCAGTTTAAAAAAAAAAAAAAAACAGTGGGCTAGGGATGTAGTTCAGAGGTAGAGTGCTTGCTGAGTATGAGTGAAACCCTGGGTTCAATCCAGTGCAGCAAAAACAAAAACAAGGAGCCAGAGAGATGGGTTAGTAGAATAAGCGCTTCCCTGGCAAGCACAAGGGTCTGAGTTCAATCCCCAGTTCTGAAAAAAAAAAAAAAAACAAGACACAAACTACTGATACACATATGAACAATACACATCAATCTCATTTGTATTATTCTAAGAAAACTAGCCAGTCTCAAAAGCTACTTACTCCTTGATTCCCTTTATAGGATATTTTAGGAAAAGCCAAATTATAGGACTGGAAAACAGGTCAGTGGGTGGCATTCATTGCATTAGGGGAAGAGGTTGACTATCAAAGAGTATAAAGAGCCAGGTGTGGTAGCCCACACCTGTAATCCCAGCATTGGGAGGCTGAGGCAGGAGGATCATTGTGAGTTCGAGAGCAGCCTGGGCTATCCAGTGAACTCAAGGCCAGCCTGAACTGCATAATGACACCCTGTCTCAAAAAGAAAGAAAGAAGGGGTCGGGGAGATGGCTCAGTGGAATAAGTGCTTCCCTGGCAAGTGCAACGGCCTGAGTTCAATCCCCGGTTCTGCTAAAAAAAAAAAAAAAGAAAGAGCATGAATAAATATTTTGAGGTGATGAAACTGTTCTGACCTAGACTGGACAGTCATTACAGAAGTGTATGCAGCTGTTCAAGACTCAGCTGAACACTAAAAAGAGTGGAACTTAATCTGTGTAAACAAAATGAAACAATAACAAATCTGATTAAAGCACAACACTCCCCCAGAATCATTGGTTGCAGCCTGGCATCAGAGCTAGCGGTTGTTGAGGCAAATACATTATTGTTTCATCTCACAAAGAAAAGCAGCATATTTTGTTCCCCGGAGGCTCTAAGTTTCCATTTCGAGCATACAGAAAAATGAAGAGATTAATATTATACCCTGGGGCCCAGGGATACAGCTCAGGGGTACAGCACCTGCCTGGCAAGAGCAAGATCCTGAAATCCATTCCTAGCACTGAAAACAGTAACAACAAAATTAGAACCGGATATTTTCACCACCTTTGGCAAAATTTAATATTTTGCCTTATTTTCTTAAAACATTTTTTATAAGGAATATCAGAGGTTTTTGGTGGTTTTGTTTTTGTTTTGAGACAAGATCTTGTGATGTAGTTCAGGCTAGTCTTAAACTCACTATGTACCCCAGGGTGGCTTTGAACAGACAGAAATCTTCCTGCCTCAGCCTCCTAGTCACAATTCTTTTTTCTCAGAGGTAACAGAAATGACTGTTTGCCTGAATGTCTTATATTTTCATGTGACTTTTATATTTTTACTTTATATGTATGCTTCCTAAAACAGTATAGAGCACTGGGTGGCATGTTTTAAATTTGTATAAACATAGCATCAAGCTTGGGGCCAGGGAGATAGCTCAGTAGAATGAGCACCTGCCTGGCAAGTGCAAGGGCCTGAGTTCAGTCCCCAGTCCCACAAAAAAAAAAAAAAAAAAACATAGCATCAAGCTTCATGTAACCTTCTACAACCTGTGTGTGTGTGTGTGTGTGTGTGTGTGTGTGTGTGTCTATTGTGTGTGTGTTCATGCTAGGGAAACCTAGGGCCTTGGCTTTACTAAGTGTGAGCTCTACCACTAAACAACTGAGTCTTTTTTTCTTTTGCGGAACCGGGGATTAAACTCAGGCCCTTGCACTTGCCAGGGAAGCACTTATTCTACTGAGCCATCTCCCCAGCCCC
>NW_004524739.1:2305213-2305752 GCF_000260255.1 Octodon degus
GGCATGTGGTGCTGGGGGATCGAACCGCGGTCCCTGTGCTTTGCTAAGCTTGTTCTAAGTAGGTGCTTTAGACCACTGAGCCATCTCACCAGCCCAAGCTTAACTATTAATTGGCTTCTCAGAAGATGAAAAGCCCAATTCGGGCTACTTCCTACTTAAAAAATGCTAAGGAGCCAGGCATAATGTGTGTCTCTGTAGTCCCAGCTACTCAGGAGGGTGAGGCAGGAGGATCATTCAAGACCAACTGAAGTTGGCCTGAGGAAAACAAAATTACATGAGAGTATAACAGGAATGTAGAATAAGGATACGTACACTGATTGATGATTTTATGAAATGAAAGTAGTCATACAGGCCAAGCATCATGGCACACACTGTCATCCTAGCACTTAGAAGGCTGAGGCAGAAAGATTACTGTGAATTCGAGGTCATCCTGGACTACACGGTGATACACTGTCTCAAAAAAACAAAAACAAAAACAAAAACCAAAGGAAGTACCCACATACCCACATACCCAACATCCAGTTGAGAAAACAGAACAT
>NW_004524739.1:2307287-2331809 GCF_000260255.1 Octodon degus
CAGTGTATTATTTGTTGAAACTGTACTTCCGATTTGATTTGAAACTGTCTCATTGCTATCTGTTTATCAATAAAACTTTGAAAAAAAAAAACAAAAGTCATAGGAAACAACACTTTTTTTATATAGAGAGAGGGTCTCACTATGTTGTCCAGACTGGACTCTTAATTCCTGGGCTCAATACTCCTGCCTTAGCTGTAGTCAGTACTACAGGTGTACACCATACCTGGCAAGCCAACATATATTTTACAAAAGATTTTGAACACTACTATGTTCTGTATTTTTATTTTCATATTGTTGCACTACTGGGGAAAGAACTCAGGGCCTCACACATGCTAGGCAAGTCCCTCTAACACTGAGCTACACCTCCAGCCCCACCACCAAGTCTCTGGCAAGATTATAGTCTCGGGGCTGGAGAGATAGCTCCATGATCTAAGCGCCTGCCTAGCAAGCACAAGGACCCAGGTTTGATCCCTGGCACTGCCCCAGCACCCAGGTACGCTGTGCTGGCCACTGAAATCGGGTGTGGTGGTGCACACCTGTAATCCCAACAGCTGGGGAGGGTCAGACAGTAGGATCACAATGAGTCTGAGCTGCGTAGCAAGGCCCTGTACCTAATAAATAAATAAATATTTAAAACTTTAAAAAAATATTATAGTCTTAGCCAACCACCTATAATCCCAGCTACTTAGGAGGTTGAGGCAGGAAGATCACCAGGTTCAAGACCAGCCCGGGCAATTTAAAAAGACCCTGTCTCAAAACAAAAAATAAAAAGGGCTGGGAATATAGCTCAGTGGTAGAGTGCGTGCCTAGCATGCTAGAGACCCTGCACTCAATACTCAGAACAAAGAAGAGAAAAGAAAGATAGACAGCATCTAATGCAGAGCATAGGTGAACCTGAGCAATGCAAGCGATCATCTAGGACCCAAAACCTCTCCTTCTGCTTCTCTTCACTTCCCTGCTGCTTCTCTTAGATTCTGGCCACAGCCTCAGGAAGCAGCTCTCCTTGTGTCTTTCTGCATTCTTTCCTGGAACTTACCTAAACCATGACACACTGGCGGAGCCTGTGCAGAAGTGTGAGAGGAATGGATCTCCGCCCCCCCAGGCAAGTTCCATGCCCTGGGGACAGGAACTGAAGGACACCTGCCTCCCGGTGCTGCTTTCAGGAAACCATGCTGAGGCAACTCAGAAATCCTAAGGTGGTTTTGGTGGAACCCAGGCCCAGCTGCCCACAGCAGGGGGCACCTGGGCACTGCACATCTGTGTTGACCGAGCCTTATTCCCTACTTTAAACTTCCACTTGAAATCCTTGGGATCACTTCCCAAGAAAATTATCAGCAATGTATGCTTGTCACAAGTTCTGCCTTCTGAGGATCTCGTACAGTTTTTGTTTTGGTTTGTTTTGAAGACAGGGTCTATGTAGTACAGGCTGGCCTTTAACTCACAATGTAGCCCAAACTGGTCTTGAACTTGTGCTAATCCTCCTGCCCCAGCCTCCCAAGTGCTGGGATCACAGTCTTGAGTCATCATGCCTGATTGGAAGGGGGTTGTTTTGTTTTCTTTTTTTGATTCTGGATCTTACTATTTTGCCTAGGCTGGTCTGGAACACAGAGGTTTAAGTGATCCCCCCACCTCAGCTTCCTGAGTAGCTGGGACTTTATAAGCTGATGTTGTCACACTGGGCCCTCAGTGGTATTTTAAAACGTGTAAAAGATCTGGTGGGTGCTTAAGAAAAATAGCTGTGTTCTTATTACTACTAGTAGTAGTAGCTGGGGTTTCAGGCTGCCTTCTGTATTCCTCTTCCCTGGAATTGTTAGGTGGTGCTTAGATATTAGGGGGCCTTAAGGTGTCCAAAATAGCGTGCATTGCAAGTTGAGTAAAGAAGTAAAGGCATCAGCTTGGATATTCACACCTGTAATCCCAGCACTTGGGAGGCTGGGACAGGAGGATTGCCCTGAGTTTGAGGCCAGCCTGGGCTCCATAGCGAGTCTGAACTACATCCCGAGACCCTGTCTTAAAAATTTTAAAAAAGGAAAGATATCAATGTATAATAGATGTATAGTCATTAGTTCTCAGACTTAAAGAGATCTCACAGTACATAATGACATTTTAAAGTTACACACTGTGCAAGTTCTTTCTAATACCAGCCACTGGGTTATCTAACTCTGGAACCAGACATACTGCATTCCTAGGTGTTATAACCTACAACCCAATGACAGGAAGAAAGGAAGTGTTTTTATGACCCTGATGCCTTGGGCTGGGACCTGGTATAATAAATAATACACTGTGTCAACTTGAGAAGTTTAGAAGATTACCTAAGCAACTGAGCAGGGGGCCAGGGGCCTCACTTTGTAAGCATCTCATCCTGGGCAAGAGGAAAGAGGTGTGAGCTCTACACCTGCCCTGGGGTGGGGGAGGGGCAGCCTGCTCACAATATAAGGGAGGAAAAGAGGCTCGTTTTCCCTCCTCTCCCTCTTGTTGCTTTTGCTGTCTTCTGCTGCCTTGAAGTGTTGCCCCTGTGCCAGGCCACCTTGCCTCAGAGCCAGCTGAATAAGGACTCCACAAACCATGAGCCAAATAAACCTTTCCTTCCTTAATTTTAGGTGTTGGGTATTTTGCCTCAGCAATGAGAAAAAAGTAGCCAATGCAGAATTTGGTACCAGAGAAGTGGGTTTGTTGCTGTGACTACCTACCTGACCGTGTTGTTCAAGAGTTTTTGGGCATGGCTTGTGGGAAGAGTTTGGGAAGGTTTGGAGATGTGGCTTGAAAAAATAGCACTGGGACATCTTTGGCTGTTCTGTAGGGGAGATTCTGGTCAGAGTTTAGAAGACCAGAAGGCTAACAGAAATCCTGCCAGTAAAGACCAGGCTTGGGGCGGGGGAGGTACTGCCGGGAAGGACTGCACTGATTGTTGGGCTCCAGACGAAGCGTGCTATGGCTTGGCAGAAAATGTCTGCACTTTGCTCCTGTCCAGAGACTTTGCCTGAGACTGAGATTAAGGCAGTGGACTAATTAATCTGGCAGAAGAAACTTTAAGGCAATCAAATGTTGAGGCTTTGGCACGGCTATTGTTGAAGGCTTTTAGCCAGATTTATGTTGAGAATCAAGAGCAAAGAGCCCAGCAGGGTGATTTGGAACATTGAGGGTTTGGTCAGAAAGGAAGCAACAGCAAAGCTGTGGACTGGAAACATAGAGCAGTTTTCGATTGCTGAGAAGGAATAGGAGAACATAAAAGATGGCCTGAGGGAATCACAAGCAGCAGTAAAATCTCCACCCTTTGCAGCCTCAAAACTGCAAGAGTAAAAGACTTTTCTTTGGGGAGAAAGTCAGAGCACCATGTTCCAGATTTTGGCAGCAGCCATACGAGGTTCCACAGTGGTGGCAGCATAGAAAATTTGTTCCTCAGAATCGGATTCTGAGTGCTTAGTGATCCAGGCACTTGACTCCTACAGCCAAGAGAGAGGATAGCCTGGCTATTTCTTTCTCCAGCTGGCAGCAGACCTTGGCATCATTCATGTGGAACTAGTTTTAGGTGCATGCAGTATGCAAGAGTTGTGGGGTTAAGAAGGCATCCACCCCAATTTCAGAAGGCCTGGAAAAGCAGGTAGCATGCCCCTGAGAGGGCAGTGTGGGAAACTGTGAGGGTGAAGCCAAAAGTGTAATGGAGACTCCAGAAGTTTGAAGAAGCCAGGAATGTGGATTGTCTAAGGAAAGCTGCAAGGAGGGAGCAAAGCAGGCCTGAGAGAGAAACACTGGGAGCTACAACCACCAGAAGTGCCTTAGGGGTGGAGCCAGGAAAGCCCTTTGGAGTTCACAATTTGCCACCACAATTGCTACAGATGCTGGGCATGCCACGCAAGGACTTAATATTTGCCCCTCTGGATTTTGGATTTGCTTCCCTCCCAGTCTTTTGTATCACCATTTGTAATTTTTTGAATGAAACCATTTGTTTAATCTTATACCATTGAATGTAGGAAGTGTTTGACTTCTAATCTGTACAGGGGTAGGGGTGGAGGTGGGGGTGGGTACTGTAGCTAAGAGTTTGCTTTACATCTCTGAGGAGACTTGGGACTTAGACTTTTCAGCAATGCTGAAGCTGTGAGGACTTTGCTCACTGTTGCAGATGGACAAAATGCCTTTTGCATAAAGGGATGTGCATGAGTCTTGGGGAGGTAGAATGTTACAGTTTTTTTTTTTTTTTTTTCCGGTACCAGGGATTGAACTCAGGACCTTGCTCTTGCCAGGCAAGTGCTTATTTTACAGAGCTATCTCCCTGGCCCAATGGTTCTAATGTAATATAATGTTGATAGACTTAATACTGGTTTTTGGTTTTTTGGTGGAATGAGGATTGAACTCAGGTCCTTGAGCTTGCCAGAGAAGTGCATATTCTACTGAGCCATCTCCCCAGCCCCATAATACTGGTTCTTAAGGATTGTTAAACTTGTGTTATAATGATCAAGTTGTGAAATGATAAGTATGTTGTTGTATCTGGAAATGTGTTTAAAGAAATGCCTCTGGTTGCCAAGTTAAGGGGTGGTTGTAATGGTTAATATATTGTGTCAACTTGAGAGGTTTAGAAGGTTACCTAAGCAACTGAGCAGGGGGCCAGGGGCCTTACTTTGTAAACAGCCTCATCCTGTGCAAGAGGAGGGCTTGGAGACAGTGAGTGTTATACCACCACACGGGGTGGTAGCCTGCTCACAGTGTAAGGGAGGAAAAGAGGCTTGCTCTCCCTCCTTTTGCTCTTGATGCTTTTGTTGTCTTTTGCTGCCTCCAAATGTTGCCCCTGTGCCAGGCCACCCTGCCTAGGAGCCAGCTTGATTATGGACTGAAACTTCCACAAACTGTGAGCTACATAATCCTTTCCTTCCTTAATTTTAGGTGTTGGATATTTTGTCTCAGCAATGAGAGAAAAGTAACCAACACAACTGGCCACCTGGCTACCTAACTCCAAAACCAGACATACTGCATTCCTAGCTGTTATAGCATACAATCCAGTGATAGGAAGAAAGGAAGTATTTTGATGACTTTTGCTTATGCTTTGGGCAAAGACCTGGTATATTAAATTAAGAATGTAACTTTTATAAGGTTCTTACATGATGAAAGCCCCACAGAAACACTGACCACCAAAAACAGTAGGAAGGCCAGGCGTGGTGGCACATGTCTGTAATCCTAGCAATGGATAAGCTGAAGGAGAATTGAAACAAGTTCAAGAGCAGCCTAGACTACATAGCAAGACACTGTCTCAAGTAAAGTAAAAGGGCAGGAAGACATTTTGCAATTCCAAAACAACTTCTAGGTAAAATGTTGATATGCATCACAAATTCTCTTGACACCAAGAGTAACACTGGTCACTGCAAAAAACTGTATAAAAATGTATTGCAGGTCAGGGAGATAGCTCAGTGGCATAAGCACCTGCCTGGCAAGCAAAAGGTCCTGAATTCAATCCCTGGTACAAAAAAAGCGCATCCAAAAACAAATATGAGGCATGCCTTTGTAGCATTGCCCACCTCACTTGAGGACATAACGTTCTATTTCTAGTTTATAATAAATTCTTTTCTCAGATTGGGTTTCCTGCTTATGTTTCTGCAGTTGCTTCTTTACTTCATCTGCTACGAGTTCTGCGAGTTCCTTTTTTATTTCAGAAAAGAATTGCGCTCTGATTTCCTCTCTATCTTTCTGCTGTTGCTTTTCTACTATCGACGCTCTTGATTCATGCTTTTGAGCCGAGCTAGTGTCCTCTGCACTTGTTCTGGGTGGGCACTGGGTTGCTTCCATATGTTTCTGCATTTGATTCTCTACTGCAGATGTTATTAATTCAGGGATTTCTTTTTTCATTTCCAATCTGAGGTCTTCTATATCTTTCTGCAGCTGTTTTATTTCAGAAGCTGTTGATTCATTGCTTTCAGCTGTGTGTTTTCCAATTTTTTCCGTGTTAGTGTCCTCTGCACTTGTTACGGGTGGGCTTGGGTTCTGAGGTTGCATTTTGTTCCTTCTCGTCATTTTGTGTAGCACTGTCCTCTGCCCTTTGTTGTAGATCTTTGCTGTAGTTATAACCTTCACATGTACTGAAGTTCAGGTGGAGCTCCACAGTTTGGACTTATCCAGTTGTGTCTGGCTTAGGTCTGGCTGCTGTGCTCAGCTCCTTCCTGCTGCGGACCAGGGCTAGGACTGGGTCTGGGGGTTCCCGGAAGTCGGCAGAATTTCCTACTCGGCAGGAGGGGTGGGGAGGTACGGCAGAGTGGTGTGGGGCGGCCCAAGGGGGTGGGAGAGGGTCCGGCCCACGCTGCGCCTGGGCTGGGACTGGTCCCGCCGGCGCAGGGTAGCAGGAAACTCTCCGCACACTCACCGGACCTGGGCTAGGTCTGGGTCTGGGCGCTCCCAGAACACGGCAGAAAATCCTACTCGGCGGGCGGGGTGGGGGAGGCACTGAGGAGTGGTGGGGGACGGCCTGAGGGCCTGGGAGAGGGTCCGGCCCACGCTGCGCCTGGGCTGGGACTGGTCCCGCCGGCGCAGGGTAGCAGGAAACTCTCCGCACACTCACCGGACCTGGGCTAGGACCTATAATAAATTCTTTTTTTTTTTTTTTTTAGGGTTAGGGTAAGGGTAAGGGTTAGGGTTAGGGTTCAAGTTTACAATAAATTCTAAGTAGACTTCTGCTATGTATCTCTCTTTTCTTTCTTTGTATTGGAAATTGAACTTAGGACCTTTTGCTTGCCAGGCAGGCATTCATGCCACTGAGCTATACCCTTGGCCTCTGCTCTGTGGTTTTTGGTTTTTTTTTTTTCTCTTTAATGTATTTGGTACAGGGTCTCACTATGCAGCTCAGACTTGTAGTGATCCTCCTATTTTCAGCCTCCCCAGCACTGGGATTACAGGTGTGCAACACCACCTCTGGTCTTGGTGGCCAGCTCAGAGCACGTGATACAAGGAATGGAACATCCATCCCTGCGACTGCCGAAGCAGGTGCTTAGCCTGCTGAGCTAGCTTGCTGGCCCTTAAAAGTTTTTATTTTTATAAATTCATTCCTGGAAGCAAGCATTATCCTGATACCAAAACCAGAGAAGTAGGGGCTGGCCAAATAGCTCAGCAGATTTAAGCAGGTACCAGTGGTTTGATCCCTGGATTTGCAGTGCCGGTCCACCCCCAGGGCACACTGAGATGGCAGTTGAGACTGGGCGTGGTGGCACAATCCTGTAATCCTAGCTCTTGGGAGGCTGTGAATAGGAGAATCACTAAGAGTCCGATCTAGTAGTGAGACTCTGAACACCCTGTAGACCCTTCCCTAAAATACAGAAAAAAACAAAACCAAACCAGAGAAGTATCCAGCCAAAAGAGAACTACAGACCAATTCCCCTAATGAACATTGATGCAAAAATCTGCAGTAAGATACTAGCAAACAGAATGGGTCAAATCATCAAGATTTTGCACCATAACCAAGTAGGATTCATCCCAGATATGTAGGGATGGTTCAACATACACAAATCACAAACCAGCACCTGTGTGGTAAGCATGAGGTCTTGAATTTGATTCCTGGTACCAAAAAATAAATATATACACAAACAAATAAAGATCGAGGGCAATATGTTTAGAAATGTTTTGCACCTCAATGGGACTGAAATTTAGCTAGATACAGACTGGGCACAGGATCTAAAATAACATACTTACATTGACTTCCTTCTTGGGCACTGCCTGTAGCCCAGTACTTTGAACTCTGCCCTCTCAAGCCCAGTGAGCTTTGCCTTGCTCGGTACCAGGAATGTTTCCTGTCCTGTTACAAGTAAGGCACCAGCCAGAGGCAGAGTAGTCTTAAAGCCAAGGGCTGCAAGTTCCCGCCATTTTGTCCCGCCCGCCACGGTAGGTAGCTCCAACTGGTGACTACAAGTCCCGTGAGCCTCCGCGGTGGGACTTCCTACCTCCACTGTCCGGCCCGCTCCCTCGTCCCCCCTCCCCAGGGGCCGAAGGCTCTGGCTGTAGCCTGGCGGCCAGAGGCCAGGTAGGATTTCCGGGGGAAACTGCTGTGGAGGTCGCGGAGCGGGCGGTTGCGACTCGGGTGAGTTCCGCGAACAAGGGAAAGTGAGCGGCTCGCGCGCAGGGTCAGGCGGGGAGCGCCAGTCAGGGTCGGGTCGCGTGCCCGGCCCCGCGGGAGGGTCGCGGTCGGCGCGGTGGGAACGGCCCCGGTGGCGGTCGCGTCGGGCCAGGGCGTGGCGGGCTGAGGCGGCCGCCTCCCACCTCGGCCCTCCCACAGAGGTCCCGCGGCGGTGTCTCCGCCTGCCGCAGGGCCCGCGCCCTGTCTCCCTCTCCGCCCCCCCAGGCTTGTCTGGGCCCTTTTGTCTGGGCTGCTTTCGCCCCTTTGTGCCGGTGCGAGGAGTCGCCGCCGCCCCGGGGGAGCCCGCCGCTCCGACGGGAACGCTCCGGGGGGATCCGGTTGCAGTAACCGGATCGGACCAAAGTCCACTTTTCAAAACTGACCTCTCTCAGACCTTCGTATCCCAGCTGGGCAGAGCAGAGGCTTCAGAACCAGGCAGTTTCTGAAGCCTTGAGGTTATTGTCTAACTGTGAAAGTCCGCTCCGGACCGCTTTAGGCTACAAAGCTCTAAGGAGTTGTGGGTTGTTTTTTTTTTTTTTTTCCTCCCCCCCTTGGTAGTGGGACGAGTCTATGGAAAACAGGCGCCCAGAACTTTTCCCCGGGAAATCGGGAAGGGGTCGGATCTGCAGCGATGTCTGTGGCAGCTGCGATCCGAGACCAAAGCACTCACGCGAATGGCATTGGCTCTCCACACCATTCTGTTGGAATCCGGGGGTGGGGGTGGGGGGCAGGAGCGCGACTTCTAGGGCATTCTTCATTGCTTTCGGAAAGACTCCAGTACCTTGAGCCAACAGACTAGCTTTTTATTTCCTCGATTTAAAAACAAAGAATCAAAAGAAAATCTCCATGAGTAGAAAGAGCTGCTTTATAGAAAAACAAGGAAAAAAGAAACCTAGTGGCTTCTAGAAAGCAAAGACAAGAGGAGTAAAACTACTTTCAGGAATGAGAGATGGTAGTTTTTTTTTTTTAACTAGGAAACTAAGTTGCGTGGATTTGAGCAAATTTGGCAAGATAGGGGTAACTTTAATGTTGTCTTGGAAGACTGCTTGCTAAACACAAAACCTTTTCAGTGTTTTTTATTTTGTTTTGTTTTTTTGTCTTTGGAGACAGGGCCTCTCTATGTAGTTCAGGCTGACCTTGAGCTCACTATGGAGCCCAGGCAAATTTGAGGTGATCCTCCTGCCTCAGCCTCCCAAGTGGTAGGCTCACAGGCATGCTCCACCA
The DNA here is from genome assembly GCF_000260255.1 of Octodon degus. Classification (NCBI taxonomy): domain Eukaryota; kingdom Metazoa; phylum Chordata; class Mammalia; order Rodentia; family Octodontidae; genus Octodon; species Octodon degus. The sequence continues at coordinate 2,316,598 of NW_004524739.1, forward strand.
AAGTTTTTTCTTTGTGACAGTGTATTTGAGAAAGTAAAAGTGAAGAATGAGGGAGAAACTGGCCCTGCAGGGCAGCTTGGACTTGGTAACTAGAAAAAGCAGGATTAAAAAACACACCCTGGAGGAAGCAGGATTGGCTATTAGGAAAGCCACGGTAGCCAAGGTGCGGCTTTCTAAAGGCTATTGCTGATACTCCTTTTGAAAAATTAATCAGTATTTGAAGTCTCTGGAATGAAGACAGGACTTCTTTTGCATGAATCAGGGAAGGTTTTTAAAGTAAAATAGGTTCAGTTCTCCCTCTGGGCAAATAAAAAAGTACTTTGCACCTTATTTTTTTGTTTTTATTTTTATTTATTCATTTATGTGGGGGGAGGGCGGGGGGGGGCAGCTCAGCCCACCAGGTAGCTAGGCTGGCTGGCATGTGGTGCTGGGGGATTTAACCACAGTCCCTGTGCTTTGCTAAGCTTGTTCTAAGTAGGTGCTTTAGACCACTGAGCCATCTCACCAGCCCCTATTTTTTTATTTTTTGGTGGAACTGGGGATTGAACTTATGCCCTTGTGCTTGCCAGGCAAGCGCTTATTCTACTGAGCTATCTCCCTGGCCCCTTTTGTTTTGTATATCATAATGAAAATTACTTATTCTGAGAATCCCTAATCATGTTAGTAATATATATAGGGATAGGGTAGCCTTAATGAAGGTTTTTATTTTATTTATTTTTATAAGTATTTAGTGCAGGGTTTCACTACACAGATCGGACTCATAGTGATCCTCCTGTTTTCAGCCTCCCAAGTGCTGGGATAACAGGCATGTGCCACCACACCCAGTCTCATTTGCTGTCTCCTAGAATTGAACCCAGACCCTGCGCTTGGAAGTTGTTCTTTGTGTGTGTGTGTGTGTGTGTGTGTGTGGCTTTTGTCTCTTAGTTATTTGCTTAAATATAATGCTATAAATGCTTTTTTTAAAAAAACAAGTTATACACTTTCTTTTTTTTTTTTTTTTTTTTTTTTTTTGGTGGAACCGGGGATTGAACTCAGGCCCTTGTGCTTGCCAGGGAAGTGCTTAATCCACTGAGCCATCTCCCCGGCCCCACAAGTTATACACTTTGTAATTTCTTTTTTTGTAACTCAGTTCATATTGTAATAACTAAGTGGGACTGAGGAGATACTCAGTAGAGTAAGTGCTTGTCTGGCAAGTGCAAGGTCCTGAGTTTGATCCCTGGTATCATTAAAAAAAAAAAAAAAAGGTAAGTAAGCATTGTGTAATTTAATTCTCACTATAATTCTGTGAGAAGGTAGTTTTTTTTTTCTGTTTATTTGCAGGACTGGGGATTGAACCCTGGGTCTTGTGCACATTGGGCAAGCACTCTGATCACTGAATTACATTCCAGGTCCAAGTTTTCTCATTTTACAGTTGATAAAAACCTACCTCCTAAAATGCTAAGTGACTTGCTGTTAACTCACATAGGAAATAACAGTCATACTCTTAAGTCTAGTGTACTTTCTGTTACCTCAGGCTTACTTCAGCTAATGATAGTAACTCAGCTTTAACTTGCTTGAGTCTGAATATTGGAGAATAATCATAGGAATATCTTTAAATCAGGAAACTGATTTGTAAGGAACAGGAATATGTGGAATCATAATCTTTCTCATAAATCTTACTGAGCACAGATGCCCATAGTTTTTAGGATATGATTTGATTACTTTGTGTAGGCAGAATAGCAATGATATGGAACCTTAGAGGTGAAAGGGTGATGAGTTACTCAGTTGTAATTTTAAAATTTAGTGAAACAACAGCAACAACAAAAATTAGTCTCAACCTCTGACTTCTTTTTTTTGGTGGAACTGGGGATTGAGCTCAGGTCCTTGTGCTTGCCAGGGAAGCACTTATTCTACTGAGCCATCTCCCCGGCCCCTCAACAACAAAAATTAGTAAAAAGATGGTTAATGCTGGGCACAGTTATGCATACCTATAATCCCAGCTACTAGAGAAACTGAGGCAGGAGGATCAAAAGTTTGAGGCTGGATTGAGCAATTTAGTAAGACCCTGTCTCAGAAAGGAAAGGAAAAGAAGCCAGGAAAAAAAGGGCAGGGATGTGTGTTGCTCCATGGTAAAGTAGCATGTGCAAATTCCTGGGTTCAATACAAAAGGTGGTTAAAAGAGTTATTAAAGTAGTGTGTTGTATCAGGGATATAGCTTAGTGTCATAAACCCCTACCTGGCAAGCACAAAGTCCAGAGCTCGATCCCCAGTACCACAAAAAAATAAGTAAGGGCTGGTGGGTTAGCTCAGCAGACTAAGCGCCTGCTTAGGCAATCACAGGAACCAGGGTTCAATCCCCAGCTGCTGGCCCTGCCCCCAGGGCACACTGAGATGGGGCTTGGTGGAGCATGCCTGTGATACCTCTGCTGTGGAGGCTGAAAACAGGATCACTAGGAGGCCAAGTTGTGTAGTGAGACCCTGTACCAAATAGAAAGAAAGAAAGTAAGTAAGTAAGTTAGTTGTGTTTGAACATAGGTACAGAAGCTTTGGTTCCTGAAACATTAAAGATGGAACTCAAATGTGTATACCTTTTTAGTCAAAGCTTCAAGACTCCAATGAAGCTTTCTTTTAGTTATTTCCTTTATTAAAATTTTTGTCAGTTTCAAACCTGCTGTTAAATCTTGGATTTATGTCAGTACATGCCATGAATGTGACATCAGGAATAGAAACCTCCTTCAACTCTCTTAATTCTTAGGTAAAATGCATAGCATACCAATGGGATTGAGTCAGTACAATTAATCTAGCCTTCCTAATGAATAGAATCCCATTTTAAATCTTTTGTTATATAGATATAGGGAAGAACTTTTCCTCTGTGATTTTTGCTTTTAGCCTACTTTTTTTTTTTTTAAATTTTAGGAAAGGGTCTACAGGATGTTCATGGTCACACTACGAGATCAGACTTGGACTGATCCTCCTGTTTACAGCCTCCCAAGAGCTGGGATTACAGGCGGAAGCCACTATGCCCAGTTTCAATGTGCCCTGGGGGCAGGGCCAGCACCATAGGCCTGGGACCTCTGGCCCCTGCCCCTGCTTGCAGGTGCTTTTATCTGCTGAGCTATTTGGGTAGCCCAAATTTTTTTTAAGGGCATGATATTTTATTTTTTAACTATAAAAACTATACCATGTGATAATGGGTTTTCTCTTGGATATTAACGTTGCAGCATTTTTTTTTTTTTATAGACAGAAGTGTTTCAACAGGACCAAGAATGTTAAAGAATAAAGATCTTAGATGAAAATGACACTTAATATTTCTGGTATTCTAATCCACAGAATTAATTCAAACCCCTATGACTCAGTGCTTTAATGTTAATCAGTTATGAATATTCTAGTTTATTTTGAAATTCATTCATTCACGTAAATCTGTATATTCTAGAACCTGAGGACAAAAACAGTAAAAGTGAAAGTTTTTTACACTCTTGTAGTATATAGTCTGGCTAGAGTTGAGGTGGGGAAAAAAAAGGAGAGTCATTAAAAAGTTGTAAATAAATATAGCCCTCTTTTTGTGTGTGCTACTGGGGATTGAATTCAGGGTTTCACCAGTGCCAGGCAAGTGCTCTACCACTGAGTTACTCCACCAGCCCCAGATCCTCTCTTACTAATTTTTCAGGCTGGAGATGTAGCTTAGTAATAAGGAGCTTACCTAGTGTGAGCAAAGCACTGTATCTCCAGTACTGGGGAAAAAAACAAACAGTTATTAATTGTGCAGCCTTGAGTAGCTCACTTAACCTACTTGATTCTGAGTTTCTAATGTTTAACATAAGGACAGTGATTCCAGCTCTGCCTAACTTGTGGAGTTGTTCCTAGGAGTAAGTAGGATAGGTATTTGGTACCTTATGTGCTTGTTTAATTTCTGGAGTAATTTTTACTATTCCTATTAGAAAAGGGACTTTGGAAGAAGTTTATAAGGAAAGAAATAAATGGATGATTTCTCTGGTGTAATGTCCTTGTAAACTTTCACAGATGCTTAGTCACATCTTCATAGGATATACTATAACTGTTTATGTGGACTTTTTTCATAACATTTGTCAGGTTTTCTTGCATCTTTTTTCACCATTCCGCTCCTCTCCCTTCAACCCCTCATTTCCTCCTTTTTTACAAAAACTATGTTTCCATTTTTTCTTCTATTTTTTTGGTTCCTTCTTTCTTTTCCCCTCTCCTTTCCCTTGTTCCCTACTCATTTGAACATTCTCCTCCCGTTTCTCAATATCTATTATACATTTTGGTCCTTATTTATCCCTTCTGTTTCTTACACCAGAGAAACAATGTGGTTTTTAAACTTGTGTGCCCTATTTTACTTAAGAGTATTGTCTCCATATGCATCCATTTATCTAGAAATAGCTCAAGCTTATCCTTCTTTATGGTAAAGTAACACTCCATTTTACTAAAGAAAACCACATTTTCATCATCCATTCATTGATTGATGGGCAGTTGGGCTGTTTCCAAGATTTAACTATTGCAGATTGTGCTGCAATAAACATGGGTGTGGCCTGGCAAACACAAGGGCCTGAGTTCAATCCCTGGTTCTTCCAAAAAAAAATAAACATGGGTGTGTATAATTACTGGTATGATGCTTTTAATTCCTTGAGGAATCAAGGGAATAGCTGGTCAAATACAATCTTCAGTTTTAGTTTTTTTGAGGAATCTCCACAGTAATTTCCACAGTGGTTATACCAGTCTACACTCCCACCAGAGTAGAGTAGTGTTCCTTTATACCCATGGCCCCTCCAACATATGTTATTGGTTGATTTCTTTTTTTCTTTTTCTTTTTCTTTTTTTTTAGTACAGGGTCTATAGGGTCTTTCTGCATAGATGGGACTCACAGTGATCCTCCTGTTTTCAGCCTCCTCAGTGCTGAGATTGCAGGCATGCACCACTATGCCCTGACTCAGTGGCCGGCTCATTGCTCCTGGGGCCGGGGCCAGCAGGACATGCTATACCAGGGATCCAACCCCAGTCCCTACACTTGCCTAAGCAGGTGCTTAGTCCACTGAGTTATTTTGTTGGCCCCTTTGCTTCATTTTTATTTTATTTTAGTGCATGGTGAAAGAGACAGGTCTAGACTTAATCTCTGGTATATAAAAAGCCAGTTTTTCAGGATCATTTACTGAAGAGGCTGTCTTTCTTCCAGTGAAGGTATTTGGCTCCTTTGTCAAAGATAAGGTGGATAAGTATGTTTGGAATTGTTTCTTCATCTTCTACTCTGTTCCATTGATGTGCAGGTCTGTGGGGTTATTTTGCCAGTAACATATTGTTTGTTGTTACAACAGTTTTTGATTCAGGGTCTCACTTTGTAATTTAGGCTGGCCTTAAACTCACTATGTAGTCCAGGCTAGCCTGGAGCTCAAAGTAATCCTTTTGCTTCAAATTCGCAAGTGCTGCAAATTTATAGGTGTGTGCCGCCATGCCTGACTACCATGCTGTTTTTATCACAGTAGCTTTGTAGTATAATTTAAGTTAGAGATTGTGGTATCTCTTGCCTTGCCTTTGTTGTCAAGAATTACTTTTTATTATTTGAGATCTCTTCTAATATTATTTTCTGTAATTGTGTAAGATATGCTATTGGGATTTTGATCAGAATTACATTAAATCTGTATAAGAATTTTGGAAGTATGGCCATTTTCACTATACTGGTTCTTCCCACCCAGAAACATGAGATATCTTTTCATTTTCTGATAGCCTCTTTAATGTCTTTTCCAGAGTGCTGCAGTTTTCAATATAGAGGTCTTTTACTGACTTTTTTGGGCTGATTCCTAGTATTTCGTTTTTCTGCATACTACTGTGAAAGGTGTTACTAACTTTGTTAGACTGATTCTTAGTATTTCGTTTTTTTGAATGCTATTGTGAAAGATGTTATTTCCCTAATTTCTCTCTCAGTGAGTTTATTATTTGTGTACAGGAATTTTACTGATTTTTGATTGTTGACTTTGTATTCAGCTACACTACTGAATTTGGTTACTAAGTCTAGATTTCCCCCCCACCCCCCAACAGAGTCTTACTCTGCAGTCAGGCTAGACTTGAGCTCATTTTGTAGCCCAGGCTGGCCTCAAATTCACAATGATCCTTCTTTTTTTTTTTTTTTTAAATTTTATTTATTTGTGTGTGTGTGTGTGTGTGTGTGGCCAGCTCAGCCCACCAGGGGGTGGGGCTGGCTGGCATGTGGTGCTGGGGGATTGAACCGCGGTCCCTGTGCTTTGCTAAGCTTGTTCTAAGTAGGTGCTTTAGACCACTGAGCCATCTCACCAGCCCATATATGCTTTCAATGGAATGTTTAATCTCCTAGATATCTGTTTCAGTCTGATTGGTTTCATTTCTTCATGTTGAGATTTTTTTTTTTTTACTGTCCACACAAGTGTTTGTCATGAGAATCTAAGTATTCCTTAGCCCACATATTCATGTTCCACAGTTCAGGAACACTGATCAGTGACAAACGTCTATGGAACTCAGTCCAAAGAAACCTTTTATTCTTATATCACTTTGCACTCTGAAAGATACCAGCCTTCCTCATTTCTTCAAAATCTTTCATGGAATCATAATTTCTGTAGAAATTGGCATATTGTTTCTTTCTTGGTTCAGCCACACCAACTTACAGAAAGCTGCAACCCCAGGGAGACAACGAATGCTCCAACAGTATGAATCTGCAGGCGCTGGCCAGAAGCCCTGCATCTGGGGTTTTGCCAATGCACCGGAACTCATGGTCATTAACAACCTCCACACCAATGTCCTTTCTGGCTGACAGAAAAAAAACAACTGTCTTTTCATGTGATTTGATTTCATTTCTTCATGTGTTCCTGGTTTCCATCAGTTTCCTAAGCTCTTCTATTCCTGTGTGTGCATCTGCTCTAGAGTCACTAAGCATGCCTTTCATTATGGTCATCATCTCTGTAGTTACCTGGAAAATTATTTCTGGTTTGATTTTTTCCTAGAGCCTCATTCATTTGCTTTGTTACTTTTTCTGTTAGCATTTCAGAGAGTCAAGGTGGGCAGCTTTGAAATTGTTCCAACTTGTCCCCTGGGTTTGCCTTTGGTGAGCAAAAAGTCTGGGGTTGCATCTTCCTTAGAAAAGTATCTTTGGTGCGGCTCGGCTCTCGGCGGTGACGGCGCCGGCGGCCCCGGGAGCAATGGTGGGTGGCGAGGCAGCCGCAGCCATGGAGGAGCTGGTTTCCGGGGTGCGGCAGGCGGCCGACTTCGCCGAGCAGTTCCGGTCCTACTCTGAAAGCGAGAAGCAATGGAAGGCTCGCATGGAATTCATCCTCCGCCACCTGCCAGACTACCGGGACCCGCCAGACGGCGGCGGCCGGCTGGACCAGCTGCTGTCACTCTCCATGGTCTGGGCCAATCACCTCTTCCTGGGCTGCAGTTACAGTAAAGACCTTCTGGACAAGGTGATGGAAATGGCTGATGGAATTGAAGTGGAAGATGTGCCACAGTTTACCACCAGAAGTGAATTAATGAAAAAGCATCAAAGCTAAGATTCACCACTGTCGTCATCAGCAACAGGTTCAGAAAGGGGGCTGGGTTGGCTGTGACACTGGCTGCGGCGGCTACTCAAGACCTGGCTGTTACCAACATGCTGAGGCGGTTGACGTCCGGAGGAATCTGTCTGGATTGGCTTTTTAAAAGGCTTCACCCTTCCAGTAGCTGTCACTGTAAAAGTGTGCATGGATGTTCATGTATTTATAAGTCCTGCATCCTAAGATGATTTATTAACAATGTACAAGCCAAACTTTGTTTAAAAGCATTTCTTTAGCCAGGTGTGGTGGTGCACACCTGTAATCCCAGCACTTGGGAGGCTGAGGCTAGAAGATTCCTGAGAGTTGGCGGCCAGACGGAGCCACATAGTGAGTTCAAGGCAGCCTGAACTACATAGTGAGACCCTGTCTCAAACCAAAAACAAAATAAAATGCCCTTTTTTAAAAATGTTGATGTAATAATGGCAGGTAGGGAATTTGATAGTCTTTTTTAACAACATAACTTGAAGTGTGATTCTGTTTCTTGGCCTTTTTCTCCCTAAGGAAGCAAACCAAATCCTTTATTTTCTTACTGCTACCTATAGTTTATACCTTTGTCCCACTGCCATGTATATTTATCTTCTTGTAGAAAATGAGAATCACATCATAGGCTTGAGGTACTTGTGAGCTGGCCTATGGGCAGAGGCACCCGTAAAAAATCTGGGTGTCTGCAATGAAGGCTGGAGTGTGACTCAGTGGTACAGCATTCACGCCCAGTGCTGAGTTCCGCTCCCCGCAGCTCAGAGAAAACCAAAGCAACAAGTAAAACCCATTGAGAGGAGGTTGTCAGTTGATCTGTAGGTTCTGCATGTCTCTCAGGCTACTGAGTAAAACCCACAGCCTTTCTTGTTGGAGGGCATCTGAGCTGGGGTCTTCTAGGAACGGCCTTGTGCCCTCGTGCACAGCCTCTCGAGAAATAACACAGTGCAGTCCTGTTAAGATTTTGGTGTGCATGTTCTCTTTCAGTTCTAGCTCATTCCTGTTATTTTCATGTTGTCCCCACCACTGAGTACATGCTCCTGGGCTAAAATAGCAGGAGAGGGGCTCCGTTTGTGGGGCAGTAGTTTCCTGGTCCATCCCCGCAGGATTCACTTACCGGTGGCAGGCACAAATAGCAGAGTGGGTCCTGCCTGCACTCAGTCTGTTGGCCAGTGTGTGGACTCCAACATCCGGGAGAAAGGAAGCAGAGCTGGCTAGGGCCACAGAAGCAGACGGCTCAAGCATGAGATGAAGGGGACTCTGTATGGGTCACCTCCCTGTAACGTTAGTTGTGGTCTCCCTACTGACCACTAGTGTAGTCAGGATCTGCCCACCTGTTTGACAAGCTACCTCTGCCTAAGCCTGACCTGGAACGAGGGAGATGTAAAAGTTCCAACCACAGGAAGGCACAGCCAAGTACTGTGACCAGTGACAGCGTCTTATCCTCAAACACAACCTAGTTTTTCTTCCATTATGATTATGTGCAAATATGTGAGGCCTTATCAAATTATAGAATGGAGAACAAGTGTTATTCACTTTTAGAGAATATTTCCCATAGGTTTCTCATGGATTTTATTCTATATGAATTTCAATAAAATCATAGCTTTTCTGTTAAAAAAAAAAAAAAAAAGTATCTTTAAGGGGCTGGCCAGATAGATCAGCATATTAAAGTGCCTGCTTAGGCAGACTCAGGGGCCAGGATTCGATTCCCCAGCTTGCCGTGCTGGCCCTGCCCCTGACCGGGCTGAGATTGGCGATTGAGACTGGGCATGGTGGCGTGCCTATAATCCCAGCGTTTGGGAGATGAAAACAGGAGAATCACTGCAAGTCCGATCTGTATAGTGAGCCCCTGTAGACCCTGTACTAAATACAAAAGAAAAAAAGAAAAAGTGCTCTGTGGGAGCTGGGCATGGTAACACACACCTGTAGTTCCAGGACTTGGGGGGCTGAGGCAGGAAAATCACCATGAGTTTGAGGCCAATCTGGACTACATAGTGAGTTCAAGACTGATCTGAACTACATGGTGAGACCTTGTCTAAAAAAAAAAAAAAAAAAAAGGAAAAAGAAATCCTTAGTGGGCCAAGTGAGGCAATGCATGCCTTTAACCTCATCACTCAGAAGGTTGAGGCAGGAAGATGTTGAATTTGAGGCCAGCCTGGGCTACATAATGAGAACCTATGTAAAGAGTGTGTTTTGAATGTATCTGAATAAATATATCTCAAAAGAAGAAACAGAAGTGGCTTGCAAATATATAAAGAAAACTCAGTATCCCAAATCAATCAGGAAAATGCAAATTGAAGCCACAGGATCATATTACCTCATTTCTGTTAGAGTGGTTATCAAAAAGACCAAATATAGGAGAGCCAGGTGTGGTGCACTCATTTCAGACTAGCTTGGGTTACACAGAAAGAGTCCGTTTCAAAAAACTAAACCAACCAACCAAACAAACAAAAAATTTCCCAAAGATAAGAATTGGTAAGGATGTAAAGAAAAGGAAACCCTTGCTACTACTAGTAGGAATGTAAAATAGGGGCTGGGGAGATGGCTCAGTGGAATAAGTGCTTCCCTGGCAAGCGCAAGGGCCTGAGTTCAATCCCTGGTTCTGCCAAAAAAAAAAGGAATGTAAAATAGTGTAGACAATATGAAAGTTAGGGTTATAGCTCAGTGTTAAAGCATTTTCCCAGGTTCAGAATCTTGGCACACTTGGGCAAGTTTTCTATCTGCCACTGTGCCACATTCCCCAGCTTCTTATGAACTTTGATATGCTAGATCAGTAAGCTGTAGCTTTTAAAATTATATTTTGTCTTTGGGGAGTTTCTCAAAATTATGCAATATCAGAAATATATAATGCCACATTTTTCTGGATGTAAATATTTTTATGACCACATTTGTAATTTTTTCTTTTCTTTGTTTTAGTGACAAAATTTATTCTAGAGAGTAAAAATGAAGAATAGAGGAGAAACTGGCAGAGAGTGAGCTTGTGAAGTAGGAGAAATAAACTAGCCTGTTCAATGTCCAAAGCAGTGAGTTTCATGTTCACTAAAATCAAGGAATGAGTTCTAGGAATAATGTAGTTTTAAGAGTAGGAAGAGTTAGTTATTAAGAGGAAAAAAAGTTTCTAAGAAAGTCAAAAGGGGGCCTAGAAAGTGGGTTGCTCTATAATTTCTGAAAGTTATTTTTTTTTAAACTTTTTTTTGTTTATTTATTTTTACATTTATTGTGTCTGTGTGTGTGTGTGTGTGTGTGTGTGTGTGGCCAGCTCAGCCCACCAGGGGGCGGGGCTGGCTGGCATGTGGTGCTGGGGGATTGAACCATGGTCCCTGTGCTTTGCCAAGCTTGTTCCAAGTAGGTGCTTTAGACCACTGAGCCATCTCTCCAGCCCCTGAAAGTTATTTTCTTTATAACTTACCAGTTATATTTTTGGAGAAAATGTGGATTAGTAACTTTTTCTGAGAATATGCATTATTTTCATTTATCAGTGAGCTGCACCTGAATTTTAAAGAGCTGATTCATGTGTCTTAGTAACAGAAAGGCCATGTTTAAGTAGGAGAGGGTCATAGTGTTTTATCAAAGGGAAAGTGACACTGGGTGTGGTGACACATGTCTGTAATCTTAGCACTGGGAGGTTGAGGCAGTCTGGAGGAACTTGAGACTAGAGTTTGAGGACAGTCTGGGCTACATAGTGAGTTCAAGGCCAGCCAAAACTACATAGTGAGACTCAAAAAATAGAAGAAAAAGTTAAATAAAGCTAAGGGAAAATTAATTGTTTTATACTTTACCCTTTAATAATATTTTAGATGCTAATTATTTGTGTTTAAAAATAAATTTGTTGAGTCAGAGATTTATCTTAGTGGCAGAGCACCTCCCTGGCAAGTGTGAGATCCTGAGTTCAATTCCCAGTACCAAAGCAAAACAAACTTGTCTTGTTTTACCTTTTTTTTTTTTTGAGACAGTCTTGCTATATAGTCCAGGCTGGCCTCAAACTTCTGAATACTGGGACTCTAACCGTGCACTTCCATGTCTGGCTTTGTTTTACTTTTTTGAACAAACTCCCCCTTCCAGAAAGACCTTTATAAAATTTCTGAGAATAATATGATTGTGTATCTCTGTATTGTGTTTCATTGTCTTTGTGGTAAGCAAAAACAGGTTCTTTATAAACTGGTTTTTACTTGTAGCTATAAACGTCTATATTTAGGCATTAGTTTTAAATAGGTCCGAAATATCAAAGAAATTATTTTTTAGGGTACTGTAGAGGTTTTCTGAGGCTTTCTGAGGATAGATTCTGGGTGGATAGCTCGGTGAAAGAGCACTTGTACTGCAGCAGTGGTGGCAGACCTATGGCCTATGTGCCACAGCAGGCTCTTTGTATCTATAATCCCAGCACTGTGGGAGGCTGAGGCAGGAGAATCACAAGTTTGAGCCTGCCCTAGGCAATTTAGTAAACTATTGTCTCAGTGTACAGGCCCTGGGTTCAATCCCCAGCACAACAAAATTAATTAATAAAGAGCCAGGCTTAAGGGCCAGCCTGATAGCTCAGCAGATGAAAGCACCTGCTTAGGCAGAGCACAGTGGTTGGGGTTTGATCCCAGCTTGCAGTGCTAGCCCCACCCACGGGGCGCACTGAGACAGTGATTGACAGTGGGCATGGTGGTGCACACCTATAATCCCAGCACCTGGAAGGCTGAAAACAGGAGAATCACCAGGAGTCCAATCTACATAGTGAGACCCTGTCCTAAATACAGAAAGAGAAAAAAAGAACCAGGCTTGAGGGTGCAAGCCTATAGTCCATTTCTTGGGAAACTAAGATGGGAGGATAACTTGAGTGCAGAAGTGAGGGAGACCCCCACATGCCTAATCTTAAAAACAAAAACAAACAAACAAAAAAAAAAACAGTAACAAAAGCCCATTTGTAATCCCAGTACTCAGAAGACCAGAGAAGGAAATCTCAAGTTCCAGGCCAGCCTGGGGCTGGCTCTGTAGCAAGTTCAAAGACTGCATGGTCTTCACTTGCGTAGACTCATCTATAGCTATGTTTACTGCTTGAGCCCATCTTGGAAAAAGTAAAAGGGAGAATGAAAGCTATTAGTAGGTGATTGAGACAAAGGAAACATTTTTGCTTTTAATATCAAAAGTTACTAGCCTCTAATGCATGTTTCTGTATTTCTTTTTTTTTCTGTATTTCTTTCACTGAATTAGTTATAACAATTTAACTGATAAATTTGAAGAGGTCCTAAAGCTGAGTAGAGTGCAAATGTTTTTTAAAGTTCTCACATAGTATTGACTCTATATATCTTACTGACTTCAATTCACCAAGAGTCCGGTTATCATTAACAAGGGCAGTGTTAGATGAAATTCAGACTGATAGGGGCTCACACTTCCCAATTCCCAGAGGTGGTGTTGGTATATACCTACAATCCCAGCACTCTGGGAGCCTGAAGCAGAAGGCTTTCTAGTTTGAGTCCAGTGGGGGTAATTTAATGAGACCCTGTCTCAGAATTTTAAAAGGCCATGGATATAGCTCAGTGCCAAGGCCCTGGATTCAAGCTCTATTATTGCAAAAAAAAAAAAAAAAAAGGGGGGGGGATGTCGTCTTGCCCAGGTTGGCCCAAGCTCCTGCAAGTCCGCTTGCTTCAGCCTGCCAAGTAGCTGGGAAAACACTATACCTGGTTCTTAAAAATGGCAACAAGAAGGGCTGGGGAGATAGCTCTACAGCATAAATACCTGCCTGGCAAACCTAAGGTCCTGAGTTCGATTCCCAGTACCCAAAAAACAAAACAAAAATCAACAAGAGCATGTAAGGATTAACAAAAAGACGGATGGTATCTTTGCCTGTCTTTCTGCCTAACTTCCTTCCTTCCTTCCTTGTGTGTTGGAGAGTCAGTCTTGGTGTGTTGCCCAGGCTGGCCTTCAATTTCTGGGCTCAGGTGATCCTATCTCAGTCTTCCAATACACAATTTTAAGTCAGTTGATTTTTCCTTTCTGAAAGTGGATTATATTATGGATTTTTTTTTTTTTAAACCGGGGATTGAACTCAGACCCTTGCGCTTGCTAGGGAAGCGCTTATTCCACTGAGCCATCTCCCCAGCACCCATGGATGGTATTATTGTAATAATGTTTGTAGTTCTCCACTGACCATTCTCAACCAGTTCTCACCTAGTTTGGAGCTCTCAGGAAATAAAAGCAGATGGCAATATTTTTTTGAGAAGTGAGGGTACATACTTAATGATACGAATATTTCCTTGGATAATAAGTATCCTGTAAAAGTTGATATTCTTGGTGTGGTCACTAATGGTATCATACATTCCTAATTTAATGCTGTCTGACAAATATAACACATTTGGTTATTTTCTTTGGAAAAATAGATATAATTTAACTGCCTTAGCTATTAGGTTCATTATTCACTGTTAAAGAATTTTTTTTTTTTTTTTTTTTTTTTTTTTTTTTTTCCGGAACCGGGGATTGAACTCAGGCCCTTGAGCTTGCCAGGGAAACGCTTATTCCACTGAGCCATCTCCCCGGCCCTGTTAAAGAATATTTCTAATATTTTCAGCTTCTCCAGGTGTGGTGGTTAACCCTATAATTCCAGCACTTGAGAGGCTGAGCCAGGAGGATTGCTGTGGGATGTATTGTGAGTTCAAAGTCTAAACTATATAGAGAGATCCTATTTCAACAAAAAAAGAAGTACATACATACATGCATACCACATTCTTAATTTTTTTTCTCTCTCTTTTGATACCAGGAATTGAATTTAGGGTCTCACACATCTCCAATCCTCTCAAATTCTTTTTTTTCTTTTTTCTTTTTTTAAATGAATTTAGGACAGGGTCTACAGGGTCTCAGTATGTAGATCAGACTCGTAGTGATCTTCCTGTTTTCAGCTTCCCAAGCTCTGGGATTACAGGTATGTGCCACCACACCCAGTCTCAATCACCCTCTCAATATGCCCTGGGGTTGGGACCAAATTCATTTTTTAATATGTATTAGTGATATGTAGGATTGGAATCTTTCCAGGTGGTTGTCTTGGTAGAAAAAAATGACTTTGTTTTCAAATTGTAAGTACCACTAAAATATTTACTGAGTTATATCATATTTAATTTACTTAACCTCTGACAGTTGAAGTAACAGACTCAATTACTCATTTGTTAAGTAAAGATACTTGAGGGTGAGGACTACTGGGAACTAAATGGCACATTGTTCTAGACTCCTTGTACTACTGTTATTCCAGTGAGGAAACCAGTAGAGTCATGGATTGTTGGTCTTTGACCACTGAATCTCGTATATATTCAAAGAGGTGTTCAAACAATATACTCAAAAAGGGAGAAATTCCTTTTTTTGCTTATCTTTATTAAACTTGAGGTCTCCCTTCAGAGTTAACTTTTTTTTTTGTATTTTGGACAGGGTCTCCAGGGTTTTACTATGTAGATCAGACCCGTAGTGATGCTCCTGTTTTCAGCCTCCTAAGTGCTGGACTTACAGGCACGCACCACCATGCCTAGTCTCATTCGTCTTCTCAGCATGCTCCAGGGGTGGAGCTGGCACAGCTGGGGATTGAACCTGGCGGCTGCACTCCGCCTGAACAGGTGCTTTAATTCGATAAGCTATCTGGCCAGCCCTTAAGGTTATTTCTTTTATTATTATTATTATTTTTTTTTCATTTAGTACAGGGTTTACAGGATCTCACTACAT
>NW_004524739.1:2332836-2340986 GCF_000260255.1 Octodon degus
TTTTTTTAAACTGAGGATTGAACTCAGGCCCTTGCACTTGCTGGGGAAACGCTTATTCTACCGAGCCATCTCCCTGGCCCCTTAGAACTTGAATATAGACTCTGAACATAGACTCTGTTGCGGGTTTTCACAAGATAGTCAGTGAATTTCTAGTAGTGAGATTTAGTGAGCAGTCTTCTTCCAGAGGTTGGGAGTCAGGCAGCTGTATATCTTAGAGATGGCATCAAAGGTGGCCTTGGCCTAGTTGCCCAGAGTGGCCATGCAGCCCCTGACCAAAGTGTAGCAGTGATCAGTGCAGCCATCAGCCCCAGCTTCTTGGGCACAAGGGCTAAGATAATGCCAGTGCCTATGGGGGCAAGGATCAGATGCCCTAACACAGAGCCATAGCAGCTTGTCACTTTGCAAGGGACAGTGTGCAGTGTGGGGCTTGCAGATCTTGTTCCCCCACTAGCCTCTCCACATGGGGACAGTGGAGAGCTTGGCCAGGTTAATGACCCCAAGAATGGCAGTAGTTACTTCCTAGGAACACTTAGAGCACTGTGACTTTTTTTTTTTTTTTTTTTTTTTTTTTCTGGCAGAACCGGGGATTGAACTCAGGCCCTTGCACTTGCCAAGGAAGTACTTATCCTACTGAGCCATCTCCCTGGCCCACAACGTGACTGTTGTGGTCCCCAATGGTGACAAATGTCTTGAACCTGTGTGCTGGTTAGCAGAGTTTGCTTCTGTGAAACACCATTTAACATGCCACCAGCCATGTACGAGGGTTCCAGTTTCTCCATATTCTTGACAACACTTACTGTGTTATTTGTACTCCCCCACTTTTTTTTTTTAAAGAGCAGAATACATTTGTTGGGGGAAAGAAAGCTTCTGTCTGAAAGAATTTGCCTTTTCTAGGGATTTTTATAGAACAAAACCTTGAAGTGAGTAAGGTGGAAAACCTGGGAACTCACATGTGAAGTGGGATAAAACTATGGTCAGCCAATAAGATTATAAATACAATTATTTAGGTAAAAGTGATTAAATCAGGTGTTTGTACCCATTTAATTGATGTAATCTTCACTTCAATTTCCCTGATGGCTAATCATGTTGAGGATCTTTTTATATGCTAGCTATTTATATATCTTTAGAGAAATGACCATTCAGGTCCTTTATCAAACTTTTAAATTGCCTCCCCCAGGCTGGGAAGATAGCTCAGTGGCCTAAGTGCCTGCCTGGCAAATGCAAGGTGCCAAGTTCCATCCCTAGTACTGCATGCCATGCTGGCCTCCGACCTGTGTGTGGTGGCCCATGCCTATAATCCCAGCACTTTGGAAGCTGAGATAGGAGAATCACTGTGAGTTTGGACTGCATGCATAGTAAGACCCTGTATCAAAATTTTTAAAAATACTAAGTTGCCTCCCCCATCTTGCTGTGTGCCCAAGCTGATCTTGAATATGTGAGTTTAAGTGATTTTCCTGCTGCAGCTTTCCAAGTGCTGGGACTATAGGGAAGCACACTATACCCAGTGTGGTTTGCAGTTTTTAGACAATATCACTGATAAGTCCCATGATCCTGGGCTCCTTCCTGCAAGTAATTTACTATGAAGTATTTCTCTGACATGCTAGTGTTATGTGGGCCGATCCTTGCTGTTAGATCAAATATTTCCTAAGCTCTCGTGTACTGATGTTTTCTGTACCTTTGAAAGGATCAGGAAAGGCAGATGTAAACCAAAAGTTGTGGTTATTTTGTTTTGAGACAGGGTGTTGCTGTGTAGTTTAGGCTGGCCTTGAACTCACTGTGTACTACAGGCTGGCCTCAAACTCATGGCAATCTTCCTGCCTCCCCTCCTGAGTGCTCAAAATTACCTATTCCTGTCAAATCATACTATTCAGTTTTCCAGGGTGGAAGAATCAGAGTCTAAATATAATGAACTCGTTATCATTAATCAGTTAGCTTCCTTAAAATAAGGTGCCAGTTGGGATCTTAATGTTTGTCTATATTTCTGTCTGTTTGGATTTTTTTTGTAATGTGGTTGGCTGGAGCATCCTTGTAAGTGGAAGTTAATGCTCTTGGGCTCATCATAATGTGACTCTGGTGTCATAGCTCAACTTTGTTCTTGTGCCCATTTTGTTAGCACTGAGAAGGCCATGATTTATGATAGCTGATATAAACAAGTTGAGTCTTTCTCTACCATATTTCCCCTCAAATAAGACCTAACTGGAAAAATAAGCCCTAGCCTGATTTTTTTTCAGGATGCTTGTAATATAAGCCCTATTCCAAAAGTAAGCCCCAGTTAAGATTATTAGTTAGATAAATTTAGTATGTCTGTTGCAACACATGATGGATGTATTAAATTCTAATAATATTAACATATAACTAAATAAATAATATTGACGTTAATATTTAAATGATAATATAAATTAAAATTAAGTAACTTCAGGGTTGGTCAGATAGATTAGCAGACTAAAGTGCCTGCTTAGGCAGTGGCCGGGGTTCAATCCCTGGCATGCTGTGCTGGCCCCACCCCCAGGGCATGCTGAGATAGGGATTGAGACTGGGCAAGGTGATGCACACCTATAATCCCAGCTCTTGGGAGACTGAACGCAGGTGGATCACTACGAGTCCCATCTACATAGTGAGACCCTGTAGACCCTGTACTTTAAAAAACAAAACAAAACAACAACAACAAAAAACTTGTAAATACCCAAGCAAGCACTTTTGGATAAAGGTAAATGGCTATATAAACATATCCACTCCGGGTTTATCACCAAATGATCAGAGTACAGACAGACACTATGCAGGAATAACACGCATACTTGATAACAGATGGATATGGTTTTGTGTTTATATAAATCTTCATAATTCAATATGTTGTGTGTTGTAACAGCCATACTTAATTTACTCATATGAAATAAAGAAACATTTTCTGGATTTTGATGCCTATAATTGTTCATCATTTTTGTGTGGTTCATCCTTTTTTTTTTTTTTTTTTTTTCTTCCTTTTATCTGGGTTTGAACTCAGGACCTTGCAATTGCCACACGGGCACTTAAGCTGCCATCTCCCTGGCCCTGGACTATCATTTTTGTTTGTTTGTTTGTTTGTTTGTTTGTAAAAAGATCTCACTAAATTGCCGTAGGCAGGTTGCAAACTTGTGATACTATATTCTTGCTTTAGCCTCTCCTAGAGTGCTGGGTTTATAGATGTGTTAGATAGGGTTGAGCAGTTTTAGAGGCTTTTTTCCACTTAGCTCTCCCACATGTGGTAATTCTTATTTTATAGGCCAAGAATATAGAATAAAAGTTGCACAAATTTTCATGTTTGTCTCAGTTTTATATTCAGACCACTGTGAGGATCTAGACCCAAGGGACACACTATGAGCTAGGTGTTGGCAGGCCTCAGTTTATTTCTTGGTCCTTATAATCCTGTGATTATATTTCCAGGCTGTAGGTGTCAGTGCCAGTCTGTCCTCAAGCATTAGTGTTCTTTCCCCAGTTACCTGAGTGAACAGCTATGGGTAGAGCTACTACATAATGTTTTGGCCCAGTACACCTGGATTGAGAGGGAGCAAGTGGTCCCTGTGGAATCATCCACCAGAGCACTGTGGCGCTGCCAGCCCCCTGAGGGCAGGTAGCAGGAGGTGAAAGCCCCTTCAAGGAAGGTAACAAGATGAAATGTGTAAGTCAAGGCTCTAAGTTCTCGCAGCACATGTTCTATATTCACATGAGACTTAAAGAATTTATGGAGGGGGCCGGGGAGGTAGCTCAGTAGAATAAGTGCTTGCCTGGCAAGCGCAAGGGCCTGAGTTCAATCCCCGGTTCCGGAAAAAAAAAAAAAAAAGAATTTATGGAGGGCTGGGAAATAGCTCAGTGGCAAAAGTGCCTGCCTGGTAAGCATAAGGTCCTGAGTTTGATTTCTGGTACCAAAAAAGAAAAGAACATCAAGACTGGAACTGCAGAATTAAGCTCTTAAGTACAGAGACTTTTTTCCCCTACTAGGTATTCAAAATCAAACCAAGGGGCATTTTAATGCTAAAATACTTTTACTTTGGAACAGAGTTTCACTAAGTTGCCAAGTCTAGCCTCAAATGAGATCCTTCTGCCTCAACTTTTCCATTAGCTGACATTCAGAAATGTGCCGCTATGCCTAGCCATGGAGACCTTTTGAACACAAAAGTGTTTGAGACCAATAGTCTATAAGTTTCTCAGCAATGTGGATTTCTTAAGAAACTACTATACTTTGGTGCAGGGTCTCACTGTGCAGCTCAGACTTGTAGTGAGCCTCCTGTTTTCAGCCTCCCCAGTGCTGGGATTATATGCATGAGCCACCACACCCGGTCTGAGAAACTACTATACTTTGGTATTGCATTTTCCTTTCTTGTGGATATCTGACTTCCTCCAATAAGTAGACTGAGTCTGAAACTCACTCAAATCTCAAAACTGGGTATAGGGGGCTGGAGAAATGGCTCAGTGGAATAAGCGCTTCTCTGGCAAGCACAAAGGTCTGAGTTCAATCACTGGTTCTGCCAAAAAAAACCCAAACAACTGGACATAGGATCCTGATTTCTTGTTAGAGCATCCTCATCATCACCTTGATTTCTTTTGATGTTACAAATACAGTAGCAAAAGGGGGCTGCCTCTTAGCTCAGTGGGTGCTTTAACAAATACAGTAGCATGCATCTAGGGGGTGTTAGTGGTGGAGTTTGAACTTAGGGTCACATGCATACTAAGTACATTTTACCAAATGAGCTACATCCCCTAGAGTAGCACTCTTACTGGCTGTTCATTAGTGGGTTTTTTGTTTGTTTTTGTTTTTTGTATTTTAGGGAAGGATCTATCGAGTGTTCAGGGTCTCAGTACTGGATCAGACTTGTAGTGATCCACCTGTTTACAGCCTTCCAAGAGCTGGGATTACAGGCGTGCGCCACCACGCCCAGTCTCAATTGCGGGTTTAGCGTGCCCCGGGGGCAGGGCCAGCACATAGGTGAGGGGGATCGAACTTCTGCCCCCTTCCACCTGCTTGCAGGTGCTTTAATCCACTGAGCTATTTGGCCGGTCCCTTGTTCATCAGTTTTGCCTGTAGTGAACATCATGTTCTATTAACCATCTTCTTAAGTCTGTGAATCTTATCTCTCTGACT
Source organism: Octodon degus (assembly GCF_000260255.1). Lineage (NCBI taxonomy): Eukaryota > Metazoa > Chordata > Mammalia > Rodentia > Octodontidae > Octodon > Octodon degus. The sequence continues at coordinate 2,337,953 of NW_004524739.1, forward strand.
GCCACTGTAAGTAAATGTAGCAACCCTCACTTCTAATAGCTAAGTACTAGAGCCTCATCTCTTTTTGTTACCACAGGTATAGTCCAGGCTCTTGTGCATGGCAAACAGAGAGCGTGCAGTTTTTGTGTTGTTGTCCTGGCACCATTTTTTGTTTGTAACTTTCAGTAAATGTAGCTGCTTTTCCCTCACCATTGGGTATACACTTTGCAGTTTTTGCTTGCTGTGCACAAGAACTTGGAATCTGTTAGACCTACCATGTATTAGCACTTTGTTTCAGGGTTGAACTTTGGCCATTGCTATCAGTGAGCTAAGTTTTGTAACTTCTTCTATGGAGGAAATAACTATTACGTTTCTTTCTTTAAAAATAACTATTACGTTTCTTTCTATTCATATATATATATTTTTTTTTATTTTATTTTATTTTATTTATTTATTTATTTATTTATTTATTTTTTGTGATACCAGGGATCAAACTCAGGACCTTGTGCTTGCCAGACAAGCACTTATTCCACTGAGCTATCTCGCTGGCCCCAATATTTTGTATTTTATTCATTGTATTTAAAATAGTATCATTTCAACATGTAAATATTATTTTAATAATCCTGTATCCTTTTTTAGTAGTGTCTGCAAATTCTGGTGTGTTTTTGATTTGGATATATCAATTTAGACTTTATATTTTCATCAGAAATGTCTGATCTATATTTAGATTCCACAAACTTTAGTTATAAGGCTGGAGATATAACTCAGTGGTAAAGCACACGCTTAGTATATGCAAGGCTGGGTTCCATCCTCAGCACCAAAACCAAAAATTAACTGTTGCAAATATATAATCAGGTTCCTAACATAGTTAGAGGTATCCTAACAACTGAACCAAGCAATTTTTAAAACAAGTAAAATTAAAGATTTAGTGTCCTGACTGTATTTCAAGGACCCACTGACTAATTAGCTAATGGCTGTTGTGCTACACAGATGTACAGAATAGTGGTCTTCCCAAACGTGCCCCCAGACCTGCAGCACAACCTTTGAGTAGTTCAAAGACAAATCGGAGTCCACAGAGACCTACGTCAGAAATGCAGGGGTGGGCCTAGCACTCTGGGAAGAGCCCAGTGTTGCTGTGATGCATGCTAATGCCTGAGAACTACCAACCTAGATCAAGCACCACTAAACAAGACAGCATGGAAAGTCTGAACCACCCTTGTGTGGGATATAACTGAGCCCCTCACCCCGATTATAACTAGAGGCTATGAAACTGGAAGAAAAGGTAGTTTGCTAGGATTTTTAGTCCAGGTACAGTGAACTGTTTCATTGGGAAGTCTGGACAGTGTGGCTGCATTGTGGGGTAAGATAAGGATCAGCTGGTATGTACTATTTCACCTCAGCTCTGATTCCCAGGGGCTGTCCCTAGAATATGGTCCTTGCTGATGAAGCCACTGTCAGTGACAGGAACAGGATCATCATCCAAACCCCAAGATTGGGCTACACATGCCATCTTGCCCCTTGCCTCTCTTCATTATTCACTATTAAAATTTCTTAGTGAGTGGGAACTACCCACTCGGGCCCCCCTCCTGTCCCTCTCTCGGGACAGGAGCTTTCTTTCTCTCAATAAATATATTCTGCTCATAACCTCAAAAAAATAAAAATAAATAAATATATTCTGCTCATAAAAAAACAAAATTTTTTTTCTTAATGACACAGGTTCCCCTCACCAACACATGCTTTATGTTAGCTTCCTTTCTTTCCAAGGAACATAATTTGATGCATTGTCTAAACAAATGTAATAGATATATTTCAGCATACTTACATTTCTGGACATTTAAATCACTTCTTAAGCTCTCTGACACTGTAATTTTACATTACAATTTAGTGTAGGACATCATTCTTCCAATATTTAGGAACCAATCTCATCAATTTATACCTATCCTGAAGTTTTTATCCTTGGGTCTTGCTCATGCTTGGAAAGCACTCCATGACTGAGCTACATCTCTAGCTATCCTGGGGTTTTAGCCAAGGTGTTAAAATTCTGTATCTCAAGAAAATGGTTGGCCAGAGACATAGCTCAGTGACACAAGCACCTGTCAGGCCAGTGCAAGGTTCTGAGTTCAATTTCCAGTGTAAAGAAAAAAAAAGAAAGAAAATGATTGACCCCCCTCTCCTTTTCCTGCTTTTGCCTCCTGAGTGTTGGGATTCTAAGCATGTGCCACCACACCCAGGTCATTATCCTATGTGTTAGGGTCTCATTTCTGATTCAAGGCTATCACTTTAGTGGAACACATATCCCTTGACTGGAATTAACTTTTGCATCTAGATTACTACTGATGATTCTGATCTTAAGCTTTTTCTGTCCTCTAAGCCTCTGTGTTAGTTACTAAGGATGACTTGAGGCTTTCAGATTTGATTTTCAGTGACTATTAATTACGTTTATCTTTTTTTTTTTTTTTTTTTTTCTGGAGCATCAATTGAGCTTAACTCTTTCAGTTCCATTGCAGTCTATTCCTCCTCCCAGGGCACTGAGCTAAATCACCATTCATTCATTCAATTTATTTATTTATTATGTATGTATTTAGTACAGGGTCTACAAGGTCTTACTACACAGAATGGACTCAGACTCATAGTGATCCTCTTGTTTTCAGCCTCCCAAGCGCTGGGATTACAGATGCACCACGATGCCCAGTCCCCTTCCCCCAACCCCAATCCCTGCGTCTGCCTAAGTAGGTACTTTAATCTGCTGAGCTATCTGGCTGGCCCTCATTTTAATTTTGAGATAGGGTCTTGCTAAGTTGCTAAATTGTTCAGGCTAGGCTTGAATTTGAGATCTTCCTGTGTCAGTCTTCTAGAACACTAGGATTACACTATGAGTCTGAGTCCAATCTGTGTAGTAAAACCTTGTAGACCCTGTACTAAATACATACATAATAAATAAATAAATTGAATGAATGAATGGTGATTTAGCTCAGTGCCCTGGGAAGAGGGATAGACTACAATGGAACTGAAAGAGTTAAACTCAATTGATGCTCCAGAAAAAAAAAAAAAAAAA
>NW_004524739.1:2341086-2342035 GCF_000260255.1 Octodon degus
CATACATAATAAATAAATAAATTGAATGAATGAATGGTGATTTAGCTCAGTGCCCTGGGAGGAGGAATAGACTGCAATGGAACTGAAAGAGTTAAACTCAATTGATGCTCCAGAAAAAAAAAAAAAAAAAAAAGGATAAACATAATAGTCACTGAAAATCAAATCTGAAAGCCTCAAGTCATCCTTAGTAACTAACAGAGGCTTAGAAGAAAGAAAAAGCTTAAGATCATTATTATCATAGTTAATTTTTTTCTTTATTTTTAATAGTACCTGATACATCTGATCACATCAGTGTGCATTCCCTTCCACAGATAGACCAGACTTTTCAGCTGTGATGAAAGTTTAGGAACTGGAGCAATGCTTATGTGAGGGAAAACCTGCGTTACACCTAAAACAAGACTTGGGATCCACATTTTTATCCAGTCTGTTAGTGATTGAGCTCCAAAACCCCACCTTACTTCTAATTTTCTCCAGTCATTCATGGTCCTAAGTTGGAGTTTAGTAATCAGACAGGGAAATGCCTATATTTAATGGAGAATGTCCTTTAAATCAAAACCATAAGAGAGGGCCAAGGATATAGCTCAGTGGCATAGCACCTGCTTGGCAAGCACGAGATCAGGAGTTTGATTCCCAGCACACATGCATGCGCATGCACACACACACCTGGAAAAAAACAAAAACAAACAAACAAACAAAAAAAAAAAAACAGGAGAGGGGCTGGGCATGGTGGCACACACATCTGTAATTCCAGCATTCCAGAAGCTGAGACAGGAGGATCATGATAAGTTGGAGACCAGTCTGGGCTATGAAGTGAGCTCAAAGCGAGCCTGAACTGCATAAGGAGACCCTGTCTCAAACAAACAAAAACACATACATGAGGGGTAGTAAGCTGGCTTGGGCATATTTGACAGTTTTGATTGGGTTTAAGAAAGGCTGAACACTTGACTGG
>NW_004524739.1:2342929-2344912 GCF_000260255.1 Octodon degus
TTTTAGTAAGGGTCTACAGGGTTTACAGGGTCTCGCTGTGTAGATCGGACTCATAGTGTTCCGCCTGTGTTCAGCCTCCCAAGTGCTGGGATTACAGGTGCGCTACCACACACAGTCTAAATTGCTGTCTCAGCGTGCCCCCCTCCCCCCGTTGGGGACAGCAGAGCAGGCCAGGGATCAAACCTCTGACCCCTGCATCTGCCTAAGCAGGTGCTTTAATATGCTGAGCTATTTGGCCAGCCCTTGCTGGGTTTATCTTTTAAAAACAAAAAGTGGTAGATTTTATGTTTTAACTATCATTTACCTTTTTCTCATTTTAGAAATAATATCCCACCTCCCTAAACTGGTTAAAAGTGGCATGGAAGATTCATTTGGTGAGTATCATTTCATTTTTCTTGTAAAGCTTATTTGTGCTTTATTCTTTTAACTCCATTAAAGCTTTGAGAGTACATAAATTCTTTTCATGTTCAGTATGTTGCTGTATAGAAGGGTGACCCTGAAATATTTTGCTTTCATGAACCATTTATATTCAGTCTGTTAGGTTTTTTGCATGGCAGAGAAACAGAAGTAAAAGAAAGGGAAAAAGCCTTTATTGCCATTGAGGAGGACAGGGAGAAGATCTGAAGGAGATGGGCGATCCTCTGAGCTGAGACAGGAAGGCTAAGATTTTATGGACTTTGGTTAGCGGCACAGTGTGGAGCAGGTTCAGTGACACATGAGGAGCTGAATGGGGGCTCCCTTGTGTGCATGGGAAAGATATCGAGAACAGGGGTGGGGAAGGAAGTGGTAATTGGGAAGGTAATCTGTTGTTTTTATGGTTCAGCCATGTTGTATCAGGACAGTTTGCATTCGGGTTGGAACCTATCACAAATATAACTGAGGGTCAGAGGGGCACTAAGCTTTTGTTTGTATGACTTTGTTTTTTAAATTTTATTTATTTGTGTGTGTGTGTGTGTGTGTGGCCAGCTTAGCCCACCAGGGGGCGGGGCTGGCTGGCATGTGGTGCTGGGGGATTGAACCGCGGTCCCTGTGTTTTGCCAAGCTTGTTCCAAGTAGGTGCTTTAGACCACTGAGCCATCTCACCAGCCCCTAAAATAACATTTTAAATTAAGGATAACTCCTAAAATAAAAGAATTGAGCAAGAAGAATGGCTTTTTTTTTTTTTTTTTTTTTTGGTGGAATTGGGGATTGAACTCAAGTCCTCGCACTTGCCAGGCAAGCGCTTATTCTACTGAGCTATCTCCCCAGCCCCAAGAATGGCATTATTTTGTATTTTTGTAAATCACTAATGTCTGGTTTAACTGAAGACAACTATATTGGTATATCTGCTTCTACATTCAATTTGTATGCTATGATAGGCTCTGTACAGATGGGAAGTAATGAGAGTGAAAAGTCAAATAACATCATAGTATTATTACAAAAATTGTTCTAATCTTGTAGAACTCCAGAAAGGATAGAGATCTGAGTGGGACAGTTTGACCACTGCTCTAAAATGTTAGTCAACCCAATAAAACCAAGAATCATTTGGCAAGTAAAATAAAATTTTAAAGTTTTCTTTTTCTTTCTGTTTTTTGTGGAACCATGGATTGAACTCGGGCCCTTGTGCTTGCCAGGCAAGCACTTATTCTACTGAGCTATCTGCCGGCCCTCTTAAAGTTTCTATATTGATCCTTTAAGTTATATGAACTTCTTTTTTCTAGAGTTTTACTTGCAGCTCAGGCTGTCCTTGAACTCACTTTGTAGCCCAGGCTGGTTTCAAACTTGAAATGGTCATCTTGCCTCAGCCTCGTGAATGTTGGGATTACAGGCATGCACCACCACACACCAGCCATATACTTCTTTTTGCGTGGAAATTTAATTCTACTACTTAAGAATTAAGAAACCAATATCTTAACCATCCAGTAGAAAAGTATGAAGACAAAATATAGGAAGTAAAGCCATGATGTTATGTTGAGCTGTGGGGAACTCAGGTCAATAATTTCT
>NW_004524739.1:2346037-2354465 GCF_000260255.1 Octodon degus
AAAAAAAAAAAAAAAGAAAGAAAGAAAGAAAAGAAAGAGATGGCTATCCTAGGATATTGGTTTTTAAAAATCATACTATAGGGCAGGACAAATAGCAGGTTAAAGGACCTGCTTAGGCAGACGCAGGGGTAGGGGGTTTGATCCCTGGCCTGCCTTGCTGGCCCCGCCCCCAGGCAAGCTGAGACTGAGACTGGACATGGTGGCGCCTATAATCCCAGCACTTGGGAGGCTGAAAACAGGAGGATTACTATGAGTCCAATCTGTGTAGTGAGACCCTCTAGACCCTATACTAAATGCATTAAAAAAAAAAAAATCATGCTATAAAGGGTCCAGCGATATACAATGGTACAGCACCTTCCTGGTGAGTGTGAGGTCCTGAGTTTGAGTCCCAGTACCAAGAAAAATCCATATTATATGGTAGGAAAATTAGTTGGGAAGTGTTTTCCATTTAAAAATATGCATTGCCAGGCAGAATGATACATCCCTGTAATCCCAGCACTGGAGAAGCCGAGGCAGGTGGATAGTTGTGATTTTAAGGCTTATGTGGATTCAGGGCCAACTTAAACTACCAAGACCCTGTCTCAAACAAACATAAAATATGTGTCACTAATATATATATATATATACAAGCAGTTTTGCTTGTTTAATCTTAGCATGCAGGAAGCAGCTTATAATTGAAACATTTTCTGTTTCTTCATCCCAAGGTAAAAAGTCTTAATCTCTTATTGTGACATACAATTTTAGAAAATATTCTTAAAATGTTATCAAGCTTATTTTCTACTCTTGTCTGTTGCCATTAATAACTGAAGTTAAGCTTTTTAGAGCTCCTGATACTAGTAATCAAATAGTTCAGAGGAATAATTTTCATCTTACTTTAAGTAGACTTTCGTGTTTTTTTGTTTTAGTTTTCTTGTTTTTGTTTTGTTTTGTCATCTGTATTTGAGATTTTATCAATTGTGTACTGATGATTCACTTTGTACACAGTTCTAAACACACATAACAAAAAAAGCCAGGTATTGTTTTTCAGGTATTCCAGTGACTTTTCAGCTTCAAATTTAGAGGCAAATTTTCTGTGAGAAGGTTAAGTACCAGTGTCTTCAAATGCTAACAAAGTGTCACTTAAGCCACCCATTCACTTTTTTTTTTTCAGAAAGGAAAGGTTTATTTAGCTCATAGTTTGTACCAGTTTCAGTTTATAGTTGGCTGGTTGTGAGGAGGGGTGGCAGGGCAGAGGGCATCACAGAGGAGTCATGGCATGGCAGGCAGAAGGCACACAACAGGAAAGAAACAGCAAGTGACAAGCCCCGATGCACAGTTTTGTATCACATACACTACATACTCAAATTTTCAATCTTTTACAGTACGTTAACAAAATTAGGCAAGGGCCGGCCAAATACCTCAGCAGATTAAAGCACCTGCAAGCAGGCGCAGGGGTCAGGGGTTTGATTCCTGGGCCTGCCATGCCAGCCCAGCCCCTGCGACAGGCTGCGATGGCAACTGAGACTGGGTGTGGTGGCGTGTGCCTGTAATCCCAGCACATGGGAGGCTGTAAACAGGAGAATCACTATGAGTCCAATCTAGTAGTAAGACCCTGTAGACCCTTCCCTAAAATATAAAAGAAAAAGAAAAAGAAAAAAATTAAGCAAACCAGACTTCTTCTACCAAAGATGTTATAGAGTACACATGATTCTGGCAGGGCAACAGTTAGGAAGTAGTTTTCTTTAGGAAACAGTTCTACTAAAAACAACATGGGAATAGAAGTCATTTAAAATGTCCAAGACAAAAAAATTAAAATATCCAAGATATATTAAATGCATGACTGTAATTCCAAATTGCCATTTAGTATGCTTTGTATTGTAGGATATAAAACTAACTCCCACCTATAGAATGTTATGCTGACACTCAAGACAGTCAAAGCCTGCCATAATTCAATATCCCACTATTTGTGGTTGTACCAAGAAAATAAACCATCGAATGATTTTACTTTAATAAAAAATCATTTACACTTTAAAAATGCAATGAGTTGGGCCGGGGAGATGGCTCAGTGGAATAAGTGCTTCCCTGGCAAGCCCAAGGCCCTGAGATCGATCCCCAGTTCCACAAAAAAAAAAAAAAAAAAAAAAGCGATGATGAGGTAGGGTTCCCTCCTTTTAAAAAATGTTTCTAAAGCTACTAAAAAACTTGCATTTACAAAATAGTTGATAAAAATATTCCTCTGGATTGTACAAGAAAAGAGACAGGCAGCACTGTTAAGACATGGCATGTGATTAATCAGACTGGTGGTCTTTCTTTTCTGCTTCATCAGAGACTGTATGCTCTTTTTTTTAGTTTCTCTGTTTTATGCAGGTAAATCTTCCTTGGTTTCTTGGTTAGCTACTTCAGCCTGCTTTCCCTTGGCGCCTCTTTTCCCTTTCGCTTGAACTTCTTTGTCTGAAGATTTAATTTTTCCCGTGCCTTTTTTGGCTTTGTTTCCACTTTTGCAAGAGCAGGTTGAGCCGACAACCTCGCCCATCTCTTCTTGGATTCCTCCCTTTGGTCAGTCCGCTGACCTCTCTCTTGGGCATGTTGGCAGCGCAGGCGGCGCGTGCGGGAGTCGCGCGGGAGTGTGCAGGAGCTACGCTGCTCGGCCGGCTGCTGCAGCTCCTCTCGCCGCCCTAAGTAGAGTTTCTGTTGAAAGCCATGCAATTGCACTATTTTCATGACTCCAGGTAACTTTATTAGACTTTTTGAGGGGGAGTGTTACTGGCAATTGAACCCCAGAACCTTCATAATGAGCTCTACATCCCCAGAACTTGTTAAATTTTAAGATATGGTCTTACTAAATTGCGCGGGCTAGGCTCAAGCTTTTGATTCCCCTACCTCAAGTCACCAGAGAGTTAGGATATTAGCTGTTTACCATCACGATGGGCTAGAATCCCTTCCCTCAGAGTCACCTGAAGTTTTGTATTTAATTCATCAATGAAGGCTTCAGTTTGAACACTAGATGGCAGTCAGTACTTAGTACATTTGTAGTTTTATTAATAAATTACTGAACAGATTGTTTATGAAGATTTGGTAAACAGTTTATGTTATCTGCCTGGTGACACATTCTAGAGAATATATTTATGTGGTAACCCCAAGATTTTTACTGGCAATTTAAATTCTTTCTGATTCATCTCATTATCTTACTGTACTTACATTTACAGATGGAATGTCTCTAGTCTCAAATTTGAAATGTACTAACTGAAACTTTTTCGAATGTTAGTATAACAGTACAAGTTGAAAATCCCACCTAACCTCACGAGATAGGTTACAATCAAAACACATGCACACTAAAAATAGTTATAAAATTACCCTCTAACTACTTGGTGCATTTGAAACATGAGTTTCATGTTTAGAATTGGATGTTTTGTTTGTTTTATTTTGTTCTGTTTGTTCTTTGGAACATATTCTCCCCATATAGTTAAGATTCGGGTCTTGAATTCATTATGTAGCCGAGTGACCTTGAACTCATGGCAGTGTGCTGCCTCATCTTCCAAAGTATTGGGATTAAAGTAGGATTGGATTTTTTTTTTTTTTTTTTTTTGTGAAACTGCAGATTTTACTATGCAGTTCAGGCTGGCCTTGAACTCACAGCAATCCTCCTGCCCCTGCCCACTGAGTGCTGGGATGGTAGATGTGCACCATCACACTCAGCTAAACTTGGATCTTAACCACAAGATATCTTATTTTTCATTTGCAGGTATTCCAAAATATGGAAAAAAACTAAATATTTTCTGTCTAAATACTTTGGATAAGAATTCTCAACCTGCATTTTTTTGTTTACCTGTTTTTGTTTTGTGAGACAGCGTCTCACTGTGTGGTTCAGGCTGTCCTTAAAGTCACCATGTAGCCCAAGTGACCTTGAATGTACAGAGATTCCTTCCTCAGCCTCCTTGAGTGTTGGGATGATAGGCATGCCTATGCTCAGCTTTCACCCAGCATTCTGATAAGGAATATGTAATAATAAAACTTGTGTAATCAAAATTTTAATATAAGCTAGTATATCAAATTTATTATGCTAAGTTAAACTGAAGTATAACTTAAATTTTCTAAAGAATATCAAAATAATGCTAGGCATGGTGGCACATACCTGTAATCCTAGCACTCAGGAGGCAGAGGCAGGAGTATTGCCTTGCGTTTAAGACTGGCCTGGGCTACAAAGTGAGCTCAAGGCCAGCCTGAACTGCATAGTGTGACCCTGCTATAGAAGTTAGTTGGCTAATAGTCAGTTGGAACATAAAATGAGATGTCCTTTGGAGAAAGATGGGTGGTGGTGGAAATTGAAACCAGAGCCTCACACAGAGTAGTAAGCATCCTACAACTGATAAGAATCCCTAGCCTAAAATGGGCTTTATATTTTTTTCTTTTTGCACTGTTAAGGCTTGAACCCAGGACCTCATGCATACTGAAGTAAGCACTCTACCAATGAGCTGCTTCCCCAGTCTACAAATATACTTCTTTTTTCTCTCCAGGTTTGGTTTTTTTTTTTTTCCCCTGTGTTAGGGATAGAACTTATGTTTGCCAGGTAGGCGCTTAATGCCACTGAGCTATCTTCCTGGCACCTCCAGTTGTTTGGGTTTTTGGTTTGTTTTTTATTTTGTTTTTGAGACAGAGTCTCCCTATATCCTGCAAGATGGTCTTGGACTTGCTTATGTAGCCCAGGCAGGCCTCAAACTCATGGCAATCCTCCTGCCTCAGCCTTGAGAATACAGGAATAACAGTTGTGTGTCACCACACCTGGCTATTCCAGTTTTTCTGGAATAGGATCTTGCATTATAAACCAGACTAACTTCAAACTTGCTGTCTAACACATAATCCTCCTGTTTTAGCCTCCTAGAGTAATGGGATTATAAGCCTGATACACCACATCCAGTTATTTGTATACACAATGCTAACTGACAAGAAAAGACTCTGAATATAAAATAAGTTTATTTCTAATAATACAGAGCTCCTATAAGATTAAGTGAGATATTTGTTAAGATTAAAAGAACTAGAAGTTACCCAAGTGTGATAGCATATTTCTGTAATCCAGCTGAGACTGTAGAATTGAAAGTTATGAGACCAGCTGGGCATGGTAGCACATGCCTATAACCCCATACTTGGTAGACTGAGCCGGGAGGCTCACTGTTAAGTTTGGGCCAGCCTTGAGTACATAATTGAGTTCAAGGCCAGCCTGCTCTATATAGTGAGACCGTGTCTCAACCCTTCTCCACAAAAAAAAAAAAAGAATTATTTGTGCTATTGTAGGTTTTTGGGATTTCTTTTTGTTTGTTTGTTTAGTTTTTGTACCTGGGATCAAACTCAGGACCTTGTGCTTGCCAGGCAGGCACGTGAGTCTCTGAGCTGTTTCTCTAGCCTATTATAGTATTTTGCTCTTTTTTTTTTTTTTTTTTTTTTTTGGCGGAACCGGGGTTTGAACTCAGGCCCCTGCATTTGCCAGGCAAGTGCTTATTCCACTGAGCCATCTCCCCGGCCCTATTATAGTATTTTGGAAGTAGAAATAGAGATGTTTTTACCCAGAAAGTTTCAGTAGGACAGACCAAAAGCCTCTCAGGCCTTTCCTACATGGGCAGATGCTTATTCATTTCATTATATAATATTTTAAAATCATAATTGTTTTTATTGGAAAAGTTGCTAAATATTGGGAAGCTATCAGACTCACTCTGGATATACAATTCCAAGATTCAAATTTTCACTTGGAAAGCTTGAATTATGTCATTGGCAACAAATACTGTGTTTTCTTTTGTTAATGACAGGCTTACATCTTAAAAAACAGATATGTATGCTCGGATAGCATAATTTGTCATTCTTTTAATTAAAAATTATATTTCCTAAAGAAAGCTGGCTATCAGTCATACAAGATAGCCATCATGTTTAAAGTAAACCAATTGGGGCTGGAGAGATGGCTCAGTGGTCTAAAGCACCTACTTAGAACAAGCTTAGCAAAGCACAGGGACCGCGGTTCAATCCCCCAGCACCACATGCCAGCCAGCCGCGCCCCCTGGTGGGCTGAGTTGGCCACACACACACACACACACACACACACAAATAAAATAAAAAATAAAAAAAAATAATAAAGTAAACCAATTGACTTTATTCATGCTTCCTATTTCCTTATACATTAGTAATAATGTGTGCTGAAGGGTTAAGATTTATCAAAATCAATCATTTTTGTGGCTTCATCAAGGGCATCCTTAAGTTAAAACTGGCTTTAGTCTTAACTGTAATTGTGTAGTGGGGAAGCGTACTCCTGCTCTAGTTGGTGCTACTGCCTTGGTTTGTATTGAGATGTCAGCAGTTTTGTTCATCATTGCTTTTACACCATCAGCCCAAGTCAGTAGCAGACCAGGTCTACAGAGGTAGCCCTGTAAGACTATATCACCCAGTGATGTCACCATTTTAGTTTATATAAGCGCCCCCTGTGATGTTCACACAACAAAGAATTGTCTAATGACTCATTTCTCAAAACATAACCTTATTAAATCACACATTACTATAATTTTTTTAAATTTTATTTATTTATTTGTGTGTGTGTGTGTGTGTGTGTGGCCAGCTCAGCCCACCAGGGGGCGGGGCTGGCTGGCATGCGGTGCTGGGGGATTGAACCGCAGTCCCTGTGCTTTGCTAAGCTTGTTCTAAGTAGGTGCTTTAGACCACTGAGCCATCTCACCAGCCCACTATAAATTTTTAATATTTTCACATACTCAGTTTTAACTCTCAGACTCCTAAAGTGATCTCAAGGATCCCCAAGGATCACTGGCTTATAATTGCCTCAGGTTCAGAGTTCTGTCTATGAGTCATGGACAAAGTTAAGATCTAGTCTTGGAAATTGTATTGTATGGAGGTTCCAGTGTAAACTAGATATGGAGCATTTAGCAGAAATACTTTCAGAAGGAATGGGCACCACTATGATTTCTCCTAAGTTGGCCATGATGTACCTACTGCTTTCAGACATTGATTAAAGAACTCTTGTGGGGTCAGGTAAGCTCATTAGGCAGCCAGTAATGCTGAGAAGAAATTTATTAACTTTTAATTAAGACAAATTGTAAGTGCCTGCAAATTGGCAAATACAAGGTCCTGAGTTCAATACCTGGTACTCCCCCAGCCCCCCCCCAAAAAAAGAAAAAAGCTAAAAAAGACAAGTCAAAGGCTAGGCTCACTTGGGCATTATGGGGGTGGGGGGTGTAGAGGGATTGAACCCTGGTGCCATTGCATGGAGCTATATCCTGGCTATTGTTATTTTTTGAGACAGGGTCTCAAGAAGTTACCCAGGATGGCTTTGAACTTGTGATCCTTTTGGCCTCAGCCTCCCTAATAGCTGAGATTAAGGTGTGCAACACTGTGATCACTGTCCTTAGCTTTTAAAACATGATAAGCGAAGCTGGGCATTATGGTGGATACTTGTAGTCCCAGCTATTTGGAGACTGAGTCTGAAGGACACATTGAGCCCTGGAGTTTGAGGCCAGTCTGGGCAACATAAGGAGTCCCCATCTATTAAGAAGATAACGGGGGGAGAAGGCCACTGGCGAGCTAGCCCAGTGATCTAAAGCTACTGCTTAGGCAAGCTTAGGCAGGCGTAGGGGACCGATCCCTGCACCACATGCTGCACCAGCCCTGCCCTCAGGGTGGGCTGAGCCAGCAAAAAAAAAAAAAAAAAGAAGAAGAAGATGATGATGATAAATGGGGATGGAGACATAGCTCAGCTGAGCGCCTGCCTGGCTAGTGCAAGGACCTGGATTTGATCCTCTGCCTGTAATCCCAGTGCTGGGGAGGCTGAGACAGGAGGATCATTATGAGAGCTGCACAGTGAGACCCTGTACCAAATAAATAAAAGATTTAAAAAAAAATTTTTTTTGAGGGGGTGCGTCTCAACCAGCCCTGAGGGCAGGGCTAGTGTGGCATGTAGTACAAGAGATCGAACCGCAGTCCCCTAGCCTGTATAAGCTTGCCTAAGCAGGCACTGTAGACCGCTGAGCTATTTTGCTGGCCTAAAAAATTTTTTTTAAAGAAATAAAATGGTGAATGGCAGCAGAGACTTTCTGGCCACTCTCCTGTCCTCAGTTGGCTCTTTGATTACCTGAATCACATTTGTTCCTCTTCTTAATTGTTGATCGTAAGTGCAGCAGCTCCTCCCCCTCTTCCTCCTTCTTATTTTTTTTTTTAAGAAGGGCTTTCTCACTATGTTGAACTCACGTGGTACTGGGATTGGAACCCTAGACCTTACCCTTTATAGACAAGCACTGTACCTCTTAGCTACAACCTTAGCACCAGGAGGTCTTTTTAATTGAATGTTTATGTTCATGGTATCCTTTCATTGTTTCAGCAGATTTTGTTTTTCATTTGACTAATTTGTCAAGTTTCTGTATACCGTTCTTGGGTTTGGTTGCCCCCCCCCTTAAGTTTTTTT
>NW_004524739.1:2354742-2365128 GCF_000260255.1 Octodon degus
AAAAAAATGTGGAGGAATATATACTAAATAGCTTTATTGAGACCGAAGAGATAGTTCAGTGGACTAAAGCGCCTGCTTAGGTAACCCTGGGGACTGCAGTTCAATCCCTGGTGCCACATGCCACTCCAGCCCTGCCCCCAGGACGGGCTAAACCAGCCAGAGTCCAAGCATGATGACACATGCCTGTAATCCCAGCTCTAGGGAGGCTGAAAGCAAGAGGATCACCATGTGTCCCAGCTGCATAGTGATACCCTGCAACAACCAAATACATTTTAAAAAAAAATAGCTTTAGTATTAGTAGAAGCTTATAATTATAATTAGAAGCTTTAAAGACATAGCCTGGTTGCCTGCAGGCTTTACTGTAGCATGAGTTTCTTGGCCTTATTGTTGAGGAATATTCCCCCATTTAAATATTAGGGCCCTTAGATCAGGGATACAGCTCAATGACACAAATGCTCGCCTGGCAAGTACAAGGTCCTGAGTTCGATTCCCAGTAACAGAAACAATTAGAGCTCAAGGGTATTTTTACATCACTATTTGGATGGTAAGGGGTAAACAAAATTAGGTAACAGGTTGTTGCAGTCAGCATTGATTATGGTATGTGCAGTTAGTTTCCTTTTCTTTTTGGTATACTATATCTTTATCACTAATTACTTCTTATTTCTACTAATCCAAAGGCCATTTGTTTTACTGCTTACAGAAAAAGACTTCTAAATTCTTCAAGTATTGATGTGGGAGCTGAGTGTGATAGTACACACCTGTGATCCCAATACTCAAGAGGCTGAGGCAGGAGGATGGCTACAAGTTCAAGGCCAGCCTGGGCTGCATACTAAGTTCAAGGAAAGCCTGAACTACAAAGCAAGACCCTACCTCAAAATAAATAAAGAAGAGTTGATGTGGGAGAGACATCCAAGGTCATGAAGTAGAGAAAGTGATCATGAAGAAATCAAACATTAAAAAAAAAAAGGCTTAGGCCGGGGAGATAGCTCAATAGAATAAGAAGGTCCTGAGTTCAATCCCCAGTACTGAAAAAAGAAAAAAAAAAATTTCACTGTATTGGTGTAAACACTTCCAAATAAAGTATGTAAATGTGTAGTTAAAAAAAAAAAAAGAAAGAAATCAGACAGCTCTACCCTGATTCTCCTTTTTATCTAGTTCCTATCTGGACATAATAAAATAAACATTAACTGGGAAGATGGCTCAGTAGAAAAAGTGCTTGCATAGCAAATGTAAGGGTCTGAGTTCAATCCCCGGTTCCCCACCCCTCAAAAAAAACAACCTATGTTGGTGTACATTGTCTTTTAAAAGCAGAAAGTAATAGCTCCGTGAGTCGCAGCACTTGGGAGGCTGGAGCAGGATCCCAGCAAATTCAAGGCCAGCCTGAACTACATAGTAAGAGCTAGTCTTAAAAAAAGAGTGGGGACTGCTTCCAATTTTCCTTCTTTTCCCTTCTATTTATGGCCTAATAGCCAGTCTGTCCACAGAATATCAGAGGAAAAGGGACTAAAACCTTGACATATCATTTGTTAAACAGTTCTGAATCATGAGTTATATCTACAAAGTTTTGGCGTGGAGGAAGTTCTGATATTAATTGCGTTTTCAAAATCAATCTGACTAGTTTCATTAAGTTTCTGCATACCCTCCCTTCATGGGTAGGAACATGTTAGAAAATATTTTGTGGTGTGTGTTTGGAGAAATAGTTAATGAAGTATCAATTTTTAATGTGAGTTCTAAACTTAAAACTAATTGCAAAGACTATATTCATATACAGTAAGTCCCTCACTTATGAATATTTGTTTTACCAACTTTCACAGGTGTGCTTATATAATACTCACTTTGTTAGATTAGAAACAAATCTGATTTACAAACAGTCTCACTGAACAGAACTTGTTCATAAGTTGGGGACTTACTGTATATCATATCCTGGGAATAGGCTCATAAGGTAGTGTCTCCTTTTGATTAAAATTGTATCATTTAGATAATATGAGAAGCCATTTGTTCAGGAAATAAAATATCATTTCCCAAATAAATATATTCAATTATTTTCTTATTCTGTGTCTGAATATATTATGAAGGCTGTGTGTGTGTATGTGCGTGTGCGCACTAGCTGTTTAAACCCATTTGTTAAGGAGTCATGCTCAGTCTAATACACTTCAAAATTTATGAAAGTTGGGGCCAGGGAGATGGCTCAGTAGGATAAGCACTTGACTGGCAAACATCAAGGATCTGAGTTCAATCCCCGGTTCCGCAAAAAAAAAAAAAAAAAAAAAATTTATGAAAGTAACTTTTTTCATGTAATGTTATTAGCACTTGAAACTCCTGTGTTTTTGTCAATAACACACTCCCTCTGTCCTGCATCTTAAAGAATGAAAGGCAAAATATAAACTTAATTAGTTTTGAGATCCTTAAAGTGTAGGAGATAAATTCCTCTGAGATGAACTGAGATTGGAAATGATGTCATAGCACACATGGTGGTGCACACATGTAATCCCAGCACTTAAGAGGCTGAGGCAAGAGGATCACTGAGAGTTTGAGGCTAGCCTGGGCTACATCTACATAGTGAGTTCAGTGTCAGCCTGAACTGCATAGCAAGACCTGTCTGAAGAGAAAAAAAAAAAAAAGAGAGAGAAAAAGGGGGGGAAAAAAGCAAAGAAATTATGTCAGTTTCATTTTCCTGTTTTTATTAGATTCTTTTTTCATTTTTGAGATAGGGTTTCACTATACAGTTCAGTCTGGCCTCGAACTCACTTTGTAGCCCATGCTGGCTTTGAACTCCCAGCGATCCTCCTGCCTCACCCTCCTCAATTGCTGGGATGATAGGTGTGTACTACCACACCCAACCTATTAGAAATTTAATATAACATTATTGTAAGTATATAATATCCTCTGTCAGATTATCTCTCAAAAGCATAAACTAATGAAGAGCAATGTCTTTTTACTGTTAGAACTGTCAGTAATGAATGTAATGCACACTTTCTCAATAAAATTAATTGAAAAAAATACATTAAAAAAAAGAGAGAGAGAGAGACTGTAAGGTACAGTAGTCTTAATGAAAGCCTGGATGGCCAGAATACTGGTGTTCTGGATCATCTGCTCCTCTCACTACATTTTGTTACTTTTGACTACTACAGAATCATAGCAAGTGTCACAGATTTGCTAAATGTGTAAATTGGTTTCTATCTGAATTTTTTTCTGAATATTGAACCTTTATAAATATTTATTCTCAGCTCATGTTTATTTTTTGTCTTTTTGAGACAGGGTCTCACTGTACTGTTCAGGCTGGCCTTGAGTTCACTTTGTAGCTCAGGCTGGTCTGAAACTCAGAAGGATCCTCCGGCCTCAGCCTTACCAATGCTGGGATTACAGGTGTGTGCCACCACACCCAGTTGTCTTTTATTTTCTTATTAGTAGAAGTTTTTAATTTATTAAAATCCAGTGTAATCAGTTTTCCTTTTATGGTTCAGCTTTTTATGTTTTCCCCAAGAAAGCTTTACTTAACCCAGAAGATTTCCTTGTATTTATTTCTTCAGTATTTTATAGCTTTAGGTTTTACATTTAGGCTGACTTTAGATTGTGATCCTCTTGCCTCAGCCTCCCCAGTAACTCAGGTGACAACTTTATACCATCAGGCTCACCTGCAGAGAAGAGTTTTTGCTCCCAAGTGTACAAATCCTGCATTACTTTAGGTTGTTAACATTTTGCTTTTTTTCTTTCATTCTCTATTAATCAGCACAACAAACTGGCTATCAGATCCTTGATTTTTGGAAAAGGTAATATTTTTAAGGTACTTGAGTCTTAGGTCAAGAAACTAAAGTGAGTATGGATATATTTATTTACTTACTTACTTATGGATATGTTATTTGTTTATTTGTTTATTTTGGTACCAGTGATCAAACCCTGGACCTTGCACTTGCCAGGCAGGCAGTTATGCTACTGAGCTATTTCCTGGCCCATGATAGTTAATAGCTAATTGTGTCCTGTATAATACCTTTTTAATATAAAAAACTGTACTAATTTTAGTTTGAAGTAACAGTCATCAAAATTGTATCTTAAAAGGTTTTATTTGTTGTATCTTACCGATTGGAAACACTAGTAAGGCTTTTCAGAAAGGTCAGAGCAGGATTAGGGAGTTGCAGTGGTACAGGTTGTCCATACTTTTCTCTGACCCTATTACATTGTTTTCCTAAAGCATAAATGTGTTTAACTCTTTGTTCAGTTTCATTTCATTTCATTTTATGTATTTATTTATGTTTGCGGCACCAGGGAGGATCAAACCTTGCATTTGCCAGGCACGCACTTATTCTATTGAACTTACTTCCCAGCCCCTCCTTTTATTTTTAATAAGATGCAGAAGTTAAGGTAGGTTGAGTCAAAAACACAGTTTTTCTCTTTCACTTTAAAAATATGACTAGGCAGGGTGGTGAACACCTAGGAAGATCAATGTGATTCTGAGGCTAATTCAGGTTGTATAGTACCTTGGGTTGCAAGGCCAGCCTGAACTACACAGGGAGACCTTGTCTCTAAAAAGCTAAAAAATTTTTTTTGAAAAATGCACATTATGGGGCCGGGGAGATGACTCTGTGGAATAAGCGCTTCCCTGGCAAGCATAAGGACCTGAGTTCAATCTCTGTTTCCACCAAAAAAAGAAAGAAAGAAAGAAAAATGCACATTATATATAGCCCCCTTCCCAATACCTCATTCCCTGTGGTTATAGAAATTTGTGGATTGAAGGGAATGGTGTAAAGGAACTGGTTCTTTCTTTCTTTCTTTTTTTTAAAAAAATTATTTATTTATTTGTGTGTGTGTGTGTGTGTGTGTGTGGCCAGCTCAGCCCACCAGGGGGCGGGGCTGGCTGGCATGTGGTGCTGGGGGATTGAACCGCAGTCCCTGTGCTTTGCTAAGCTTGTTCTAAGTAGGTGCTTTAGACCACTGAGCCATCTCACCAGCCCAAGGAACTGGTTATTTCATACATGGAAAACAACAAATAAAGTGTTTTTTAATTACTGGCTAGAGCAGGTTTGAGAGAAACATCATGTATATATGGTCATCCTTAGTTCTTTTTCAGGAATGACTGCTGACTCATAGTGTTACTAGGTGTTCATTACTCAGGCACTTCATTTAGTAGAAGATGAAGGTTGTACTCTGCACACATGCTCCAAGAGAATATTGTTTAAGGTTCTTCCTTAGAAATTTCTGAGTGACATTCACAGATATGCTAGCTCTTATCAGACATTTATTGTATTCCTACTGGATCTGTGACTGGGTACTAGTAATATTTAGATTTTTTTTCTCCCTCACTTTATTAAAGTGAATTTGAGAACCAGCTCAGGTAGGAAGAGTTGTGAAAGAGAGACAAGGCAGGCTTAAGTGGCAGTGGCTCAGAGTCATCTCTGTGAGTCATCAACAGTGAATGCCACTTTACTAGGAAACATTCAACACATTTCAAAACCATCAATGGGCACTCCTTGATTTCTGTCTGGTTGGTTTCTACACATCATTGATACCTCTTGGTTCCTTAAGAGAGGTCAGTCAGGATTTAATTTTTATGAAAGTTGTGTGATTTTTATAAAGCATGTTTTTCTTTAAGCCTCCTTAATCTATATTACTGTACCTACAAGAAAATCTGTATTCTGCTCATGAAAAAGTAATGCTTGGATTGGAAAATATATTAATGGATGACCAGTAAGATGGAGATTGTCAATTTTCAACAGATACAAATGGATATAATATTCAGTAGGTCTTTGTTTTTCCATCCTGTGGTACCCAGGGCCTTTGTGTAAAGCTACACCCCAGGCCTTTTTTTCCTCTCTTTTTTTTTTTTTTTTTTTTAATGTATTTAGTACAGGGTCTACAGGATCTCACTACACAGCTTGAATTCATAGTGATCTTCCTGTTTTCAGCCTCCCAAGCACTGGGATTACAGGCATGCCCCCCACATCCAGTCTCAATTGCAGCCCTGTCTCAATCACTGTCTCAGTGTGCCCTGGGCACAGGCCAGCATGCTTGTGGTGCTTGGAAACAAACCTGGCCCCTGTGCTCTGCCTCAGCAGATACTTTAATCCACTGAGCTATCTGGCTGGCCCTCTCTCTTGAGATTTGTTGTCTCACTAATTTCTCACTAATTTGTAAATTGTTCAGGCTCATTCAAACTTGACATCTCTCTACCTCAGCTTTCTGAATGGTAGGATTACAGGCATGTGCCACCACACCAGGCTAACAAAAAAAAAAAAAAAATATTTTAACAGTCATGATTCCTTTAGAATGTACTGTCAAGTAGTGTTATGAAAAACAGACACTGGGGCCAGAGAGATAGCTCAGTGGTCTAAAGCGCTTGCTTAGGCAAGCCTAGGAAACGTGGTTCAATCCCTAGCATTACATGCTGTGCCAGCCCTGCCCCCAGGGCAGGCTGAGCCAGCCACAAAAAAATTTTTTTTTTTTTTTTGCAGAATTGGGGGTTGAACTCAGGCCCTTGTGCTTGCCAGGGAAGCACTTACCCTACTGAGCCATTTCCCTGGCCCCAAAAGATAAAATAAAAAGAGCTAAAGAGATTTTAATGTTACGAAAATGACAGAGGAAGTTAATTGAGGACAATGTTGTTTACTTTGAGTCTTTGCTTATATGTCATTTTTCTAAATTATCCTAAGAGTTGCTGTGAAACTCTCACTTCTATGGGGAAAATGGCATAGTTATACTACTAATTTCTTTTAGTTCATTGAAAAGAAAGGTTAATACTAATATTGTTTAGAAAATGCTGGGGCTGGTGAGATGGCTCAGTGGTCTAAAGCACCTACTTAGAACAAGCTTAGCAAATCACATGGACCGTGGTTCAAGCCCCGCCTCCTGGTGGGCTGAGCTGGCCACACACACACACACACACACAATAAATAAATAAATTAAAAAAAAAAAAAAAGAAAATGCTTATATCTGGGGGCTGGTGAGATGGCTCAGTGGTCTAAAACAGGGACCGCGGTTCAATCCCCCAGCACCACATGCCAGCCAGCCCCACCCCCTGGTGGGCTGAGCTGGCCACACACACACACACAAATAAATAAATAAATAAAATTGAAAAAAAAGAAAATACTTATATCTTGTACTCTGCATAACTAATTTAAAGATAACAATACACTATGTATTAGCTATTGTTACCCTCCTATGATTTTGATTTTTTTTTTAAATTCTGTTTAAAACAAAAATAAATCTGGGCCTGGTGGCACATGCCTATAATCCCAACACTCAGGAGGCTGAGGCAGGAGGATTAGTGCAAGTTTGAGACCATCATGAGTTACAAAAATGAGTTCAAGGCCAGCCTAAATAGCATAGTGAGACTCTGTCTCAAAAAGACAAAATAAATAAAAGAAAAAAAAGGAAAAGCAATATTGCGCCAGTTCATTTTGTAGCACTTGGGATTGTACACACGTCTGCAGTGAGCTACATGCCTAGCCCTTTTTTAACTTTTTATTTTGAAACAGGGTTCCTCTAAGTTACTAAATTTTCTAGGCCAGGGTTGAAATTTCAATCCTCCTGCCTCAGCCTCTCAAAGTGCTGCAATTACAGGCATTGTGCCACCATGGCTGGAATGTTTGAGCCAGTTCTTAAAGGATAAGTGGGACCTCCCCAGATAATTGGGGAAAGAAATTCTAGTCTAAGAGAGCAATTCATACAGATAGAGGAGAGAATATAGAGTTTACAGATGGCTAGAAAGACCTTCTAATTTCCACATAGAGTTTGAGTACAATTATTTATTGTAGGATGTTATTTGTTCAGTGTAACTATCCAGAGCCAGCCAGACTAAACTAGCATAGAGAGATGGAGGTTAAGGAAAGTAAGCAGATGTAATATGTAGCTCAGCAGTAAAGTGCATGTCTAGCAATATTTAAGGCCCCAAGTTTAATCCTTCATATTGAGTGTGGGAGAAGAATCTGTTTTCTCCTGCAATTATACATTCAAAATTTGAATCGGTCTTTTACTAAAGTATGGATTTGTGTGATCTGCTAATAATTTTTGTTGGTCACCTTTAGAAGTGTATTTAATGTGTGTACATCTTTTCCACCTGATATAGGGGATTGAACCCTTTTTGTATACTGAGATCTTGTTAAATTGGTCAGGCTAGGCTGGAACTTGTGATTCTCTGTTACAATTAAAGGTGTGGGTCTGGCTAGTATGTATAAATATTAAAGAAAGAAAATAATTAAAACAGTGAAAATATTTCTACATGCAACAAATTAGTTTCACAGCTTATACTTGATAATGATGTTATGTTGTGAATTCCATTCACTGCCACCTCTCCACTGAATGTAAAGGACTCTTGCTCGTTGCTTTTGGGGGGGACTACTTGGGATTGAACTCAGTGCCTTTACATTGAGATACATCTCCAACCCTCTTTCATTTTTTATTTTAAGACAGGATCTTGCTAAATTGCTAATTTGCCCAAGCCGGGCTTGAATTTGTAATCTTTCTGCCTTACCCACCCTTCCAGAGTGCTGGGATTACAGGCATGTGGCTGCCATGCTTGGCTAGACTCTTTTTTTTTTTTTTTTCTTTTCAAAGTTTTATTGATAAACATATAGCAATGAGACAGTTTCAAATCAAATCGAAAGTACAGTTTCAACAAATAATACACTGCATATATTCTTCTTAGTGGTTAATTGCTGTACAAGATGCAGACTTGTGATCCTACTTACAAACACCATTAGAAAAAATCATTCTATTCATTAAGAGAATGCAACTATATATCTATCCCAACCACTTTGAATACACAGATACAAAATGGACATTCATAGTTATACCCCAATTTTTTTTTTTAAGTTCCGTTGTTGAATATTATAGGTGTGTAAACTCAGCAAAATATTCTAAAAGAGTACAGAAGCCCATAATAGCATTGGGTCTTCTGTTTAATTGGCAATGTCAGAAATTATTGACGTGAGTCCCCCACAGCTCAACATAACAACATGGCTTTACTTCCTATATTTCATCTTCATACTTTTCTACTGGATGGTTAAGACCAAGGTAAAGCAGAACCTATGCAACAAGAGTTGTAGCTTTTTGGTTTGAGAAGGTCAGTGAAATGCCCTCAGGATTTATCCTGAGATCCTGTACCTCAGATTGTAGAACCTTTGTCAGTGCAGCCATGTGGATGAGTCATGGCCATTGCTTGGCCAATGTGCTCTCTGTGAAAGCCTGAGAGAGTGTCTTCTCCTCATGTGACTCTCCTTAGGCACACTCCACGTCATCGATCAATTTCCTCTTTGGCCCCATAACCTTCTTGATCAGAAAATCTGGGACACTACCGAATTACATGACGTTACAGTACTTGGCTAGACTCTTGAAATTAGTCTTTTTTAAAATGTAAAATTATAAATAAATAAAATGTAAAATCATAAAATGTTGGTTATTTTAATAACTAAACTCAGGGGCTGGGGAGATGGCTCAGTGGAGTAAGCGCATCCCTGGCAAGTGCAAGGGCCTGAGTTCAATCCCCAATTCCACCAAAAAAAAAAAAAGTAATAACTAAAATCTCATACACTTAGAAGTCATGGTTTTCAAGAGAAAATATACATTTTCACTTAATTCACCAAAATGCTTTTATTTAGCTTTTATTTATATCATTGCTACTTCTTCCCTATCAAAAGAGTGGTAATAGTAATAATACAAAGGAGAGAAATAGAATGTATCATGGAAAGTCTAGGGGAAGTCTGAGGGAAATTCTAGTTATCTTCTGAAGTTTCAGTTTGGAAAGCAAAAATTTATAGTATGGCTGTGATATAGTTTAGTGGTAGAGCCTTACCTAGCACATATGAGGTCCTGGGTTCAACGTCCATTGTTGGAAAAAAGAAATTTCTTAAAGCAAAAGCTTTTTTTTTGGTTTGTTTTTTGGTACAGGGTCTCACTACACAGTTCGGTCTAGCAGTGGTCCTCCTGCTGTCAGCCTCCTCAGCACTGGGATTATAGGTGTGCGCCACCATGCCCAGTCTCAGCCATGTGCTCTGGGGCAGCCGGCATGGCATGTGGTGCAGGGGGATCGAACCTGGGTTCCTGTGCTTCCCTAAGCAGGAGCTTAGTCCACTGAGCTATCTTAACAAGTCCTGTAGCTATCTTTTATTGAAAAAATAGTGTTACATTCTTGATAATTATAGGTTTGGTGATATGTGAGAGTCAAGATTTTACCTCACTATTATGAGAACTGAGTGAATTAGTAACCTGTCTTAAAATTACAACAAATACACAGAGACACACACACACTTAGAAGACTGTGTATGTGTCTTAGTATGAAAGGCCCAAGTTTATCCCCAAAACACAAGTTTTTTATTTTTTTAAAAATTAATTTATTTATGGGCTGGTGAGATGGCTCAGTGGTCTAAAGCACCTACTTAGAACAAGCTTAGCAAA
>NW_004524739.1:2365418-2375464 GCF_000260255.1 Octodon degus
CACACACACACACACATAAATAAATAAAATTTTAAAAAAAATTAATTTATTTATTTTGTGGTACTAGGGATTGAACTTGAGACCTGGCTTTTGCCAGGCAGGAGCTTGTGCTGCTGAGCCCTATCCCCAACCCTAGAAATTCTTGTGTATTTGTTGTTTGTTTATTTAGGTGGTAATGAGATACATTCCAGATGTTTTTTTTTAAATTTTTGATCACTCAATTGCCCGGACTAGGCTCTTAGATCCTCCTGCCTCAGCCTCCCAAAGTGCTAGCACTATAGGTGTTAACCACCACACCTACTTGATGTGTTCTTGCAAACTCCCTTTCTACTGTGGCTCTGACCCTGGAGAGTTCCAGTGAAGCTCCAAGTCAGGAAAAGAGGGTGTGGGCTTTTGGGCTGTGCCGCTCAGCAGCTAGAATGTGGTTGGCAGTCTCCTCCCCTTCCGCACTTCAGCTCTGCAGTGTGCACTCTGGAATGACAGGCATTCCTGTGTGAAGAGAGCCAGCGTGAAGACATATTTGTAAGAACCACAAGTGCCCAAGCCAGGATACAGGAAAACAAAGCTCCAGCAAATTTACTGACCTCATGCTGTTTCCTGACATTTGGCCGTGACAGTAAGAGAAGATTTCAGGTCTCCTTCTTTTGTGGATTTATCTTTTAAGAGGAGTTTGCTTTTGACTGGGACAGTTTGTTGTCGTGAGCTACATCAGACAGTATAATCATGGGGCAAGCTGATGTCTCCAGACCGGTAAATCCAGATACAGTTGGTGAGTAATAAAGCAGAGAATACAAAATCTTGACACAGACAAGGTAGATTTACTGGTGAAGTTGAGTAGTTACAGGAATTTAAGTGCAAGAATTTTGATGTTCATAACTTTGAAAGATTTATAAATTTGTGAAGAATGAATGAAAATATGTAAGTTGCCTGTGGTATGGCTCAGTGGTAGAATACTTGGCTAGCTCTGGGCACCAAAAAGGAAGATATAAGTTGTTATCACTCAGTTATATTCATATACCACTTGCTTTTTTGTTTTACTTGATCTCCTTGGACTTTTTAATATATATCTGTGAAGTTACCCATCTGTTAGTTTCTTCCCCTTGTAGAAAATAAATACTACTGGAATTATTTATTTAGGATTCAAAGGGACATTTCTGGCATTTTAGAGGACTTGAAGAATTGCTAAATATGTGGTACAGAACTAGAACATCTGACTTCAAACAACAGGACCATTTTTAACAATTTAGTTAAAATTTTTAGACTTGGTTATATGTTTTCCAAATAAATCTCAGGCTTCTTCCATTGTGCTGGTATTTCACTTTTTCATAAGATAATATCTTGATATACAAACTTTTTAGAAGTCATTATTTTATATTTGGAGTGTTATCTTAGAGAATAGCTAGAGATCAGCCTGAGTATCGTTGAGTTTAAAGCTTATATTGTAAGTGATTTTGTTGCTGTAAGTTTATTGCCAAAACTTTGTATAGTTTTATATAAAAATGGTGATCATAACGTGGGAAAATATTTTAAGTGGATCTTTGATATAGAGTGCTAAATATAAGCAAGGTAAGGGAACACCTGTAAATTTTTGGAAATTTTACAATTTTTTAAAAAGATTTATAACTTCATGTTCATTTATAAAGCAACAGAAAACATTTTCAGTCTAATGCTGATTTTTTTTGTTTCTCAGAAGTAAAAAAATGTGACTTTTAGGAAAAATATGACCTATAATTTGATGTGATTTAGTTTCTGAAGGTGTTGTTTTCACCAGGAACTTTCCAGGTGAAATATCTATAGAAGTAATTGTCATGTGTCCTGAAACTGAGGCACATGGATCATCACCAAGTGATTATTCAGCAACAGTTTTAGGAATACAGTCAGTACATAACTCACTTTACTTTGATTACTAGGACTGGCTCTTTAGCAATTCAAAACCATTTTTAAGGGGCTGGAGAGATGGCTCAGTGGTCTAAAGCACCTACTTGGAACAAGCTTAGCAATGCACAGGGACCGCGGTTCAATCCCCCAGCACCACATGCCAGCCAGCCCCGCCCCCTGGTGGGCTGAGCTGGCCGCGCACACGCACGCGCACACACACACACAAATAAATAAATGTTAAAAAAAAAAAAAAACATTTTTAAAAAATGAATATCAAAAATGTAAAAAGGTACAGAAAAAAATGTAAAGAACTCACTAGCACTACTGCCAATTTAAGAAATAAAATTTTTAAAAAATCTATACCTCGTCTGCCCTCTCCCTATGCCTGCATTCCCTTACGGTGACATTTTCCTTATTGTTCCTAGGTTCAACTACTCTCTTGCATTTAGTAAATAGCTTGCTTTTAGACCACTAAAGTCTCCTGTGGTTTCTACTGCAATGATTAGTTCTTTATTAATAAGTATAGTAAGAACTCAAATAATACTAGACGTTTATCTGTGAGGTAGATATAAAAAGGTTTTAAAAGTATTAAACTGTTAAGTGGGTGCAACTTAGTGGCAGGTGGTATGGATGACTAATACCCGTCTAGTATCTATATACTATACGAAAGATTAGTTTCATGGTATTAACTTTTTTTTTAATTTTGGAGACAGGGTCTCGCTCTGTAGTTCTGTGTAGCCTGGCCTCACTATGTAGCTCAGATTGGCCTTGAACTCAAAGCAACTCCTGCCTCAGCCTTCTGCATGTTGGCATTATATGCATACACCACCATGCCTGGCCTTTTTTATATTTTTAAATATCAAATTCATTGGTTGGGTATATTCCCAGCTCTTAGGAGGTTGAGATAGGAGGATCTCCACAAGTTCAGGGCAAGCCTGAACTGCATCTCAAGACTGTATCTCCAAAAGAAAACTAAGGGTTGAAAATAAAAAATACAAAAAAGTTAAATATTTGTAAATATTCTTCACATTAGTTGACTCTGACTTAAAATGAAAGAAGGAAGCCCAGAACTAATAACTTTTTTGTTTTGCTTTTTGGTACCAGCAATTTAATAAGAACCTTGCACTTGCCAGACATGCACTTGTGTCACTGAGCTGTATCTCCAGCTCCCTGTATTTTCAAATAAATAACTTGTGCATGAGGGATTACATTAAAATTTATAAGATATTGTATCAGTATATAACCAGTTTTTATGGTAGGAGCTCTAAACAACTGAAGAGTATTTGAATACAGAGTGGAAATTTATGCTTCAGTGACCATTTGAAGAAATAAACAGTTAATTCATCACTTCATAGGAAAAAAACAAAAACACCTCTTAAATGAAATGTGTCAGGGCTGGGGAGATAGCTCAGTAGAATAAGTGCTTGCCTGGCAAGCTCAAGGTCCTGAGTTCAACCCTCAGTACTGCAAAAAATAAAAAAAAAAAAAAAAAAAAAAAAAAGGAAAGAAAGAAATGTGTCTGTTGGAGAAACCTTTAAGTTACCAGAATAAAACTTTTAGCTGGGCTTGGAGATGCACGCCTGTAATCTCAGAGTTTGAGTTCGAGCTGTGTAGTGCGACCCTGTACCAAATAAATAAAAGATTTTTTAAAAATAATAACAAGGGGCTGGTGAGATGGCTCAGTGGTCTAAAGCACCTACTTAGAACAAGCTTAGCAAAGCACAAGGGACCACAGTTCAATCCCCCAGTACCACATGCCAGCCCCGCCCCCTGGTGGGCTGAGCTGGCCACACACACAAATAAATAAATAAAATTAAAAATAATAATAATAATAATAATAATAACAAACTAGCACATGTCCTTAATTTGGAACAAGACCAAAGAATTTTAATATGTTCTGTCCAACCTTGTAGTCTGGAACTTTTCCTCTCTCCTCTGCCTTAATGTTTCCTTCATGTTCTTTTTTTTCCCGCTTTATTTATTTTTCATTCACTGATTAATTTTTTTTTCCCACTTGTCTTTTGCATAGCAATCTGTTGCTTTTTTTTTTTTTTTTTTTTTTTTGTGGAAGCAGGAATTGAACTCAGGCTCTTGTGCTTCCCAGGTAAGCGCTTGCAATCTGTTGCTTTAAAAGATACTGTATTTTCTCCTTCTTACCTTCATTTTCTATCACCATTTGATTCATTTTGCTCTGAAATTTGTGGTTACAGTTTCTCACCCTTGAACTGGAATAATTTAGAAGGTGATAATATGTCACACAAAGGCAAAATCCTTAGGCAGTTGCTGGATGTATAAAATTTGATGTAACTACTTAAACCGGGCATGGTAACATGTGCCTTGTAGCCCCAGCTACTCAGGAGGCTAAGGCAAGAGGATTGTTTTAGCCTAGGAGTTCAAAGCCAGCCTGAGCAGGATGATGAGACCCCCCACTTGGTGATGGGGATAACAGCAACACTGATGATACTGGTGATGTTGATCAGTGAGTTAATGGAAAATAAAGTGCTTTGGAAGAATGGGAGAGAAGCACAGTATAGTAATCAGACATTTCTCCTAAACATACAGGTGTAATAATAAATCTGAGAAAGCAAGAATAGGCATACTCTCCCCATGTAATTTTGGATTCAGGGGAAGTGACAGTGTAGCATTCTGTTATGTACTCCTTAAAAGATTTTCTGTAGTTACTGAACTTGAAATAAACAAAATTTATTGACTTTCTCTCTGCCTAGTAGGTATTCTAGATATTTTACTGTTACAGTCATACATTCCTTCTTGCTACTTCCAGGTAAACTTCGGGAAGTTAAAACTTTGTTTTTCTTCTGGGCATGGTAGCACATGCCTGTAATCCCAGTACTTGGGGGGTTGAAGCAGGAGGATCACTGCAAATTCAAGGTCAGTCTGGGCTACATAATAAGTTCAAGGCCCACCTGCACAACATGTGGAGATGCTGTCTCAGAAACAAAGCAAAACAAAAAAACAGTCCATCGGTTTGCCAAGGGTGTAATGGCATCCTCCCTTCCTCTTTGCCTCTTCTCCTTCCCCCTCCCCTCCCCTTCCTTCCCCTGCCCTTCCCTTTCCTCTCTTGCTCACATGCCATTTAGCCATGCACTACCTAGCCTTGCACTGGACCAGTGACCAATGCCCTCCACCAACCAAAAGAAAGATATTTTTTAGAACCAGAATCTCTGATTTAACTGTACTTGCAAGTGTAGAGAGACTTCTCCCTGACTATCTTCTCTTGAGTGCTTTTCCTAATTCTCTATAATCCCCTACAACCAAGTCATGCAAAATTTTCAGGAGAAGTTGTGGGCCTTTTCTAGACACAAAGCTTGCTTTGTTCACAGGTTTAGGTTCAGTAATTTTGTTGCAGTTTAACAATCCTTTCAACCCGATAATAGTCCTCTTTTAGAGGGCAAGATAAGCAAATACAATAGCATGAGTGCCATAAATTAGTGTTCTCCCTTTACAAAGTTCTGATGCTGTGAGAGTGCTGTTTACAGTGAGATTCTTCAAATGGACAAAATGCTTAGGTTATAAATATATTTGATTACTTCTTGCTTGAAGCTGGAGTATGTATCTTTAATTATATATTTTAGACTGTATATTTTAATTATATAAAAATGTGGGCAGAAATAGGACAACTTTATATACTTTAAATTTATAATCTTTTAAAAGTTTAATTAAAAAGGGCTGAAAATTAGCTCAGTGATGAGGCACCTGCTTTTCATGTGTGAGGCTTTGGGTCTGATTTTCAGCAACTCTCCCCAAAATAAAAATTGTCTGATTCACGTTAGAAAGATAAAGGGAGGTTTGATTTTATTGTTATATACTGTGCACATGTGGAAATATCACATGAACCCCATTAAAATGCATAATTAATATATTTTATGAAAATAATAACTTTGTTATGAACCAGGACTAGAACTCATGACCTTGTGCTTGCCAGGTAGGTGCTACACCACTGAACTACATCCCCATCAAAAATAATAACTATTAAAAAGCTGTAAGGTGCAAAAGATTGATGTGGGCTAAGGATATAGACCAGCAGCACAACAACTGTCTGGCAAGCACAAAGTCGTGAGTTCAGTTCCTAGTACAAAAAAAAAAAAAAAAGATTGATGTAAAATTCACACAGATACAATGGTCTTGTCACTTTTTACCAAATCTAGTGAAGGAGAGAAACAAGTAAATGGGCTTCATTTTCCAGTAATATACCTGATCATCTTGCCAGATGTACTGGCACATACTTGTAATCTCAGCACTTAGAGGCAGAGGCAGGAGGATTGCTATGAGTTCAAGCCCTTTCTAGGCTACGTAGTGAGACCCTCTCATCCCATGCAAGCACTCAGGAGGCTGAAGCAAGAGGCTAAGACAGCCTGAACTACATAGTCTCAAAACAAAACACCAGATTGTCCAACATGTGTGATTAAGAGTTTGTTGTAAATCTAATTCTAAAATGAGCAGTCTAAGGACATATTGTTTACCTTTGTATTTTTCTTAGCTCCATTAAGTTATATATGTATATATAGGAAGTAGCTAATGAATACTTCATGTAAAGATGAAAAGTGTTGTGTTTAAAAAAAATTATACATTTATTTAAGAATCACCCCTTAAGCTGGACATGGTGGCACATGCCTGTAATTCCAGCACTTAGGAGGCTAAGGCAAAAGGACCATCATGAGTTTGAGGCCAGCCTGAGCTACATAGCGAAATCCTATCTCAGTCAGTCATGCCTTAATTCATATGAGACAACTAAACTTGAACTTAAAAATGTGAATTAAGTGCTGACCAGGAGAACTGAGAATATAGATCATTGGTAGAGTACTTCCTGGCATAAACAAGTCCCTGATCTAATCCCCAGAACCAAAAACAAAAAAATAGTGTTTGTTTGTTTTGTTTTGGAGCTAGGGTCTTCCTGTTTAGCTCAGGCTGGCCTTGAACTCATTATGTAGCCCAGGCTGGCCTCAAATTTGTGGCAATCCTCCTACTTTAGCCTCCAGGGTGCTGGGATTACATGTGCCACCATGCCTGGTGAGAAAAACAGTGTTGACCAGGAAAAATCTAGTAGTTGAAGCAACTCTAGAATCCTGTATAGTGTTAGACGAAAGGAGAGGTTAGAATCCTGTTTAATACACAGTATAAAAAACAAACCTGGGTAAATGTATACCTTAGTGATAGAGAATATGTTTAGTCTATATTAGGACCTAGTTTTGATCCTGAAAAATTTTGAGCTGGGCAAGATGGCACACACTTGATCCAGCACTGAGGAGGCTGATGCAGGGAGATTGCCATGAGTTTGAGGCCAGCCTGGGCTGTTCAGTGAGTTCAAAGCCAGCCTAAACTGTAGTACTGTCCTTTCTCA
Organism: Octodon degus; assembly: GCF_000260255.1. Taxonomy (NCBI): domain Eukaryota; kingdom Metazoa; phylum Chordata; class Mammalia; order Rodentia; family Octodontidae; genus Octodon; species Octodon degus. The sequence goes on from NW_004524739.1 coordinate 2,372,656, forward strand.
AAAATTAGAAAAATAGAAATACATGATCCTAGTCAGTATTCTAATTATAAAGATAACTAGTTGAAGTTAAGTGAAGCAATGTGTGCCTATAACCCCAGCACTTTGGAAAGCTAAGGCAGGAGGATAGAAAGTTCAAGTCCTGCTTGTGGGGTCAGGGATGTAGCTCAGTGGCATAGCGCCTGCCTGGCAAGCACAAGGTTCTGTGACACCCAGTATCAAAACAAAAAGTATTGCCTGGACAGTTTAGCAAGACCCTGTCTCAAAATCAAAAATATATTGGGGCCAGGTGTGGTGGCATACCTCTGTAATCCAAGCATTCACAAGACTAAAGCAGGAAGTTCATTGCAAACTCAGGCCATTTGGGGAGAAAAAAGAGGTTCATATCGGAGCACTCTGTAAACCTAGCATTCTGGGAGGATTAAGCAGGACAATCACAAGTTAGTGGGTTAGTGAGAACCTGCCTCAATTTTAAAAGGCTTGGGGGGCTGGTGAGATGGCTCAGTGGTCTAATGCACCTACTTGGAACAAGCTAAGCCAAGCAAAGCACAGGGACCGCAGTTCAATCCACCAGCACTACATGCCAGCCAGCCTCGCCCCCTGGTGGGCTGAACTGGCCACACACAAAATAAATAAATAAATAAAACTTTAAAAAAAAAAAATAAAAGGCTGGGGATGTAACTTAGTGCAAGAGCCCAGGTTCAATCCATGGATGGATGGATGGATGGATGAATGGATAGGGAGGTAGGTAGCTGGCTGGCTTGATTAATGCAGAGACCTTCTGCACAATTCCAGTATGTATGTTGTAGGGTGGGGGGTAATTAGATAACAAAATATATGCTCAAAGTAATTTTAATGATAGGAAGCCGTCAGATATGGTGGTGAGCACCTGTAATCCCAGGACTAGGGATGCTGAGGCAGGACATTTCTTGCAAGTTCAAGATCAGGCTGGGCTACACAGTGAGCTTAAGGCCAACTTGAACTGCATAGAGAATCCTGTCTCAAAAAAACAAAACAAAACAAATAATAATAATAATAATAATAATAAATAGAGGGTCCCAGAGATGGCTCAGTGGAATAAGAGCTTCCCTGGCAAGGGCAAGGCCCTGAGTTCAGTCCCCGGTTCTGGGGAAAAAAAAAAGAAAGAAAACCAATTCTTGTTTCATAGCCTTTTCTTTTTCTGTTTCTTTTTCTTTTTCTCCCTGGCCCTCATAGCCTTTTCAAAGTTGCATTTAGGTATACTGGTAAGTGGATTTTTCTAACGGATTTTACCATTAGTCCTGTGTTCTCAGTCTGCCACCTTCCCTTCTTGAAAATACTCTTGAGCTAATTATGTACAGAAACCTTGATTGATTGGCCCAACATTATCAGGTAATTACTTGAAGATTTTACTGTTCATATATAGAACATTTGATGGGACCAAGTTCTTGTGATTTTTTTTTTTTTCTGGTATCATCATAATGGATTTAGGGGAGAAAGGGAAGATAATTTACCCTTTTCACTAGGACTGATTATGATCTATGTCTTTTTTTTTTTTTTAATACTTCATTTTGGACTCATATGATCCTCCTGTCTCAGCCTCCCCAGTGCCAGGATTACATGCGTGTGCCACCATGGCCAATTTTGGTTGCTGGCTTCTGTCCAGCACAGCATGCGGTACTGGGGATCAAACTTGAGTCCTTGTGCCAGGCAAGCACTTAGACTGTCGCACTATCTCCCCAGCTCAATCTGTATCTTCTGTTGTTGTTCAGTGCTAGGGATTGAACCCAGGACCTCGTGCATACTAGGCAAACACTCCACCAACTGAGCTACATCCTGAGACCTGCATCTTTTTTTTTTTTTTTAAATTTGTTTCAACTCAAGGCCTGAGCTACATCCCAGCTCTGTTTTGACATAGATCTCAGTGAGTAGGTTGCCCAGACTGGACTGGAACTTGTACTTCTCCTGCCTCAACCTTCCAGAGTGCTGCGATTGCAGACATGCTGTAACATGTTTGCGTGTTAGCTACAAAACATGCTGTCTAGGGGGCCTAGCCCTAGCTCGGTCCTTTAAGTGGCTGCTTCCACAAAGCTGTCAGCCTCAGGTTGCTGGAGTTCGAACCTCACAACTCTCCCGCTGGCCAAAAGTGCCCTGAAGGCATTTGAGGAACCAAAAAAAAAAAACATGCTGTCTTACAGACTTCTTTTTCTTAGGTCTTTTATCCATAAGAACCCTCCGTTGACTTAGGATTTTTTTCTTTTAGCAGGTGTTTAAGCAAAAGAGTTTGTAAAACTTTTTATAAACATTTTAAACAGTTGTAAATGTTGACCTTAAATAACTAAAAGTTGAGTTTCCACAGCAATCCTAGCATAGTCTATCTCCCACATCCCTTATCAGCACCATGACAAAGCTGTCTCAGCTTGAAGCAAGATCTAAAGTATTGTGCATAGTACTTAGTGAAGAAAAATTCCAAATACAGGATATGATTTAAAAAAAAAAAAATAGTGGCATATGCTTATAAGCCCTGCTACTCTACTCAGGAGGCTGAACTGCAGGATCACAAATTTAAGGCCAGAATGTGCAACTAAAGAGACCCAGTTTCAAAATAAAACTGAGCCAGGCATGGTAGCATATGACTATAGTCCCAGTAATCAGGAGGCTGAAGCAGGAGGATCACAAGTTTAAAGCTACCCTGCTTTACAAGTGCAAGTCCAGCCTGAACTACCTAGTGAGACCATGTCTCAAAAATTAAAATAAAATAAAATTGAAAAAGGGATTGGGAATTTAGTCTAGTAGGCTGGTTTCAATCATAGTACTAAAAAAAAAAAAAAAA
>NW_004524739.1:2375626-2381711 GCF_000260255.1 Octodon degus
AAAAAAAAAAAAAAAAAAAAAAAAAAAAAAAAAAAAAACGTACAATAATCTTAAGCATTGCTATATCCAGTTTAAGTACAAATTCTTAAATGAGCAATGATTGATAAAATACCTAATGAAATTTGAAGTAATCTTTTTTTTAATATATTTGGTTGTTGCAGGGTCTCATTACACAGCTCAGACTTGTGGTGATCCTCCTGATTTCAGTCTCCCCAGCACTGAAATTATAGGCGTACGCCACTATGCCCAGACTCTGGCCAGCTCGGCCCACCCTGAGCAGGGCTGCCATGGCATGTGGTGCTGGGATGGAACTGTGGTTCCTGCACTTGCCTAAGCTTGCCAAAGCAGGCGCTTTAGTCCACTGAGCTATCTCGCCGGCCCCTGAAGTAATCATAATTGACTGACAAGTTAATTTATAAAGAGACTTCAATAAGAAGTCTATCTTTAGCTGGGTGTGATGCTGTACACCTATATCCCCAGCACCTGGGAGGCTGAGGTAGGAGGATTGCTGCAAGTTCAAGGCCACCCTGCACTGCATAACATGTCAAGGCCAACTTGAACAAGAGTAAGAGAAGCTGTTTAAAAAAAAAAAAAAAAATAGACAAGGGCAGGCCAAATAGCTCAGCGGATTAAAGCACCTGCAAGCAGGCGCAGGGGCCCAGTGTTCAATCCCCAGGTCTGCCCAGCCATCATGGCCCTTCCCCCAGGGTGCGCTAAAATGAGCAATTGAGACTAGGCATGGTGACGCACACCTGTAATCCCAACTTTTGGGAGGCTATACACAGGCAGATCACTATGTGTCCAGTGTAGTAGTGAGACTGAACACCCTGTAGACCCTTCCCTAAAAATAATAACTAAATAAATGACAAATACAAACTTATAGACCTAAGCAGAAATACACCAATAAAAACATTAAATATAAATAGACTAAACTCTCCAGTTAATAAGTTGTTGTCAAACTGAGTAGAAAAGCAAATCAAGGTAAAAATGTTTCTAGAACAATAAAGGTAATTTCAAAATAATATAAAAGGACCTATTCAATAGGAAAACATAAAAAATTTGTATATGCCTAGTATCAGTTTTAAAATATATGAAGCAAAAATTAATAGAACTAAAAAGAAAAAAATGGGATAGGTAGCTAGCTCAGTGGTACAGTGCTTGCCTAGCATGTGTGAGGTTGTGGGTTTAATCCCTAGTAGCAGGGAAAATAAACAAAACGATGGTGAATAAGGTAACTTAGCTTACCCTAAGAATCACCTGGAAAGATTTCTTTTTTTTTTACTCCCCATTCCCCCAACCCCACCACCTGCCTGGAAAGATTTTTTAGAAGGCATCTGGGTTGATTCCAAGTATTTGGAGAGACTTGAAAGTCACTAAAATAATATTGTTTGTAGAGAAGGAATCGGAGAAAATAAAAAAGTATGAATGAACTGAACATGGTAGCACACATCTTAATGCCAGTACTCAGGTGGTTGAAGCAGGAGGATTGCCGAAAGTTCGAGGCCAGCCTGGGCTACATTGTGAGTTCAAGGCCAGACTGAAGTGCACAGTGAGACCTTGTCTTCAAAAAAAAAGAAAAAGTTATATATGTACGAATTAGTTGGGAAGGATGATTCAGTGTTTTGTTTTGTTTTTTGTTTGTTTGTTTGTTTGTCTGTCTGTCTGTCTTTTTGCGGAACCAGGGATTGAACTCAGGACCCTGTGCCTGCCAGGCAAGCACTTATTCTACTGAGCTATCTCCCGGCCCCCAGAAGGATGATTCAGGCAGGGCTTATGTGGCTGAGAGGCATATCTTCTTTATAAACATGAAAATTAGGCATATTTGCATAGCAAAACAAAAACCTATCTCTTTGCTTTCCAAATTCATTGACTTTTACATAAAGAAGAGGGCTAAAAGGGTGAAGAAAAGGGAATGGGGAATTAAGAATCAAGATATATCTTGTACAGGTACAAATTCCCAATAATAAATGTGATCAGTATATATGACAAGATCTTTTCTGTGAATGTGATACTAAGTATATTTGTAAAACATTTTGGACATTTTTTTCTTTGTAAAAGTATTAGGTTAAGGGACAGGGGAGATTGCTCAGTGGAATAAGCGCTTCCCTGGCAAGCGCAAGGGCCTGAGTTCAATCCCTGGTTCTGCCAAAAAAAAAAGTATTAGGTTGCACAAATATGACCTCTTTCATATTGTTGTCCTGTAATTTTTTTTAAATTTGAATGTATTTTTTCCTACTGTTTTTAGCCAAATAGACATTTAGGGAGGGGGGTGTGTGTGTGTGTATATGTGTGTGTGTGTGTGTGTGTGTGTGTGTGTGTGTGTGTGTGTGTGTTAAACACTCAGTGAGTAAGTGGGTTAGCAGACTTAGGGTAGTGCCTTATAACCTCTCCAAGTAAGGTTATTTGAGAATGAATAACCTGGGCTGGGGATATAGCTCAGCAGCATAAGTGCCTGCCTGGCAAGCACAAGGTCCTGAGTTCAATCCCTAGTACCACAAAAAAAAAAAGAGAGAGAGAATGAACAACTTATAATTATTTAGCTCTAATTTCTCAGAATATGTAGGTTTTTGAAAGTCTTGTCATTAACATATTGTATATTATAATATAAATACTTGGAAACATGTTCCATTCTCAGTGATGTTTTAGAATTAACAGTGTTTTAATTAAAACACCAACTCTTAATTAAAAATAACATCATGGGTTCACCCTGCTGCCACTTATGGGGTCCAATCTATGATGCCCCAGAGGAAAGATCAGCTTGCAAGTTCTTCTAATGTGTTTGGTGACTAAGTTTTGGTTTTTGTTTTTGGTGGGAGTTTTTTGAGACAGGGTCTTGCTGTGTAACCCGGGCTAGCCTCAAGCTTGCAATGATCCTCTGGCCTCGGTCTCCCAAGTGCTGGGATTATAGGCATGGGCCACCACACCTATTTGTTTTTAAAAATATGACCCTGGGTTACCATCAGATTTCCTCTAAGAAATTTCAGTCATTGAGATGTAGGATGCCCTTGATGAAATCTTGCAAGAAGAAACAATCACTCTCCTGGGTCATCTCCATTTGTTGCTTTTTAACCAGGACCTTATTTTACCTAAGTCTTCTGCACACAGCAAAGTAATGCATCAGCAGGCTTCAATGCCATTAGTCTGAGTGTACAGTTCTATAAATCTGACTATTTGCACAGGTCCCTAGACATCCACTTATCAACTGAAGTAAGATTCATTTCTATAAAGTAGAGGTTCTACTTTAATTCCAGGACAGTTCCACATAACTCTTTTTTTCTTCCCCTCTAGCCTTCTCCAGAGAGGCCTGGGACAGTAGGTGGAGTGCAAAGCTGTATTGTGTTGCCTTCCTGCTTTTTCTTTCCTAGTTATTGTTGTTTCCTGCTTTTTTTACCCTTCCCCTGCCTTGGCTGCTCCTTTCTTTGCTACTAATGCTTACTAACTAAACCCTGCATGTGTTACTGTTGTGAGGGGCTCGTGGCCTTTCTCATTTTAGTCCTACACATGTATGACATTGATTATATTCCATGTCAAAGTCCTGCTATCTAACCAGATGCGATGTTATACCTCTGTGATCCCAGCTACTAGACAGGCTGAGGCAAAAGGATTAACAAGGGCTGGTAATATAGCTTAGCCTTCCTTGGGCTCAATCCTTAATACAAAATAATATAATGATAATAATAATGATGATAATAATGCCTACTTGGGCCAGTCATATCCCCAGGCATGCTAAGCTGACCACCAAGACCAGATATGGTGGCACACACTTGTAATCCTAGTGCTGGGGAGGCTGAAAACAGGATCACTACAAGTCCAAGCTGCATAGTGAGACCCTGTACCAAATACATAATAATAATAAATAAAATCCTTTTAACATCAGGATTATCACTAAAACGATACCATGGTAGACTAGAATCTCACTTCCTCTCGCTTAAAAAGTGTCCCTCCATTTTAAAGCACCTCTGTCTAATGCCCTGCCCCCAGCCCTAGCACCTTCCAGTGCTCCAACACTACCTAGAGTCCTTTTTGGGAAAGGAGAAAAATCTGAGAAACTGATATGTTAGGTGTTGTACTCCTCCCTGAACAATTACACTCTTCAAAAGAGCAGTGAAGGGGTAATGTTTAACAGAGTATCTTCATTATTATGACTCACTAATGGTAGAATTCCCTGCTTCAGTGATGGTATTGGGAAGACATCCACATTGTGTGTGTGTGTGTGTGTGTGTGTGTGTGTGCGCCTGCGCACCTTGTAAAGATTTTGACCTGGTTCTGCTCATTTCACTGAAATTTTGTCCTAAAATTGTGTCCACTTGGTTTGGTTCCTTTAGTAATTTATCCATCATAGATTATATTTGATGTCTGTGTGATGTTAGGAATCTTATCTGCATGATTGTTCATCATTGCTCTGATCCTTTCCACCTACCACAGAAAAACAAGGGAAGGGAAATTTTAGAGACTATGCTGAAGTAATATAAACTTTCTCTTCCCTCTCTTCTACAAATAACAGAAGAAGCAGGCCTCTCCACTGCAGACCCAGGCATGGTCATGGACAGCGTGGAAGCAGGTGACACAACGCCTCCCATCAAAAGAAAGAGCAAGTTCTCAGGCTTTGGCAAGATCTTCAAACCCTGGAAATGGAGGAAAAAAAAAAGTAGTGATAAATTTAAAGAGACATCAGAAGGTGAAACATTAAGACTTTATTTTTTTTATTTTTATTTTTATTTTTTTGCAGAACCAGGGATTGAACTCAGGCCCTTGCATTTGCCAGACAAGCGCTTATTCCGCTGAGCTATCTCCCCAGCCCCCAAAGACTTTAAATACATGTACCAAGTTAGAGTTTTTTGGTGTTTGTTATTTTGGTTTTTTGAGAGGGTCTTACTATGTATTTCAGGCTGGCCTACAATTCACTATGTAGCCCAGGCTGGCCTAAAACTCAAAGTGATCCTCCTGCCTCAGCATCCCAAGTGCTGGGATTACAGGTGTGCACTACCACACCTGGCTCTGCAACTGAAACTTTTTTTTTTTTTTTTTTTTGGTACCAGGTATCAAACTCAGGATCTTGTCCTTGCCAGGCAGGCACTTTAAGCCACTAATCTATCTCTCCAGCTCTCTACAACCAACTTATCAATCAACATTTTTCTCCTCATATTCCTTGTCCTCTTCCTTTTCCTGCTTGTCTTTTTTTTTGTTTTGTTTTTTTTTGTTTTTTTTTTTCCTTTGGTGCTGCAACCCGTACCAAGGGAGTGCACATGCGAAGCCCTGTATCTACCATTGAGTTACACCTCTAGCCCTTACAGTGGACTTTGAATTTGATCTCTGAATTCCAGTGTCAGGCTGGGGAGATGGTTCAGTAGAATAAGTGCTTCCCTGGCAAACACAAGGGCCTGAGTTCAATCTCCGGTTCCACCAAAAAAAAAAAAAAAAAAAGAATTCCAGTGTCTGTGCTCATAACCATTGTGTTATACTACAAAGCACAGTTCTTCCTTTAGGAAGCATGGTTTTTGTTAGTACTAAAGTTGAAAATAGATAGCATGCATTAATCAGTTATATAGCAAGCACTCTGGTAGGTTTTGTTTTATTTTGTTTTGTTTTGCGGAACTGGAGATTGAACTCAGGACCTTGCACTTCACAGGGAAGCGCTTATTCTACTGAGCTATCTCCCCGGCCCCTACTGGTAGGTTTTTATGTATAGTAATAATTTGTTTGACATACCTATGGGAAAACAAAATAAATTTCTTTAGTGGTAAATTAAATTCCTCTACTGTTGTAGATTAACGTGCTTCTACTTTTCTACTTAGTACATTTTCTATCAACACAGATTTTTTTTCTATAAGTGCCATACTATTGAAATTTCAATTAAAAGGAAATTAAGTTATAAATTTGAAGGTGGTTTCCCTGATTTTCCTAATAGAATAATCCCAGCATTCAAGAGCAGGATTGCTGCAAATTTGAGGCCAGCCTGAATGAGGCCAGCCTGAACTACATCGCAAGAACTCATCTCAAAAAGAAAAAAGAGGGACTGGGGAGATGGCTCAGTGGAGTAAGCGCTTCCCTGGCAAGTGCAAGGGCCTGAGTTCAATCCCCGGTT
>NW_004524739.1:2382038-2383281 GCF_000260255.1 Octodon degus
AAAAAAAAGCCCAGGGCCAGTCAGATAGCTCAGTGGACTAAAGCACCTGCTCTAGCAAGCTCAGGGACCAGGGTTTGATCCAGATGTGGTGGCATATGCCTGTAATCCCAGCACTGGGGAGGGCTGAAAACAAGTCAGAGCTGTATAGTGAGACCCTGTACTAAATACATTAAAAAAAAAAAAAAAGCCCACTCACGTGTCACATGCCTGTAATCTCAGCACTCAGGAGGCAGAGGCAGGAGAATCATTGGGGGTTGAAGACCAGCCTGGACCACAAAGTGAGCTTAAGGCCAGCCTGAACTACATAGCAAGATCCTATCTCAAAAAGAACAAATGTAAACCCCTTTATTCTTTTACCTGTGGACATATAGTGCTAAGATTGATGTTTAACTTGGAACTGCCACATTTCTGAGTGCTTTTTTCTAATTTAACGTTAGTTTTAGAGCGGAAAATATCGATGCGAAAACCAAGAGAAGAGCTGGTTAAAAGAGGAGTTTTGTTAGAAGATCCTGAGCAGGGTGAGTTGTAAATGATTACCATAATGCCTGTCTGTGCACTTGTTCTTTGATTGGGTCTAAGTATTTGAAGTTTCTTTATTTGTATTGTCATTGCTGTAGTTGGGGTAGAGGGAAGTGCTTTTTAGGAGTTTTCTCTCTTCCAAGCTATGTTTTTAACTCTGCACTTAAGTGAAAGTGAAGGATCTTGGGACAAGCACCCTTGTTTCTCTGGAATACTTCCTCAGTTATGTGCCAGCTGCAATAGTAGATGATACTTCCTTTTTATAAAACCAAATTTTTCTTCATGCCCATATTGCTACCTTAATCTTGTTTGTCACAAAGATTTTGTTTTAATATTTTAATACTCATCATCAGTTTAGTAATGTCACAGTTTTTCTGATGTGTAGGGAGTTTTTTCTTAAGGTGTAACTTTTTTTTTTTTTTTTTTTTTTTTTTGGGTACTGGGGATCAAACTCAGGACCTATTGCTTGCCAGGCAGGTGTTTATGCTACGGAGCTATCTCCTGGCCTTTAATGTGTGACTTTCATGTAGCAGTTTAATATAAATATAAATTTAATGGTCCTAGGGAATGGACCCAGAGCTTTGCTCATGCCCAGTAACACCTGAATTACACCCCAATCCCTCATTCTTTTTTTCAATAACAGAAAGTAGGCTGGGGCTGGAGAGATGGCTCAGTGGTCTAAAGCACTTACTTGGAACAAGCTTGGCAAAGCACAGGGACCGCG
>NW_004524739.1:2383471-2388856 GCF_000260255.1 Octodon degus
AAGTAGGCTGGATGTGATGGCATACACCTCTAATCTCAGCACTTGGGAGGCTGAGGCAGGAGGATCATTGCAAGTTCAAGGCCAGCCTGGGCTACAAAGTAAGCCTAAGGCCAACCCAAACTGTGTAGTAAGACCCAGTTCAGAAAGACAAATAGTAATAGTGGTGGCAGTAGTAGTAGTAGTAGTAGTAGTAGAAAGTGTTGCCATATTTAGCTTTTTTACAAATAAGCTTTGTTACTTATTTGCCTTGGACTCTTCACTACTTTCAATCCAAACTCTACCCCTGATTGAAACCACCTGAAAAATGACACCGTGTGGCTTCCTGGGAGGAGGTGATAGGTCAGGTAGAAGGGATTGCTCTAGCCATCTCCCGGCCTACGAGAACTCAATGTGCAAACCTCCCAGAAACCCTAGGGATGGTAACATGATGTTACTATGTTAGTAGTCTGTATGAAAAGCAAAGGACAAGAGGGTAACTTGTGCCTATTCCCATGGCATGAGGAGATCAGAGAGTTTTTAGTCTTTCGTTAGTGTTTTCAGTTATCTCTTCCTAAGGAGTCTAGGAAACCTCTGCAGGAGCTAGGAATGTTTGTCCAGTTTTTCTCCATGAAACAATCTCACCATTTTCATTGCTATCGGTATTCATTAGAAGTCTTCCCACCTTTCCGGAGTTTAATTTAGAGGAAAAGCCATCATGTATATTATGTTTACTTTTTTTTTTTTATGTTTACTTTTGATCTATTTATCAATTCCATCCCATGTTCTCCATTCCTACCCTCAGTTAGCCTTTGCTGTTTCTTTGGTTTTGGTTTTAGTTTGGGATGAGGTTGGGTTAGCTTGAGTTGGGTTTTGAGACAGGGTCTCACTGTGTAATTCAGGCTGATGTTGATCTCCCTGTGTAGTCTAGGCTGACTTTGAACGCACAACAACCCTACCTCAGCCTCCTGCATGCTGAGATTACAGGCATGCACCACCATGCCCAGCTTTATTCATATATATTTTTTTCATTTATTTATGTATTTGATACAAAGTCTCATTACGCAGCTCAGACTCCTAGCGATCAGCACAGCATACAGTATCAGGGATTGAACCTGGGTTCTTGTGCTTCCCAGGCAGGCGCTTAGACCACCAAGCTATCTCCCCAGCCCTTCTCATGTTTGTTTGAATGGTAGTTCATTGTTGTTTGTCCTGTTCTAATCACTCTCAGCTTTCTAAGATGACCTTCTATAAAATGGATCTTATCTTCTACTTCTATGTCATCTTATTTCATACAGGATTCAGTCCAGGTTCCTTTACATGCTATTTGGTGTCCTTCATAGCTGAGTTCTTGCTTACCTTTCGAGTCCTACCCATAACCATTACTTACATGCAGCTATTATTCTGCCAGACCAAATGAACCACTTTCTGTGATGCTTTCCTAAACTCATTCCAACCTCAGGAGAATAGTTCATTCATTCCTATCATAATCCTTCAATCAGTCTAGCTCTTGAGCCAGGTAGCGACACACTCCTGTAATCCCAGCCCTCAGAAAACTGAGGCAGGAAGGTTGTCATGAGTTCAAGGCTAGCATGAACTACACAGTGAGTTTAAGGCCAGCCTGAACTATATAGCAAGACCCTGTCTCAAAAACAAACAAGCAAGCAAGAAAGAAAATGTGTCAATTTGTGTGTGTGTGCGTGTGTATATGCATGTGTGTATCTGTATCTTTTTTTTAAGTTTATTTATTGTGTGTGTGTGTGTGTGTGTGTGTGTGGCCAGCTCAGCCCACCAGGGAGTGGGGCGGGCTGGCATGTGGTGCTGGGGATCGAACTGCGGTCCCTGTGCTTTGCTAAGCTTGTTCTAAGTAGGTGCTTTAAACCACTGAGCCATCTCACCAGCCCGTGTATCTGTATCTTGACACTTTTTTTATCCATAGTGATTCTTAGTTTTATAGCAAGATAATTGGCATATAATGGGCAATAAGATGGTTATTAGAAAAAGGAATTATTTCCATTGTTACTAGAAAGTTCCAGGTATCTTAGGTGTAAAAATAAGCCAACATAGTAACAGGAGGACAGAGACTAAGAGTAATTAGAATCACCATCTTCTCCTTAACTATCCTGTTTCCTTCCCTTAGCTGTTTCCTCTTTCTCCCTGCAGGTGGTGAGGAACAAGGAAAGTTAAATCACACTGTACTGAAGAATGGCCATACCACCCCCGTAGGGAATCCCAGGGCTCCTAGTCCAGTCATAGTAGAGGGAGAGCCAGTAAAAACAGCAAGTGTTAAGGATTCTGTTCCGGAAGAAGACTTAAAGAAGCGGCTAGGTAAGAAACTGGATTCTTGAGTTAAAGAATCATGGACCAATTATATCCATCCTAGAAAAAAAAAAAAAAAAAAAAACCCTTATTCAGGGGGCCTGGCCCTAGCTCAGTCCTTTAAGTGGCTGCTTCCACAAAGCTGTCAGCCTCAGGTTGCTGGAGTTCGAACCTCACAACTCTCCCGCTGGCCAAAAGTGCCCTGAAGGCATTCGAGGAAGAAAAAAAAAACCCAATTATATCCATCCTTTCATCCTCTCCCTGTACCCCCTCCCTTGTTTTGATTTGCTTTATTTTTTTGGGGGGGGGGATTGGTTTATTGAGTTGTTATGAATTTTTGTGTTTATTTTTTTGAGACCGGGTCTCATAGGGGCCGGGAATATAGCTCAGTAGAATAAGCACTTGCCTGGCAAACACAAGGTCCTGAGTTCAATCCCCGGTACTGCAAAAAAAAAAAAAAATTACAGTGACTGTTTATCCTTTCCTGAGACAGGGTCTCACTATGTAGCTCAGGCTTAGCCTACTCATTGCAATCCTGCCTCAGCCTTCTGAGTGCTGGGATTACAAATGTGCACCACCACACCCAAATAATCGTTCTCTTTAACTCAGAGGTTTTCCAGAGAACAAGGAACAATAAAACTCAAGGGGAATTTCATTCTCCTTTAGAAATTATTTAACTACCTACAACTTTTTTTTTTTTAATTTGATACAGAGTCTCACTAGCAACTCAGACTCATAGTGATCCTCCTGTCTCAGCCTCCCCAGCACAGGGGTTACAGGTGTGTGCCTCCACACCTGGTTCTGGGGCAGTACCAGGGATCAAACTCCAGACCTTGGGCTTACCAGGCAGGCACTTATGCCACTGAGCTATCTCCCCAGCCCACTACCCACAACTTTTAATAGAATTTTCCTCCTCTTATTCTTACATTCATGAAATACTTAAATTCCTGATGATTAAGAAAAAAAAGTATCAGATTCTTATGGGACTTTTTTGGACTACATGTTTGTCTTTATTTTTAAAGGAATTTTGATGTGCCTCTTCCAGTAGGCTGGCTCGTATATAAAAATTACTGTTATAGTAAGCTTGTGATTATGTTTGTTAAGTATGTGGAGGATGGGAAACACTAACATTACTATACCCTGTAAACTAATCTAGAATTTAAATAATTGATGAAGATGCCCATAAATCAATAGATGCGTTTCTCATGTTACTGTCTTCTTTTCCAGATCATGCCTTTTATTACCCAGACTCAACTGGCAGCCAGCCTAATTCTGAAGCAGTCTCTCTTCCTGAGAATATGCCCAAACAGCCTCTATTACCTCCGAAAAGACCCTTGTCCTCATCTCATGAAGCAAGTGAAGGGCAAACAAAGGATATCACTTCTTCTGGCAGCATAAAGCCCATCTCCTCTACTTCTGTGTCCTCTACCACCGTAGCACCTGCTGCCACCACTGCTGCCACACACGTAACAAAAACTGTGAACTCCTTCACCGCTCCTTCCCCAGCACCCAGGACTCTGCCTGTTGGTCCTGCCAGCACAAACACTACTGCTATCCCAAGCCTTACTCATACTGTCCCTGCCAAGCAGCCCCCTGTCCCTCCCCCTAAGCCAGCGCACAGAAATAGCAACCCTGTCATTGGTAAGTAAGTCTTGGGAGTCTTATAGCTTTTGTTTTTTCTTTTATCTTGGAGTGGTTATTTTATCGGATAACTGCTACAGTATTGATTTTAGGATTTTTTTTTGTTTGATTGTGACAAGGTTTCTCAGTGTAGTCCAGGGTGGCCTCAAACTTGCATCAGTCTTCTTGCCTCAGCCTCCCTGGTGTCAAGATTATACAGTATTGATTCAATCTGTGAAAGAGTTCCATATTTTTCCCCCCTAATGTCCTCAATATAGAGGAAAGTTTTAAAATTGTGTGTGCCTATAATCCCAGCACTCAGGAGGCTGAAACAAGATTACCAAAAATTTGAGGACAAGCCTGTACTGCATAGAGAGACCTTATCTAAAAAGTAAAAATAAATAAATAAAAGACTGCTTTATAGGGCCAGCCAAATAGCTCAGCAGACTAAAGCACTTGCTTAGACAAAACGCAGCCACCTGGTGCCATCCCCACCATGCTGTGCCAGCCTCCCCCCAGGGCATGCTGAGACAGTAATTTGAGACTGGGCATGGTGGCCTGCATGCACCTGTAATTTCAGCTCTTGGGAGGCTGAAAACAGGTGGATCACTACAAGTCTATGTAGTGAGACCCTGTAGACTCTGTAGCCCCTGTACTAAAAAAAACCCAAACAAACAAAAAAAACAATGCTATACTTGGGGTTTTTTTTGGGGGGGAGGGTGTTCTCAGTACCAGGATTGAACTCAGGATCCTGTGCTTGCCAGGCAAGCACTTATTCTACTGAGCTATCTCCCCAGCCCAAACACTTTATATACTTGGAAAACTGGGTAAAGACTACAGCAGGTTTAATATATGTGGAATTCCCAGATAATTCCATGTGACACTTACTAAAAAAAATTAGAATACCACAAGGTATAATAGGTGAGGCAAACTGTCCAACTAAGAGTCTGTTTTTAATCTAGTTTGAATTTCCAGTTCCTTCATTAAGCAACACATAAGTAAGTCTAGTAGGTAAGAAGCTTATTTTATGGATGTCTGTGTAATTTGTGATTCAGTGGTTTAGTATCTTCATGGGAACTTCAAAATATATTATTTAAATTGTCCTAATAAAATCATTTTTATCTTGGGAGGGTTAAGAATGCTATTATTGTATTAAAATAAGTGATGGATAAAGAAAGAGGAGGTAATCGGTACATTTTTATGGGCTTACTAGATTTTTTTTTTTTTTTTTTGAGATAGTGTCTCACTGTGTTGTTCAGGTTGGCCTTGAGCTCACTTTGTAGCCCAGGCTGGTTTTGAACTCACAGTGATCCTCCTACCTCAGCCTCCTGAGTGCTAGGATTACAGACACCACCACATCCAGCCTTAGTAAATTTTTTACATTTACTTTATTTTTTTTTTATTTATTTTTTTAAATTTTTTTTTATTTGAGAGAGAAAGAGAGAGAGAGAGAGAGAGAGAGAGAGAGAG
>NW_004524739.1:2388956-2396282 GCF_000260255.1 Octodon degus
GCTGGGGGATTGAACCGCGGTCCCTGATGCTTTGCTAAGCTTGTTCTAAGTAGGTGCTTTAGACCACTGAGCCATCTCTCCAGCCCCTACATTTACTTTAAAGTCTTATTTAGGTCCATTTTTCTTTACTGAAAAGAAACGCAGGCATGGGGGCACATGCCTATAATACAGCACTTGGTAGGCTGAGGTATGAGGATCACAGTGAATTTTAGGCCACCCTGAGCTACATAGCATGCCCCTGTCAATAAATAAATAAATAAATAAATAAATAAATAAATAAATAAGTGAGTGAGTGAGTGAGTGAGTGAATGCACGCTTTCTTAGAGGAATCTTCAAGGAAGGGAAGGCAGGAGGGAACTCTAATGAGTACTTCAGAGCTAATAAAAAGTTTTCCAAAAGTACTGAGTTTACTACTGCTTAACATTCTTGTTATTGATTGAATGGATACAAAATGTATGTTCATTAAATACTTATGCTATATGACCAAGTTAGGAAAAGTGATTACAACCTTAAAAAACAAGCTCAGAACGTACTGTATGGCAGGTTAGAGTAGCTTGATGAAAACAGGATGAACATCGTTATTGTTATCATCAATTTGAGTAAATAGTGTCATGTTGACTTACCTCTAAGGAACTTGAGGAGCCTGCATGTGCTTTTTTCAAAAACACCTTGTGCTGTAGGATTTTATCTGATATGCAGGGCAATTAAAACATGAAGATGTTGTGACTCATTCAGAGTTACAACAAGTGAGAGGCAGAAACTCACCTCTCAGGTCCAGACCTCTGTTCTCTTCTCTCTGTTCTCAAACTGGTCTGGACTGGTGTTTATCAGGATCACCCCTACAGGGCTTATTAATACTTATGTTGCCTGACTAGCCTCTAGAGTTTCTGATTCAGTAAGTCTCAGGTAGAGTGGAGAACCTGTGTTCTGTAGGTCCCCAATAATGCCTATAGTGCTCTTCCAGGTCCCACTTGTTAGGACTTTTCTAGACCAATAAGGTTCCTCCCTTTCAGGTCATAGCAACATATAATACAGTGTGTGTATGATTCCCTGGGGTAAAACGCAGAAGCCACTCCTGGCCTTTGAATGCCTAGCCTAAAGCAATAAACATCAGCCCATGGCAGGTTCTTAGCAAGAGAAAAATAAATTCATTCACAGAGTTTTTATTAAAGCTACATAGATGGATTTAAGGGATTATACCTTATTTGTGAATTATGACCATCCTAATTCTTTTTTTCTTTTTTTAAAATAATTTTTGGTACAATTTTTGTACGATTTTTTGGTACAATTTAGGTACACATAATGACCATTTCATTATAGGGGATTTGTATCTGTGCATGATATATCTTGATTCCTATCCCATGACCATCTTTAATTTTTTGGTGCTGAAATGCCATTTCTTAGGGCTGAGGATATAGCTTAGTGGCCCAGGGCCTGCCTGGCAAATGCAAGGTTCTGAGTTTGATTTTCGGTACCCCAAAAAAAATAAATAAAATGCCGTTTCTTTCACAAAGGATTATGTTCATAAATTGTTTACTTAATAGCA
Organism: Octodon degus; assembly: GCF_000260255.1. Lineage (NCBI taxonomy): Eukaryota > Metazoa > Chordata > Mammalia > Rodentia > Octodontidae > Octodon > Octodon degus. The sequence goes on from NW_004524739.1 coordinate 2,390,503, forward strand.
TTCCTTATCTGGACATCTATAAAAATGACAACTTGGCTGGGGACGTAGCTCAGTGATGGAGTGCTTTAATAGCGTGCCAGAGGCCCTGGGTCAATCTCCATTACTGCCAAAAATGTCAACCTGAATTTAGTCAAAAATTACTTTGTTTTATTGAGATAAAGTCTAACTTTGTAGCCTAGGCTGTCCTCAAACTTGTATCCTCCTGCCTCAACCTGAGGATTTTGGGGGTAGGGGCTCAGGAAATTGCATTCACGACCTTGCACTTACCAGGCAGGTACTGTGCCACTGAGCTACATTCCTGACTCCGGAAGAACTTTTTAAAAGATTATATTTGTGTTTGAAATACAAACATTTGGAAACCACTGGTTGAGAAATACTATAGTCTTCTCATAGACATATCATGGAATACTAATAAGGAAGGACTGCCACACATAGCTGCACAGGTGTAGAAATTTTGTTTGTTTGTTTGTTTTTTTGGTACAAGTCTTGCTACACAGATTAGACTCATAGTGATCCTCCTGTCTCAGCCTATCCAGAGCTGGTATTACAAGCATGTGCCACCACACCCAGTTTTGATGGCCAGCGTGGCATACAGTACCGGGGATTGAACCCAGGTCTTTGTACTTGCCAGGCAGGCACTCAGACTGCTGAGTCAGCTCCTCAACCCAAGATGTAGAAAATTTATAATTCATCACAGGAACCCTCTGACATTTTTCTCAAGAACTAGATCAAAAGTTTAAATATTCAAATAAAGTCTTGTTGGGGACAAATTGCTTGCTTGCTTGCTTGCTTACTTGCTTGCTTGCTTGTTTTTTATTGTGCTAGTGATTAAACTCAGGGCCTTGCTGTCCCAGGCAAACACTCTACTATTGAGCTGCATCTCTAGCCCTCGGGGGTAAGTTCAGAGAAGCAGCAAGAATCTAGTCAACCCAAAAGTATTTCTTTTCATTCATCCTAAAATTCATAAAAATCATTTTTTATCTTTATATCCAGTGTTTTTCTACAATATTATTAAATTTTACTTATGGGCTGCACATGTAGCTTAGATTTAGAGAGCTTGACTAGCCTGAGCAAGGCCCTGTGTTTGATCCTGAGTAGTAACAAAAACAAAAACCAGGACTGAAGTGTGTCTTGGTGGTGGGCTACTTGCCTGGCATGCACAAAACTGGGTTCAACCCCCAGTACTGAGGAATTAAAAAAAAAAAAAAAAAAGTTAAATCTTTTACTTTGAATGGCCCCAGGGGCAGGGGAGATGGCTCAGTGGAATAAGCGCTTCCCTGGCAAGCGCAAGGGCCTGAGTTCGATCCCTGGTTCCGCAAAAAAAAAAAAAGAATGGCCCCAGTGGAATAGTATTTATAACAAATAATGTTTTATTTCAGGGAACCTTATGAAACCCATTTAGGAATAATTGAAAGAACTAAAATAATTTGGCTAGATGGTGATTAGAAGTTGGTGATCAGCCATGTGTGGTGGTGCCTGCCTAGAATCCCAGCATTCAGGAAGCTGAGACAGAAGGATCACTGCAGATTTGAGACCAGCCTAGGCTACAAAGTGAGTTCAAGCTAGCCTGAACTGTGTAGTGAAATCCTGTCTCAAACTGACAAAAAAAAAAAAAACAACATCTTGAGGCTGAGGCAGGATAATCACTGTCAGTTTGAGGCCAGCCAGGGCTACATAGTGAATTTATGGCCAGCCTGAATGACAGACACACTGAGAGACCCTGTCTCAAAAAAAAAAAAAAGAAAAAGAAAAAAGAAAAATTTGTCTCAAAATGGCCAGGGAAATGGCTCCGTGGAATAAGCGCTTCCCTGGCAAGTGCAAGGGCCTGAGTTCAATCCCCGGTTCCACAAAAAAATAAATAAATAAAAAATACCTGTCTCAAAAGAATTTGAAAGGTCTTTACTGGTAGTTCTGTAATAGCGCTATCTAGTTATTATTATCAGACTGTGGTAAGAATGCCCAATATGTTTTAATTTTTATCTGAATATTTAAATTTCCTAATGGAGTATTATTGTGCATAACGTTTTTTTTTGTTTTGTTTTGTTTTGTTTTTTGGCAGAACCGGGGATTGAACTGAGGCCCTTGCGCTTGCCAGGGAAGCACTTATTCCACTGAGCCATCTCCCCGGCCCCAAAGAACTGAGCTAAGGGGCAGGCCCCCTGTGCATAACTTTTTTATCAACTCTTTTTCTGTCCTTATTAACTTTATATCAACATCAAGTTACACAGTTGCTATATCTAACAGTGAAGTAAGATACCCATCAGAGTTTTCCTACACATATGTTCATTCTTATTCTACTTGCATAAATACACATTTTGTTTCAGGAATGAGAGAAATAAGAAATGTAAAGGTCTGGTATATAGCTCAGGGACACAGTGCCAGCATGGCAAGTGCAAAGTCCTGAGTTCAATTCCCAGTACCCACTCCCCCCCCAAAAAAATCAAAGTATATAATTTACTTAAAAGATCAAGATTAAGTTCTAATTTTAGGCCTGGACATGTCCTCAAAATATTGTAAAGCCATGTTAATTTGATATGTTTTTCTCTTTTTTTTCTAGCTGAACTATCCCAAGTAATAAACAGTGGCACATTATCAAAACCATCCCCACCCTTACCACCGAAGAGAGGCATTCCAACAACCTTAGTACCCACCTCAGAATCTGCCGCCACCTTCACCACAAAAACAAGTGATCAAAGAGAGAAGAGCACATGCTCTGTGGGCTCTGAACGACTACCGACAATCCCACCTCCTTCCCCATCCCCACCGCTGCCTACTCACAGACCTCCAGAACCTCCACGGTCTCCTCCAATGCCTGCTAAGACTTTGCAAGTTGTGCCACAAGTTGAGTTTCTGCCTTCTTTAGATCTGACCCTGGAGGTTCCCCAGCAGGAAGATCAGAAAAAGGAAGTCCCCAAGAGGATTCTGGACCAGAGCTTTGAGGAGCCCCACATACCCTCTAGGATACCCCCGCTCCCTCTACATGTTCGAATTCAGCAGGCTCTGACCAGCCCTCTTCCCATGACTCCTCCTTTGGAGGGCTCTCACAGAGCTCACTCACTGCTCTTTGAAAATAGTGACAACTTTTATGAAGATAGCAGTACCCTGGGTCGGACCAGGTCCCTTCCTATCACTATTGAAATGCTGAAAGTGTGAGTGCCTTTTAAGTTTGCCCCTAGTTTTTTCTTCTTTACTTTAGGTAGTCCAGAAAAAAATTACTTATAGGCCATGGTGACACATGCCTATAATCCCAGCATTCAGCAAACTGAGGCAGGAGCGTTGTTTCGAATTCAAGACCAGCCTGGGCTACAAAATGAGGTCAACGCAAGCCTGAACTACATAAGCTAATCCTTTCTCCAAACATAATAAGGGCCAGCCAGATAGCTTAGCAGACTAAAGCACTTGCTTAGAGAACAGTGACCAGGGTTCGATCCCTGGCATGCCGTGCTAGCCCAACTCCCAGGGCACACTGAGATGGCAATTTGAGGCTGGGCGTGGTGGCGCATGCCTGTAATCCTAGTGCTTGGGAAGCTGAAACCAGGAAGGGGCCATGGAGATGGCTCAGTAGAGTAAGCGCTTCCCTAGCAAGCTCAAGGGCCTGAGTTCCATGCCCGGTTCTGTCAAAAAAAAAAAAAAGCTGAAACCAGGAGAATCACTATGAGTGCAATATGTGTAGTAAGACCCTATAGACTCTATACTAAAATACATAAAAAATAAATAAAAAGACTAAATGAATAGGGCCAGGGAGATAGCTTAGGCATAAGTGCCTGCCTAGCAAGTGTAAGGTTCTGAGTTTGATCCCTGGTACCAATAAATAGGAAAAAAAAATTTCAAAACAAGATAATAGGGCCAGGGAGATGGCTCAGTGGAATAAGTGCTTCCCTGGCAAGCGCAAGGGCCTGAGTTCAATCCCTGGTTCCGCAAAAAAAAAAAAAAAAAAAAAGATCATAGTGTGACAATGGTTAATACATTGTATATTGTTATCTTTAACTTAGTTATTCAAAGTACAAGATATAGGCATTTAATTTTCCAAATAATGTTAGTGCAAATCTTTTCAATGAACCAAGAGAAATTAGAAGTGTTAACATCTTAACTATTTTTTGTGTGTGTGTTGTTGTTGTTTAGTATTTTTTTATTTATTTGTGTGTGTGTGTGTGTGTGTGTGTGTGTGCGCGTGTGTGTGTGGCCAGTTCAGTCCACCAGGGGGCGGGGCTGGCTGGCATGTGGTGCTGGGGGATTGAACCGTGGTCCCTGTGTTTTTTTGTGAAACTTGTTCTAAGTAGGTGCTTTAGACCACTGAGCCATCTCACCAGCCCCAGTGTTGTTGTTGTTAATGCTGCTGCTTTTCACTTTTCTCCTTTCTCCCATCCCAGTCTCTCTTTCCTTTTGAAATTTCTTCCCACTTTATAATATCTCTTATACATTTTGGATCTTATTTACTCTTTCAGCTTCTCACACTAGGGGGAGACAATACAGTGTTTGCACATGTGAGTTGTTTATTTCATTTATGAATATGGTCTCAAGTTGCATCCATTTATCTATAAAAATCTCCAGTTATTCTTTTTTTTTTTTTTTTTTTGGTGGAACCAGGGATTGAACTCAGGCCCTTGCGCTTGCCAGGGAAACACTTTATTCCACTGAGCCATCTCCCCAGCCCCTTTCCAGTTATTCTTTATGGCTGAATAGAACTTTATTGTATAAAAAGATCATAACTTTTTATCCATTCCTCATTTGATGGTCATTTGGGTTGTTTCCAAATCTAGGTATTACAATTTGTGCTGCTATAAACATGGGTGCACATATATTGTGGTAATATGATGTTTTTAATTCTTCTGGAAAGATACCCAGCAGAGGAATAGCTGGGTCAAATGGGACCTCCAATCCTAGATTTTTGAGGAATCTCCACATTGATTTCCACAGTGGTTGGACCAGTCTGCATACCCACCAGCGGTGAAGAAGGTTCCTTTTTCCCTACAGCCCCACCAAAATTTTGTAGTGGTTGATTTCTTGATAATAGCCATTCTTTCTAAGTTGAGATGGAATCTCAGTGTTATTTTAATTTACATCTCTCAAATGACAGTGATGTTTAACATTTTTTCATATATTTATTTACCATCTGTTTTTCTTCATCTGAGAAGTATATTCATCTCAGATGCCCTTTTTTTTTTTTTTTTTTTTTTTTTTTTTCAGAACCGGGGATTGAACTCAGGCCTTTGTGCTTGCCAGAGATCATTTTTGGATTGAGTCTTTAAATTTGGGAGGTCTGATATTTTATACTTCTTTTATATGTTCTCAGTAGTAATCCTTTGAGGAACAACTGGCAAACATTTTTTCCCATATTATGGGTTATCTATTTGTGGTGGTTTCTCTTGCTGTGCAAAAGCTTTTTAATAAGATTAGAATTTTATTCATAAAGTCTTTGCCTACACCAGTGTCTTCAAGAGTTTTACATATTCTATTTTCCAGCAGATCTAATGTTTTTGTTTTAATATTTAGATCTCTGATCCATTTTGAATTTAATTTAATGCATGATGAAAGATAAGGGTCCAATTTTAATCTGCCTTATGCAGAACCAGTAAAACCATGATTTCTGTAAGATTTTCTTTGTTAAATGGAAACTTCCAAAGTAACATAAAAGTTATGTTTACATATATATAAATGAAGACTAGGTGTGGTTGCACACACCTGTAATCCCAGAGCTTGAGAGACTGAAAACAGGATCACTACACATCTGATCTACATAGTGAGACCCTGTACTAAATACTATATATATATATATATAT
>NW_004524739.1:2396382-2406882 GCF_000260255.1 Octodon degus
CAGTAGAATAAGCACCTGCCTGGCAAGCACAGGGTCCTGAGTTCAATCCTGGTACTGCAAAAGAAAAAGAGGATTTTTTTTTTAATAGGTTTATTTTATCAATCAGATTTTGGTACATTTTAGATATACATAATGATCACATGCATCATAGAGAATTTATACCTGTACATGATATATAACTTTTTTCTCCATTCCCCTCCCCTCCCTTCAACCCCTCACCTCTCCAATTACAAAAGCTTTGTTTCCATATCTCCTTTTCTCTCTCTTTTTTCAAACCCCAGCTGTAGCACTTCTAGTATACAGTATTATATGCTACTGAGCCTTTGTTTTTAGTTATTTTATCTGTAAATTAAAATAGCATGTTTGTGGGGTGATGAGGACAAAATTAGATTCTGGAAAGCACCTAATAACTGGTAGAACTGGGATTTGTACCTGGAGCTTTTTTTTTTTTTTTTTTTCCGATATATTTTTTTTTCAAAATTTTATTGATAAACAGATAGCAATAAGACAGTTTCAAATCAAATCAGTAGTACAGTTTCAATAACACACTGCATATATTCTTCTTAGTGGTTAATTGCTGTATAAGATGCAGACTTGAGATCCTATTTACAAACACCATTAGAACAAATCATTCTATTCATTAAGAGAATGTAACTATATAAATATCCTAACTACTTTGAATACACAGATACAAAATGGACATTCATCTGTATACCTCTTTTTTTCTAAGTGTACCTGGAGCTTTTTAGATTAATAGTTACTTAAAAGTTTCTCAACAAGATATTTAGTTATGGGAAGGATTTGTAAGTTACTTTGTTAATGGACTTTGCCATAGATATTCCAACCCTTTGTCTTTCATATCAGTTATCCTCTAGTTTCTGAAATATAAATATGTTCATTTGCTAGTCCAGATGATGAAGAAGAGGAGCAAGCCTGCCCATTGACATTTGTTGAAGATGTGACATCTACCTCAGTTCCTCAACTCCCACAGTGTCTGCAGGAGGAACAAGAAGAAAAGGAGAGTGACTCAGACTCAGAAGGTCCCATTCATTACCGAGATGAAGAAGAGGATGAAGATGAAAGCCTTCAAAGTAAGAAAGGGAAGAAAAAGCAAAAGAAAATTCTTTTATAGAAAAAGCTATTTCTTGGTCTTAGCAAGTGTGGAATGAATGAAAACAAAACATCTTCTTCCCTGGAGTTGGTCATCTGATTCATTGTTCTTGTGCCACTGTGAAGGACTCCTTGTCCCTGCTACCATCCCTGTGTTAAAACAAACCAGGAGAGGTTGCCAAGTACATTGAGTCATTTGGGTTTTTGTTTCCTTCTATTTCAAACCTATTCACCCAGGAGATAGTGGTATAGTTCAGTAGTAGTAGATCTTGTTCTTAGCCTGCCGAAGGCTCTAGATTCAGTTAGGAAGGCAAGAAGCTCCCCTTAAAATATTAGACAATATTTCCAGATGTGATGGGGCATACCCGTAATCTCAGCATGCAGGAGGATAAGAAAGGAAGATTGCCACCAGGCCCAGGCTACACTAAGTTTAAGGGCAGCCTGAACTAGCAAGACCCTGTCTAAAATATAAATATGTGACAATGTAGAGTAGAGAAAAGCTGGCAGATGTGTTAAAGTAAAAAAATCAAAAAGTATGCATCTAGGGGCCGGGGAGATGGCTCAGTGGAATAAGCACTTCCCTGGCAAGCGCAAGGGCGTGAGTTCAATCCCCGGTTCCTCAAAAAAAAAAAAAAAAAGTAAAAAGTATGCATCTAATGACAAAGGGAAAATAAATGTGTTCATAATCACAAAGTGTTGTAAATAATGGAATCCTGATTCCCAAATGTGGTAAAACAGCTTTAAAAATATATAGTTCGAGCCAGGGATTTAGCTGGATGAAGTAGCACCTACCTGGCAAGCATGAGATCCTGAGTTTGATTCCTGGTACCCAAAAAAAGGTTAAATCCCACCCTTGAAAGGCTGGGGCAGGAGGATTGCAAATTAAAGGTCACTGTAGGATACATTGTGAGTTCAAAGCCAGCCTGAACTACACAGGGGAGACCCTGTTAAAAAGTAAAAACAAACAACAATAATAAAACATACATTAGCAGGCTCAATGGCATGCACCTTTAGTCCCAGCTCTTCAGGAGGCTGTGCCCAGAAGATCAGTTAACCCAGGAGATAAAGACTATCCTTGGGCTGGCGAGATGGCTCAGTGGTCTAAAGCACCTACTTGGAACAAGCTTGGTAAAGCACAGGGACCGTGGTTTGATCCCCCAGCACCACACGCCAGCCAGCCCCGCCCCCTGGTGGGCTGAGCTGGCCACACACACAATAAATAAATAAATAAATAAATAAATGTTAAAAAAAAAAAAAAAGACTATCCTTGACAGGGACATATTTCAGCAGTGCAGTGCCTACCTGGCAAGGGTGTTTAATTCCCAGTACCAAAAAAGACCAGCTTCAGTAATGTTGAGGCCCCAATCATCCAATCAGTACATAAGTTGAAAGTAAGATGTTTTAATGTGAATAGTCCCCCCCAACCGTTTTTTTAAAATTATTTTTTAATATTTATTTATTATTTATTTATTTGGTACAGGGTCTCACTATGCAGCTTGCACTCAGTGATCCTCTTGTCTCAGCCTCGCTAGCCAGTGCCTGGGGTTCTGGGGCTGGCACGGCATGTGGTACCAGGGATCAAACACGGGTCCTAGAACTTGCCATGAAGGTGCTTTGACTGCCGAGTTATCTCCCCAACCCCTCGCCTGCTTTTTTGACAGTCTTGCTATACTGTTGAGCTTGGCCTTGAACTCACCATGTAGTTCAGCCTAGCCTCAAATTCACGGTGATCCTCCTACCTCAGCCTCCCAAGTGCTAGGATTACACAGGTGCCCCACAACACCTAACAAGTATAAAGCTTTTATGTTTTAATTCAGAGAACTGTCTCTTGCTTACATTTTCTTTCCTGTAACAATGTTACTAACGAGAAACTATATGGCTGGTAGAATTGAGAAGGAATCTTTTGCCCATGGCAGCAAAATAGGCAAATGACTGAAGTTATTTTTAGATCCCTTTACCCTGATCCCTTCTCTGCATTTGGTTGGATCATTTGAAGCAAAGTAGAAAACTGGGAGTTGTTCAGTCAGACTCTTGCTCTGTCCTTTGGTTGGCTTCAAGCTTCTACATTTTTTTCTTCGCCTTCTACAAAGGTGCCCTGGCCAACAAGGTGAAGAGGAAAGACACACTGGCAATGAAGTTGAGCCACAGGCCCAGTGATCCAGAGTTGAACTTGACTTCTTGGCCTTGTAAAAGCAAGGAGGAGTGGAATGAAATACGGCACCAGATTGGGAACACATTGATCCGGTAGGCCTTTGCTCACTGGATTTGGTTTGATTATGCTGGTATGTGTTAGATGCTTGCTTTGTGGCAGAGCATGCATTATCCCTTTTATTTTCAGTGTAATTTTTAATAATAAAAATTAGAAACAAGATGACTCAGTGGAATAAACGCTTCCCTGGCAAGCGCAAGGGCCTGAGTTCAATCCCTGGTTCCGCCAAAAAAAAATTAGAAATAGATATCCTCTATAAATTTTAAAATTAAGGAATTAACACTTCAATCTTTAAATTGTAGGTAAAACATTAGGTTTTGCAGCAGTTGCTAAGGAAGTTAGGATAGCAACTCGTACAGTTTTTATTCACTGGCTAAAGCATTGAAAGCCAACCCCATCAACACACCCATAGTATTTCTTATATGTATTTCACATGTTCCATGTAACAGCTTCCTTTCAGAATGTTAATACCTTTTTCAAATCAACTAGAACCAAAATTGTAGAAAAATTAAATACAATGTGCTTTCCTACATGTTAAATGCATACCTGAAGAAGTCCAAGTATATATGCAGGAATTTGCCTGGCACAGGTATTCTTCCAGTAGAGAAAGGATGAGAAGTGTAACTCTTGGGTGGGTCTCTGCAAAATAACTTAGTGAAGATGTCCGTTAATTAAAATACATTTTTCTTTCCTACTTTAAACACCTGGCTTTATTGTTTATGCAGCATCTAGAGATGTTTGCACCCTTGTCTTTCAGTAGACACCTTTTGGATCCTAAACCATTATCTATGACTTCTTTACTTATAAACACAGTGCCAATTTGAATTATCTGTCTGGTCTGAGTATGCTGAAATTAAGGGCAATTAGAAGGAAGAAAGTAGAAGTCTCTCCTTGTTCTAACAGTGTCCATAACTCAGAAGTCACCAATGTAGAAGTCAGTTTGGTAGATGTACTTGAGACCATGGCGTCCAAAAGGTCTTAGGGGAAGATGGCAGGTCTGGCCCTTCCCATTTAAAGCAGAGATTTGGTATCTGTAATTATATATGTATATTTACTCATTCATTCATTTTGTTTAAGAAAATTTTGAACTTACAGAAAAGTTAAAAATACATACACTTGGGGCTGGAGAGATGGCTCAGTGGTCTAAAGCACCTACTTGGAACAAGCTTGGCAAAGCACAGGGACCACGGTTCAATCCTCCAGCACCACATGCCAGCCAGCCCCGCCCCCTGGTGGGCTGAGCTGGCCACACACACACACACACACACACACACACACACACACATAAATAAAATAAATTAAAAAAAAAACATTAAAAAAAAAAATACATACACTTTTCACCTAGAAGTGTTAACAGTTCCATGTTTGCTTTAGTGGTTATTGTGTTCACTTTCCCTGTACATGTATACAGTCCTGTTTCTGTTTCCTAAAACCATTTTGAAAACTGCAAACATTGTAATTCTTTATTCCTAAATACTTCAGCATGTGATCTTGTAGGAAAGACATTCTGTTACATACATATTTTTATTTAGTGTACCATCTATATTCAATTTCATGCAACATCCCAATAATATCTAGTTTTTTGTTTTTATAGTAGTGGGGATTATAAGAATGAGTTATACTTCTTATCCTTTTTTTATTGGAAGAACATCTGTCCCGGCTCACTAAGTGAGCACTCTACCACTGAGCAATATCCTGATCCCTTTTGGGATGTTTTATGGTTTTTGGTTTTTGAGACAGTATCACTCTGTAGTGCAGGCTGGCCTTGAACTCACTGTGTAGCCCAGGCTCACCTCAAACTCATGGCAACTCTCCTGCCTCAGCCTCCTAAGTTCTGAGATGACAAACATGTGCCACCATTCCTGGCTCCTTTTTGTTTTGGTTTTCATTTTCATTTTTTTTGACATAGTCTTTATAAACATTATAGGCTAGCCTGTAACTCAGAAATGTTCCTGCCTCAGGCCTGGGGAGATGGCTCAGTAGAATAAGCGCTTCCCTGGCAAGTGCAAGGGTCTGTGTTCAATCCCCGGTTCCGCAAAAAAAAAAAAAATGTTCCTGCCTCAACCTCCCAAAGGCTGGGATTATAACCATGTACCTCTCTGACCCCTCCCCCCCCCCCCCGGGATTTTTTACTATGATGTGAGAGGACTGATTGATTATATTTTTCCATTTTTTTTATTAGTGCTTAATGATTATACAGATTCATGAGTTTCACTCTGGCACATTATATGCTCACAACATACTTTAACCATGTCCATCACCTTCCTTGATCCCCTCAGAGGGTTTAATTGTGTATTTATTCAGTTGGTTTTTGTTGGGTTTTTTTTAAAGACAGGGTCTTCCTGTGTACCCCATGCAGGATTGGAATTCACTCTTTATGCCCAGGCTAATCTTTTTATTGTTTTGGTTTTGATTGTCTGACAACCAGGATCTTCCTGTGCAGTCCAGGTTGGTCTCACAATGACCCTCCTGCCTCAACCTCCCAAATACTGGGGTTACTGGACTGTCCCCCTCATCTAACTTAACTAAAATAATTTTGAACTCGTGATCCTCCTGCCTTGGCTGGGATTGTAGGCATGTGCTGCCACACTCAGCAAGTCTGACCTTTTTGGTAGAAACAGTTCATTAAAGTCAGGACTAGAGCTAGAATCCTGGCTTCCTATGTGTAATATGCATGTTAGAACTTTTGATGTGTAAACTGTGTCATAATGATCAGAGAAGTGGCCTGGATGTGGTGCCATACACCTGTAATCCCAGCACTCAGGAAGAGGATCACTACCAGTTTGAAGCCAGAATGGACTACATAGTGAGTTCGTGCCCAGTCTGAACTGTGTATATATGGTAAGACCATGTTTCAAGTAGTCAATAATAATCAAAAAGTAAATAAAATGTATTTGAAAAAAATTTTTAGTAATTAATACAAACTATGGCCCACAAATCCTTGTAAGCATGATTGAGCAGCGTTTTGTCTTATTTTGTTATTTTTTTGAGACAGGATCTCACTATATAGCCAAACTGGCCTGGAACTTGAGGCATCTTGTGAGCCTCCCAAGTGCTCACAGGTGTGTGCTACCATATGCCCAGCCTGCTTGGGCAGTTTAACATAAATACCCTTATTTACCTCCTCTAGGCGGCTGAGTCAAAGACCCACACCGGAAGAACTGGAACAGCGCAACATACTACAACGTGAGTTCAGCTAGGGAAGTCAAGTTTACAGATTTTTTTTTTTTTATTACTTCTGTTTATATGAGAGAAAAAAAAAAATTGCTGTAAGAACCAAGGGGAGAGTGTTCCAGCTGGAGAAGAATATCCTTCCACTGAGGGAACAGAATTCCCCCAAGCTTCCTATGGAAGATGTTATCAGGATATTGTTTAGTGTACACTGATATTCCGGAAATTTTTGTTGTAATTTCTCATAGTATTCTGGGACTGCCTTGGGTATCTCAGAGCATTTGACAACGTGTGGGATGTGTAACCCACTTGGTTGTCTTTGAGTAACAATATAAATCCCAGTATCAGAGTTTTCCTGCTGCCGCTCTCTTCCTCCCAAGGACTGGGAATACAGTTGTCCACCACCACATGGGCTTTTAAGGCATTCAACCTTGTATTTAATTTGTTGTCTGTGTACATATATAATAATTTCCTAGAATAGTGTTCTAGTACAAATTTGATTTGTTTTTCCAAAATTTAGTACGACATTTGGCCTTAAAAGCTTCCTCACTGGAGAGCTTTAGACTTCCCTGGGGTTGTTTGTGCACATGCTAAGTCTAACCAATCCAATACTTACTCTCTTAACACTATTCGGATGTGCACACTTTAGTGCATTTTAAAGTGCAGGTGCCTTTATAAACACATCATACAGATCTTGGTGTGGTCTCCATTGTTCGTTCTCACTCTTGAGCAATATTCTACAGACTTTTCTTTAAAGGGCTCATAGTAAATATTTTCAGCTTTGTAGACCAGGAAGCAAATGTAAAGACAATTGTTTGTAGTTATAAAACTGTGTAGGTGTGGGATAAAAAATAATAAAAATTAAAACTTAAAAATTTTTATAAGGGGCCGGGGAGACGGCTCAGTGGAATAAGCGCTTCCCTGGCAAGCGCAAGGACCTGAGTTCAATCCCTGGTTCCGCAAAAAAAAAAAAAAAAAAAATTTATGACTGGGCTGGGGAGATAGCTCAGGGCCAGGAAGATAGCTCAGTAGAATAAGCACTTGCCTGGCAAGTACAAGGCCCCGAGTTCAATCCCCAGTACCACAAAAAAAAAAAAAAAAAATTATGACCCATCTTAGCTCATGAGCAGTATAAATATAGGCAACTAGATCAACTTGGTGCAAATATGTTGCTGTCTTATTTGAATACACCAACTAACAAAAGCTGGCTTGCTTAGTCATTTCCAAAGGTACTTTATTTTTATTTAGACCTACAAGAAATATCTGTGCTGAAATTATTAAAATTTTTAATATTCAAGTTGTCATTGTGAATTAATATTTTTTCTTTCTGCCAACTAGCTAAAAATGAAGCTGATCGGCAGGCAGAAAAACGAGAGATAAAACGTCGGCTCACTAGAAAGGTACTGCTTCTTGGTTTTTTCAGTCAGTCTGTGTGTCCTATATTTGGATGATGTGTTTGACTGGAAATAAATAAACTTGAGCCGGGGAGATACCTCAGTAGAATAAGCGCTTGCCAGGCAAAGGCCCGAGTTCAATCCCCGGTTCCGCAAAATACATAAACTTGTCTATGGTGCCATCAATTGCTATGAAAATAAATATATAGAAAATTATACTTTATCAAGAACTTTCGGGGCTGGGAGATGGCTCGGTGGAATAAGCACTTCCCTGGCAAGCGCATGGGCCTGAGTTCAATCCCCGGTTCCACCAAATAAAAAACAAACCCAAGGGCTGGGGAGATGGCTCAGTGGAATAAGCGCTTCCAGGCAATCATAAGGGCCTGAATTCAGTCCCCAGTTCAGAAAAAAAAAAAAAAAAAAAAAAAAAAACTTGGTAGGGGTTTGGATTTTGGGGTTGTTTCTTTGTTTGTTTATATATTTGGTACAGAGTCTCACTATGCAGCTCAGACTTGTAGTGACCTCCTGTTTTCATCCTCCCCAGCACTGGATTACAGGCCCCGTCTCAGGGGCCTGCTTAATGCACTGGGGGTGGGGCATGGCATGTGGTACCTGATCAAACCCAGTCCCTGCTCTTGTCTAAGCAGGAGCTTAGTCTGCTCAGCTATCTCACTGGCCCTGGTTTTTAGGCTTTTCGAGACAAGGTCTCACTAAGTAGCCTAGGCTGACCTCAAACTTGTGGCAGTCCTCCTACCTCAGCCTCCCAAGTGCGGGGATTACAGTTGTGTGCCACCACCACCTGGCTTCATTTTTAATATTTTTAAAAGGCCTGAAAAAAAATAAAATAAAGGCCTGGCACAAGAAAGTTTTTTGTTTGTTTGTTTTTCTGGCACAAGAAGTTTTTTTGATAAATTTTGACCTTTTATTTCATAGACATAGGATTATTTTTTTTTAATTTTTAAATTTTTTTGTATTTTAGGGAAGGGTCTACAGGGTGTTTAGGGTCTCACTACTAGACCAACTCATAGTGATTCTCCTATTTACAGCCTCCCAAGAGCTGGGATTACAGGCATGCGCCACCACGCCCAATCTCAATCACCCTCTCAACATGCCCTGGGATCAGGGCCGGCACAAAGGCATGGGATTGAACCCTGGCCCCTGCACCTGTTTGCTGGGACTTTAATCTGCTGATCTATTTGGTCAGCCCTAGACCTAGGATTATGATGTAGATAGACTAAGACTTGGTGGGGTTTTTTGCCCACAAGGTGGTGCAAGCCTTTAATCCCAGAACCTGTCTCAAAAAACAAAAACATAGAACTTGGTATGTATCTTTGTTTCAGAATTTTGGGGTTGGTTTGATTTTTTTTTTTTTTTTTTTTTTTGTACTGGGGATTGAACTCAGGACCTTGTGCTTGCCAAGCAAGCACTTCTTCTACTGAGCTATCTCCCCAGCCCTGATGTGTATTGATTTGGTTTGAGTCCCCTCCTCCCCACATACTTAGGGCCTACATAACCAGATCTCCAGCTGATTTACATGTGTATTAAAATTTAAATTTTTGTTTTGTTTTGTTTTTGTCTTTTTGAGACAGGGTATCACTGTGCAGTTTAGGCTGAGATCATTTTTTTGTTGTTGTTGTTGTTTTGGCAAAACCAGGGATTGAACTCAGGCCCTGCGCTTGCTGGGGAAGCACTTATTCCACTGAGCCATCTCCCTGGCCCCCATGTGTATTAAAATTTAAGAAGCACTGGATTATAGCAGTATTTCTCAGTCTTAACTATGCAGTGAAAGGGCCGGCCAAATAGCTCGGTGGATTAAAGTGCCTGCAAGCAGGTGCAAGGGTCAGGGGTTCAATACCTGGGCCTACCATGCCAGCCCGGCCCCTGGGGTGTGCCGAGACGGTAACTGAGTCTGGTGGCACAGGCCTGTAATCCCAGCTCTTGGGAGGCTGTAAACAGCCAAATCACTATGAGCCTGATCACTAGTAGTGAGACCCTGAACACCCTGTAGACCCTTCCCTAAAACACACACACACACACAAAAAAAAAAAGGATAGAAGAAGACAAAAATCTCTTAATACCCATAAGTCTCTGGGACTGGGATCCAGAAACTAATTATGGTTGAAGACCCATGTTTGGTGAAGATTAAAAGTAATCTTAATGAATAATTGAACCATTTACTACCATGGTGAACTAAGAAGCTTCTTTCTTTCAGCTTAGTCAAAGGCCAACTGTGGCTGAACTTCTTGCCAGGAAGATTCTAAGATTTAATGAATATGTGGAGGTGACAGATGCTCAAGATTATGATCGGCGAGCTGACAAACCTTGGACCAAGCTGACGCCTGCTGATAAGGTTACTATACAATGCTTACATGCTTTCTCGTTCTCTCTCTCTCTCTCTCTCTCTCTCTCTCTCTCTCTCTCTCTCCCCCCCCTTTTCTTCCTTGCCTCTCTTCCTCCCTCCCTTCCCTCCCTTCCTTCCTCCCTCTCTCCTTTCTTTGAACAATGCGAGATCCTGATTAGAAAAGGAAGCCATGGGGGCCAGGGAGATGGCTCAGTAGAATTAAGTGCTTCCCTGGCAAGCACAAGGGCCTGAGTTCAATCCCCAGTTCAGCAAAA
>NW_004524739.1:2409055-2412308 GCF_000260255.1 Octodon degus
TAGGTGCTTTAGACCACTGAGCCATCTCTCCAGCCCCCTGCTTTCCTTTTACTTGTATTATACCTTTCTATTTGCATTTCTTCTTTTGAGTTCTTATACTAGGGAAACTATACAATATTTCCACATGTGTGAAGTGTGTTTTTGTTTTTTTTTTTTTTAATTTTGTGTGTGTGTGTGTGTGTGTGTGGCCAGCTCAGCCCACCAGGAGGCGGGGCTGGCTGGCATGTGGTGCTGGGGGTTTGTACCGCGGTCCCTGTGCTTTGCTAAGCTTGTTCTAAGTAGGTGTGTTAGACCACTGAGCCATCTCACCAGCCCCGTGAAGTGTGTTTAATGGCAGACTGAACTACATATTATGATCCTATCTCAGGAATAGAAAAAAAAACCCAAAATACCTAGAAGCAAATAAAACACCTTTTGGGGTTTGGGGGGACTTTTGGTTGGTTGGTTTTGAGATAGTGTCTCACTCAATATAGTTTAGACTGATTTTCAGCTCACTATGTGGCCCAGACAGGGCTCAAACTTGTGTGATCCTCCTGCCTCAGCCTCTCAAGTACTAAGATTATAGACATGCACCACCATACACCATTATTTTGTCTATTCTGAAACAGGGTCTCATTAAGTTGCTAAGTTAGCAAGCTTGAACTTGTGATCTTCCTGCCTCTGCCATCATGCCCAGCTCAGATTTTGTTGTTGTTGTTGTTGTTGTTAGTGCTAGGGGTCAAAACAGTGGCATTATACATATTAGGCACATGCTCTACCTAGTGAGCTACGCTGTTTATTTTGTTGTTGTCATTGTTTTTAATTTTTATTTATTTGGTACAGGGTCTCACTATGCATCTCAGACTCGTAGTGATCCTCCTGTCTCAGCCTCCCCAGTGCTGGAATCACAGTGGTGTGCCACCATACCCAGGTGGCACAGCATGCAGTGCTGGGGATTGAACCCAGGTTTTGCGCTTGCCAGACAGGTGCTTAGATCACTGAGCTATCTCCCCAGCTCTGTTGTTGTTTTGAGACAGTATTTCAGTATTTAGTCCAGGCTGGCCTTAAACTCATTATGTAACCTATGCTGGGCTGGAAGTCTTTTGACAGTTCTCCTGCCTCCCAAGTGCAGGGATAATAGGCATGTGCTACCACACCCAGCATAAAACACTTTTTTTTGGCAGCTGTTCAGTTTTTATTGACCATGTTACAAAATGAGGTTTAGTCAGAAAGACCAGATTCCATGTCATCACCCTCAGATTCTTCCTTCTTTGCTTCCACTGTCTTCTCAGCTGGTGCAGTTACAGTGGAGGGGGCAGGGCCTCCTACAGGTGCAGCACCAGCTGGAGGAGCAGGTCCCCCACCCCTACATTGCAGGTGAGGCTCCCATTGTTGACACTGGCCAGGGCCTTTGCACACAAGCAAGGTTAGAAAGATTCAACGCCAGTTGCTTTAATGAGGCATTGATATTACCCTCCTTGACAGTCACCTAGTTGTTGTGCAAGATAAGGGCAGAGTGTAGGTGTAGGTGAGCTCAGAGACAGAGGCCAGGGTGCGGGCTGCTGGGCATGGTGCCAGTCAACAGAGGAAGGGCCTCACCCCACCACAGCCTTCCCTCCCCCAGAAAAACTGAGTACCTTGGTGGCACATTTTTAATGGAGCCAATATTTGGAGGGAGTTCACATGGTAAATTTTAATAGTTATGCATAGCTTACTTCTGTGTTGGGAAAAAAAATTATATGCTATGAAAACTATAAAAGCTATAATTTCTTTATTTTGAATTTTTTCATTTAATTTGAGTGTCATGTTTATTATGAGATGAATAGTATCAGGGACGGGCCGGGGAGATAGCTCAGTAGAATAAGCGTTTGCCTGGCAAGCACAAGGGTCTGAGTTCAATCCCCAGTTCCACAAAAAAAAAAAAAAAAAAAAAATAGTATCAGGGAAAGTGATATGAATTAGACTCAGAGCAGTGCTCAATGTGTTGACCTCATTTCTTTCCTCCCTCAGTTGCTCTTACGGGGTTGCAGTTACTCTCGAAGTACAGAGATTACATAGGAGTACTGCAGCGGACAGAAGATGATAACATCTTTTTATTTTTTATTCTACAGGCTGCCATAAGAAAAGAATTAAATGAGTTTAAAAGCTCAGAGATGGAGGTTCATGAAGACAGCAAACATTTCACACGGTAAGACCCCAAAAGACTCAAATACTAGCAGCTAAGTTAAAATTCTCCAAACACATATATGGGAGTTATTCACATACAGAGGTCTGATGATATCATTAAAAGGAAGTGATGACTGCAGTACATTCAGAGAAAACAAGAGGCAGTAGTAAATGCCTTCCCTGAGATTGGCTTTTTTTTTTGGCTGACTCAGGCTGCCTTAAGGGTGGGTCTGGTGTGGCTGGTGGAGCTAGAGATTGAAATACATTTCCTTGCACCTCACTGGGTTCCTAAGCAGGCGCTTAAACAACTGAGCTAACCGGCAAGCCCCGAGTTTGCATTTTATGTATAAGATGTGATCAAAGCATATGGTGGATACTAAAATTTTTTTAAATGTAATACAATAAAAGACACATTAGGCCGGCACCTGTAATCCCAGCACTGGAGAGACAGATGAGAGGGCCGCTATGAGTTCAAGGCCAATCTGTACTATGTTGTAAGACCCTATCTCAAAAAATAAGTACAGGGCCAGGGAGATAGCTAAGTAGAATAAGCACTTGCCTGCCAAGTGCAGGGTCCTGAGTTCAATTCCCAGTACCACAAGAAAATAATAATAATAATAATAAAATAAAGTAGAATAATAAGTACATAAAAGGCCAGGCATAGTGGTGCATGCTTATGGTCTCAGCACTTGGGAAGCTGAGGCAGGAGGATCACTGCAAGTTCAAGGCCACCCTGGGCTATATAATGAGTTCAAGGCAGCTTGAAACCCTTCACAAAAAAAAAACAAAAATAGGGACTGGGAAGATAACTAAGGGTCTAAGCACCTGCCTGGCAAGCTCAAGGACCCATTTCAGTTCCAGCACCACTGCCCAGGAACCCTGAGTGTGGTGGTGCACACCTATAATTCCAGCACTTGGGAGGCTAAGATAGGATCACTAGGAGTCTGATCTACATAGGGAAACCCTGTACCAAATTAATTAATTAAAGTTTTTGGTTTTTTTTTAAATATACAAATAAAGGGCCAGGGAGATGGCTTAGTGGAATAAGCACTTCCCTGGCAAGCGCAAGGGCCTGAGTTCAATCCCTGGTTCTGCCAAAAATATATAA
>NW_004524739.1:2412408-2414340 GCF_000260255.1 Octodon degus
ATAAATAAATAAATAAATAAATAAATAAATAAATAAATAAGAGACATTGTCCTCAATCCCCCTTGAAATACCCCTTCTCACTTGTAAGACATTTATCCTATCACTCTTGCCACTTTCTGCAGCAGTTCTGGAAGTCTTTCCTTTTTTTTTTTTTCTTCTTTTGGTACTAGGAATCGAACACAGGACCTTGCACTTGCTAGGTAGGCACTTGTCCCGCTGAGAAATCCCTCTGGCCTTCTATTTCCTAATTATCTTTAGTTATGCTATCATTTCTATCTGGATATCCTGTATTGATTAAAAAATAACTTTCACGGGCTAGCCGATATCTCAGCAGATTAAAGCGCCTGCTTAGATAGACTCAGGAGCTGAAGGTTTGATCCCCAGCCTGCCTGCCAGCCCCATCCCTGGGGTGCACAGAGACAGTGATTGAGACCAGGCATGCTGGCACGTGCCTATAATCTCAGCACTTGGGAGGCTGAAAACAGGAGGATCACTACGAATCTGATCTGTATAGTAAGACCCTGTAGTCCCTATACTAAATACATAAAAAATAAATTAAAAAAAAAAACTTTCATTGGTCATTTTGACTTTGAGGAGGAGCCAGATCCAGTGAATAAGGTGGATGAGAACACTAATGTTTTTACAAGCCTGCCTTTCCATTCAGTGGTACTCAGCATCAGCAGTCACCTTATTTGTGATCATATCTTGTGAAGATGCATGAAAAAGGACTTCTATTGCCTGGCAAGCACAAGAGCCTGAGTTCAATCCCTGGTTCCACAAAAAAAAGAAAGAAAGAAACAAAAAGGACTTCTAGAACTACTTCAGTGTGTGATAAGAGCCAGGCATGGTGGCTCATGCCTGTAATCCCAGCACTGAGGTTGAGACCAAAGGATTGCCAAAAATTCAAGGCCAGCCTGGAATAGGCTATTAGGGAGACTGTCTCATAGAAAATAAAGAAGGAAGGGGCAAAACAGTAGGATAAGTGACTTTGAGGGGGATTACTGCCAATGTATCTTTTACTATAAATTTATTGATTGATTGATTGATTGATTGATTGATTGATTGATACCAGCACCAAACTCAGAACCCTGTGCTTGGCAGGCAGACACTTATGTCATTGAGCTGTCTCCTGGCCCTAAATGATTTATTTATTTATTTATTTATTAAGGTTTATTTATTTATTTGTGGGGGGGCAGCTCAGCCCACCAGGGGGTGGGGTTGGCTGGCATGTGGTGCTGGGGGATTGAACCGTGGTCCCCGTACTTTGCTAAGCTTGTTCTAAGTAGGTGCTTTAGACCACTGAGCCATCTCACCAGTGCCCCTAAATGTTTAATTTAAACACAGTATTTTTATCCTTCAAATATTAAATATTTTCAGTAAACTTACAAAATGAATTAATATTCCCCCTTTTTTCTTTTTTTTTTTTTTTCTTTTTTTTCAGAACCGGGGATTGAACTCAGATCCTTGCGTTTGCCAGTCAAGCGCTTATCCTACTGAGCCATCTCCCCGGCCCCAATATTCCCATTTTTTATCAGTGGGAAAATAAGAGGTTCAAAGCATAAATCCACTTGACTTGCCAATAGGTTGCAGAACCAGGATTTACAAAAAGGAATAAATATCTTCAAAGCCGTGGAGTACTCTTCCCTGCATCTCACCTTCATAGTTTTAAGTATTTGAATTTTTTTGTTTTGTTTTGTTTTGGCAGAACCTTTTTTTTTTTTTTTGAAAACCATTTCTTAACATTTTAATGAGCCCCCTGTCCAGTAGCTTCAAGCTACCAGGACACAGCCTCTCCCCCCCCAACACCCTTAATCTTCTCCTCAGCTCTTCTGCTGAAGAATTTGGCTTTCACGATGACAGGCTGTGTTGGGAGCTTTCCCTTCCCGAGAACTTTGTAGTATCCCGATCGCACTCCATCAACGATGGGAGCTA
>NW_004524739.1:2415065-2416626 GCF_000260255.1 Octodon degus
TTTTTTTTTCAGTACCAGGGATTGAACTCAGGCCCTTGCACTTGCCAGACAAGTGCTTATTCTACTGAGCTATCTCCCTGGCCCTATCACCTTCATAGTTTAAGCATGAAGAGACTGATAAATTAGACAAGATCCTGCATTACCTACTTCTAGTCTTTTCTGGCACAGTTGTTTTTGCCAACTTGGTATATAAACTTCATTTTAATCATTTATCTTCATGAAACAAGCTAAGTAGTATTTTGATTTGAAATTACTATTATGATTTATTACTCACCAATATATACAAAGAATCACTAAACTACACACAAAGTGATGTATTCGTGTAATCCCAGCACTGAGAGACTCAGGCCGGCTGGGGAGATAGCTCGACAATCTAAGCACCTGCCTGGCAGGCACAAGGACCTGGGTTCAATCCCTGGTACCATATGCCTTTCCAGTCCCAGAACCCAGGACATGGTGGTGCATGCCTGTAATCTCAGCACTGGGAAGGCTGAAAACGGGAGAATCACTACAAGTCTGAGCTGCATAGCGAGACCCTGTACCAAATAAATGAAAAAAAAATTTTTTTAAGAGAGTGAGACTAAGGCAGGATGATCACTAATATGGATCCTGCTGGGAAATGTGAGACTCTGTCTCAAACAAGAAAAAGGAATAAAGGAAGGGAGGAAAACTTGAGCCAGGCGTGATGGGACACACAGCACTCAGAAGGCTGAGGCAAGAGGATCACTGCAAGTTTGATGCCAGCTGGGGCTACACAGTGAATTCATGGCCAGCCCGAATGATACAGTGACACCTTGTCTCAAAAAAAAGTTGAGAAGGGCTGGCAAGATCACTCAGCAGACTAAGCGCCTGCTAAGGCAAGCACAGGGACTGGGTTCAATCCCCAGCACCACATGCTGCACTGGCCCCAATCCTAGGTGCACTGAGCTGGCCACCAAGACCTGGCATGGTGGTGCATGCCTGTAATCCCAGTGCTGGGGTGGCTGAAAACAGAAGGATCACTACAAATACAAGCTGCATAGTGAGACCCTATACCAAATGCATTAAAAAAAAAAAAATGGGGAGCCAGGGACATAGCTCAGTAGAATAACAGGCAAGCACAAGGGCCTGAGTTCAATCCCTGGTTCTGCACAAAAAAAAAAAAAGTTGATGAGCCTATGATATATGGAGACACCTAGAAAACACCTCAATATTCAGCCTGGAGTCCAGGAAGAATGTATAAAGGTAAAAGAAAAGGATAGAGGTCCAAAGAGATAAGTGAGAGAAGATATTAGGGCTTTTAGAGGAAAATTCTTTTTTTGTAATGTAAAAGATAGCACAGGAAAATGAACCAAGACAGCATACTGAGGAAAATCAATTGAAAAAAGGAAGAACAAGAAAAGAGTGTTAGCAAAGCCAAGAGTTTCAAGAATGAAAGAAAGGGATCAGGAATACCAGGTGCAACAAAAGAGTTAAAATTAGGTAGAATGGGGACTGGTGAGATGGCTCAGTGGTCTAAAGCAGCTACTTAGAACAAGCTAAGCTAAGCAAAAGCACAGGGACCGCGGTTCAATCCCCCAGC